>NC_092419.1:26790719-27114719 GCF_040894005.1 Engystomops pustulosus
CTCCTGCTGCAAAATCAGCAGGAAGTGACAGTGTGCATCACTTCCTTCTCTGTGGCGGCTTTCAGCTGTATCAGAGATCAACTCCGATACAGCTGAAAGCTGTAATAGGAAGACACTGCCAGAGCGGTTGCACAGATTGCTATCAAATTGCTATTGGGTGGCGGCTTTCATACTTCGATATACTGTTGTGGCTACTCACTAGTATTGTGACAGCCGCGGCTCAGGCCCTTCTGGTGGACCCAGCCGCGATTGTTACATCCCTGGTGTCTACATAAATATTACCAGGCATAGAGTGTCTACATAATCAGTACCAACCAGAGAGAGTCAGTATAAAGTAGCGAAAAAACACATCTACTGTCCAATTTCGATGAGCTTGTGCAAATTGTAGCCTCAGTTTCCTGTTCTTAGCTGAAAGGAGTGGCACCCGGTGTGGTCTTCTGCTGCTGTAGCCCATCTGCCTCAAAGTTCGACGTACTGTGCGTTCAGAGATGCTCTTCTGCCTACCTTGGTTGTAACGGGTGGCGATTTGAGTCACTGTTGCCTTTCTATCAGCTCGAACCAGTCTGCCCATTCTCCTCTGACCTCTGGCATCAACAAGGCATTTCCGCCCACAGAACTGCCGCTCACTGGATGTTTTTTCTTTTTCGGACCATTCTCTGTAAACCCTAGAGATGGTTGTGCGTGAAAATCCCAGTAGATCAGCAGTTTCTGAAATACCCAGACCAGCCCTTCTGGCACCAACAACCATGCCACGTTCAAAGGCACTCAAATCACCTTTCTTCCCCATACTGATGCTCGGGAGAACTGCAGGAGATTGTCTTGACCATGTCCACATGCCTAAATGCACTGAGTTGCTGCCATGTGATTGGCTGATTAGAAATTAAGTGTTAACAAGCAGTTGGACAGGTGTACCTAATAAAGTGGCCGGTGAGTGTATGTGTGTGTATATATATGCTGTATGTATGTATATGCTATATGAAATGTCAACTCTCTCTTTACTAATCCATCCTTTGTACATACCAAGCTTCAGGCCTCTCTGCAGTCCCGTTCACCTTGGACCTTTTATATAAGATGGCGGCTGATGACTGGTTCAAGCAGAAAAATATTTATTAAATTATTTTATACTGTTCCCTTATAAAGAATAGCTAGAAGATTAGACAAGCTCTGCTCTTGTGTCCCCCCTCATCCTCATAGACTGTAAGCTCTTGTGTCACCCCCTCATCCTTATAGACTGTAAGCTCTTGTGTAACCCCCCTCATCCTCATAGACTGTAAGCTCTTGTGTCAACCCCTCATCCTCATAGACTGTAAGCTCTTGTGTCCTCCCCTCATCCTCATAGACTGTAAGCTCTTGTGTCCCCCCTCATCCTCATAGACTGTAAGCTCTTGTGTCACCCCCTCATCCTTATAGACTGTAAGCTCTTGTGTAACCCCCCTCATCCTCATAGACTGTAAGCTCTTGTGTCAACCCCTCATCCTCATAGACTGTAAGCTCTTGTGTCCTCCCCTCATCCTCATAGACTGTAAGCTCTTGTGTCCTCCCCTCATCCTCATAGACTGTAAGCTCTTGTGTCACCCCCTCATCCTTATAGACTGTAAGCTCTTGTGTCACTCCCTCATCCTCATAGACTGTAAGCTCTTGTGTCACCCCCTCATCCTCATAGACTGTAAGCTCTTGTGTCACCCCCTCATCCTCATAGACTGTAAGCTCTTGTGTCACCCCCTCATCCTCATAGACTGTAAGCTCTTGTGTCACACTCTCATCCTCATAGACTGTAAGCTCTTGTGTCCTCCCCTCATCCTCATAGACTGTAAGGTCTTGTGTCACCCCCTCATCCTCATAGACTGTAAGCTCTTGTGTCACCCCTCATCCTCATAGACTGTAAGCTCTTGTGTCACCCCCTCATCCTCATAGACTGTAAGCTCTTGTATCACCCCCTCATCCTCATAGACTGTAAGCTCTTGTGTCCCCCCCTCATCCTCATAGACTGTAAGCTCTTGTGTCCCCCCCTCATCCTCATAGACTGTAAGCTCTTGTGTCCCCCCCCCTCATCCTCATAGACTGTAAGCTCTTGCCTTTACCTTACCTTTAATATAACACAAAAAGCCTGTACTATGAAACAGAAGACAGGGGCTTTTGAAATGACACTATCCATGCAACCACTAAACTTGACTCATCTCATGTGAAAATGAGGTGAGAAGAGTGATATTTGCCTGACAACATAGGTAAATGTGTGAGTTTTCACATAAAAGAGGAATTATAGAAACGACATTTCAGCCCCTACCTGAGGCAGCGAGTAGTTTAGTGGGTTGAAACCTGGTGACCCTTTAAGTTCAACTTACAGTGCGTTTCCATTATTAACCCAGGAATTCTTGTGCCTAGGAACCTTATACAGGATCAGATTTCCCTGCTGTCATCTTCTTACATGATAAATCAGAAGATCATTTTGGTTGGACTTCCCCTTTAAGAAAATAGGGGATTTTTATAAGATACATTTGTATTAGTACTGTATATTTTCGATAAGGGGTTAAATTCTTGCTATGGGTGTTGGCTCTTTTTAACATTCATAGAGGATCTCTCCGGCCTTGTGTCTCGGTCTCTTATTACGCTGGGATGGGAGCGGTGATAGTGAGTCAGCACTCGACACAGAAACCTAAGGTCATGAATTATACAACGTCTTCCGAATTATATGCAGATATCTCATGCGAGAGCCAATGATTATCTAAAATATTAATTAAACACTAATTACTTATTATATGATGTCATTAAGAGGAGTAATGGCTCCAGGTCACGTGAGATAAGTGTCAGAGTTGAGGGGTCAGTGCACATGGCACAAATTACAAGTGGATTTTTATAGTGATTTTCTAGCAGAAAATCTCCTAAAAATATGGCACAATTATAAATCTCTTATCTACAGATTTTTCCCAAAATTCTGTCCCTTATTAACATCCCTATTTGGGATTTAAGGACAGAGCACTTTTTGTATTATCCGATGTTCAATTTTCGCATATGACATAAATAAATGAGGGCTTGTTTTTTTTGCGGTAAGTGTTGTGTTTTCCAATGGCTTCATTTTTTAGGTTAAAAATAAGATCATGATAAAAAAAAAATAAAGATTAATTATTTCCTTCCGAGGAATAAACAGCTTATTCCCCCAACTTGGTTTTTATTTATTTTGAGAACTATCATTTTTTTTATTCCCAGCAAAATAACCTAACATTTTAATTGGTGTCCAAATTTTTGATTCTATTGTTAGAGAGGCAGGAAGCACTGAAACGGCAATTTTGGAATAGTACCACATACACTCGAGTATAAGCCTAATTTTTTAGCACAAAAAAATGTGCTAAAACCTCAAACTCGGCTTATACTCGAGTAAAAAAAATATTGGTTTTACCAGGTTTTGTGGTAAAATTAGGGGCCTCGGCTTATACTTGGGTACATTTTTTTTTAAGGACCTTTATAGTATGGGTATAATAATATTCTCTTAGCCAAGGTGATTAAGAATGTTGTGTTTTATTTTATTAATTATTTAGAATTTCTTTACTTTATTGGTATTTTTTGGTGTTTTTTTTTTAAATAAAATAATAATAATATTAATATTTTTTAGTTTTTAACAAAACTTTATTTTACTTTTTTATTACTGCCTCACTGAGAGACTTACCATACATACATGATAGCATTAAAGCTAAATTATTGTCTGCCTATTAGACCTTGGATCTGGTTGGGCCTAATAGGTTTCCTCCAGACCTGGCAGACAAGGAGCTCTTTCTGTGTTTTTGTGGTTTCCCACTTGAGGACCCACAATTTGTACATCAGGCTTAAAGAGAACCTATCACCTGGTTTTACCCCAATTAAATTACCCCCACCTCAGTCCTTTTTTCAAATTCTCTTTTTGATGTGAAATCTCACACATTTACCTATATAAAAAATCTCCCCCAATGTCAGGCAAATATTTATTACTCCTAAGACTGAACTAGAACAAGGTAGAATACCAAACTTGATCTTTTTGGTAACCAGACTGTTTGTGGACCCTAGAGGGACATAGTAATAAGTAGTGGGTTAGTCCTCATCTAAATCCAATTTGTTGGAGGTTGCAGGCTACCACAGGGAAGCAAACATCAGTCAGTGTTTGTGTTAAAGCTGTGTAACCACCAAGCTGGAGCCTCTGCCAATAAGTGTAGCATTACAAGCGGTCTCCTACTTAAGGACACACGACTTACAGACAACCCATAGTTACAGACAGACCTCTCTGACCCCTGGTGAAGCTCTCTGGATGTTACTATAGTCCCAGACTGCAATGATCAGCTGTAAGGTGTCTGTAATGAAGCTTTATTGATAATCCCTGGTCCCATTACAGCAAAAATTTGGAAACTCCAATTGTCACTGGGGCAAAATATTTTTGTCTGGATTTACAATCATAAAATATACAGTTTTGACTTACATACAAATTCAACTTAAGAACAAACCTATGGAACCTATCCTGTACGTAACCCGGGGACTGCCTGTATACTTGTGCCCTCTGTAGGACACTGCTGTAACCATCACCATATCTGCCTCTCTCTAAGACTATCAACCATCAAGTCTGTTGCCTTTAGAATTGGTTAAAGGGGTATTCTCGTCTCGGCATTCACATTCAGTTTCATTAATCTTCCATATATAAACATTTCTTCAATTGGATGTTATTAAAAAAAAATGTTTCTGTGTGAAGATAATTTCCCATAAACATAGCCATGTTGTCCCTTAGAAACGAGATAGCTTCCTCGGTTACGACCACATCACATTTAGGCAGCAGTGGCCAGACATGAGCTATTGAGCCCTGCCTGACCACCTGGATTCAGCGATCATTACTACAGGACGGCTGTGGGATATGTAGTAATTCTCAGATATTTCATATACAAAACCTTTTTGTTTATTTGTGCAATCCCTTCAGCAGAGGTGGTCGTATCCGAGGAAGCTATCTCGTTTCTAAGGGACCAAATCCCTACATCTATGGAAAATTATCTTCACACAGGAATATTTTTTTTAATAACATCTAATTGAAGAAATGCTTATTAATGGCAGATTAATGAAACTGAATGTGAATACCCAGTTCTGTTCCGCTAAATTTCCGCTAAATCCGATTTACTGTTCCTTCCTCCAGTTGAAGCCAAATTTCCACACCGTTCCTGGTAAGGTCTGACTCTCCAATAATCTCCTGAAATAGATGAGATGGTGAAACACAAGGTCAATAACATTATTTATTATTAGCTTGTATTTTCTTCATTAACATTTGGGTGGGGAAATCTTCACCGTCTGTGAACCTTGTATCTGGGATTTACTATTACAACTTGCACTTGTTTTTTGGGGGGGTTGAGCAATTTCCTCAGATTCCTTGCAATCCACATGACAGCCAGGACGTCGCAGATAATTATAGGGTGATTCTAATGTGTGCGTAGCACATGTTCACTACTGAGGCCACCTCATACCCCAGGAATGTCTCCCATAAGTCACTACTGTCATGCTGTGCTGCTGTCATATCACCTGAGCGGCTCAAAGAATTCCCAAAAAATGTTAAACTTTGGGGGGGAATTTAGAACAGACATGGCAATTCTTTTAATATATATGATATATTTTTGACAGCATTTCTCAACTGCGGCGCTCAAAGCAATATATAGTTATCTACCTTCAAAAAACATTATGATTAACCAGGGGCACTTACTCATAGATCCATATAATCCTGTTATATGTATTATTCTTGGCCTCCTTTCTTTTAATATCAACTTTTACAATTATGTTAATGAGCCTGATGGGCTACTGGGGATGTTACCAGACCCTCTCCATGCTGCAGCATCACCTCAAATTGTGATCCCTATTGCTATCCTGTAAATTGCAGAAGTGAAGGGTGGCACAGTGAAAGAGAGGATTAGAATCCAAATGTGGGTGCAGACTTGCAAAGGTCCAGCTCAAAACCCCAAAATTCCAGAGAATCCAAAACAGGGAAGCAGCACTCCGTATAGTTCAATTGTTTATTCACATGTGGATATAATGGAATGTTTCAGCTAACTCCATGTAACCATTCACAAGCAATTGTGATACAAATTGAAACAAATTCTTCAACCTTTAAGGGACTTTCACTTAATGGAGATCGCATGCTCAGCCGACAATTCAATATGGGGAACTTCAGGGGATTTTCTGTATCCATTTTCCAATTCTCTGGAAGTCGACATGGATAGGGGACAAGTGTGACATTTAGTACAACAAGAACAGTTATAATAAGGTGTTCACTTTATTCAACATTTAAATCTGAGTTACTGCAAAGGTAAGAACATAAAGGTGTTGTAAGTGAAGGCGGTAATAACAGCTGCAGCAGTTTTAGTGGCTGCTACAGGGCTCGCATTGCACAGGGGCCAAGGATGGATGGCGGAAACAAAATTTATTAATGTTGTTCTCCTGGGCTCGTCCCTCAACTGCAGAACAGCAGTCAGATTTTGTCATGTAGCATCTCTCAGCTCTCGTGCTACAAGGATGCCTCACATGGACATGTCTTCTGCACTTCCTCCTCTTACTAATATAATTATCCTTTGCTATCTTTTACCTTTTAAATCTAGAAATCTTATTTTCACATTTGTAACTACAAACTGGCTATAAGACAGCAGCTCCAGGCAACGGCAGCAGTGTGGGCCTTACACAGGTCACAGATCAGGGACAGAGCGGGTCCTGATGAAGTGATTTGTTTCACATCAACGGGGTCAGATGAGGCCATTGATTGGATGCAAACCATAAGGAGCCACGGTGATGGAACTAGGAGTGGAAGTAGGGTAAGTATACATAGTTTTATTTTTCTACACTTGCCCCGACAAAAATCTCAAAATAAACTCTTCAAGAGTAATTTTGTAAACTTTCGGAAAGTTTTTCCATCTTGAAACTGTGTTTCAAAGTTCTTCTATGGAAGAAACAAAGTATTAACATCTCTTATATCCGAGAGGAGTTGGAAGGGCAGACACTGGAATTGACTGGAATTGGAAACTCTGTAAAATTCAAGCATGTGAACAAACCCTGACACATTTGGTAGGTAGCTTAGTGTAAACATAGATAAATAGTTGTCACCAAACTGTGGTCCTCCCCCATTAAAGAAAATCCAATTCCCAGCACGCCGATGACCAGGGTTACCTTTTACTAGTAAACAATGTGATCTCATGTCCGCCTTCATCAGGTGCCGATGTTCTCTGCCAAATAGGTCAAGTGTAATTGTCTTATAATAGTAACTTATCCGGAATAGACTATAAAATACCTGCTGTCACCTTCACATTCCCATAAATCACCAGCACCATCACACCGTGCATCCCAGCCTCACTCCATATGGAGGTGCGATCCCCACGTGAACTACTCAAACCATATAGAGGCCACAGGTCCAGCATGAACAATCACATTACGCATAATTAGGAGCTCACCTTATCATATTTAAGCTTTCTAAATTTACAGGAGAAATTTTATGGGATTTCCAAAATCAGATCTTTAGAGACAAAATCGCACGGCCAGCAGAAAATCACTAATTACCGTAATTTTGTATACACCAGCCTTCCACAAGACATATTTTTTTTACATTTTCCCATGTACAGAATCTTAAAAGGACTTACTTTTGCTGGGACAAATAGTACTTTCTAGTGGCGCCATTCAATATTCCATGCAATTAATTGGGAAGAAGGGAAAAAATCCAAATCCTGTAAAATTGTCAAAAATGCAGTTGTGCCATTTTCTTGCACAGTTTGTTCTTACGACTTTCACTGTGAGCTCCAAATCACAAACCCCCTTTATATTTTGGGTCAGTGCAAACACAAAGAGGCCAAATTTAGACAGATTTGGTTATGATTTAAAACCTTCAAAAATTAAAATGTTTCTAAAAAAACATCTGTTTGCATCATCTTATAACTTAACTTAGTTATACAGGCAGTCCACTGTGTACATACAAGATTCCTAGCCCGCAGGCTGTTTAAGCCTGAGGGCGGCAGGACTGGCAGTGCTCGCCTCCCTCCCCCCTTATCCCCCCCTTTTTGGTTTGTTTAATCACTCCCCCACTGTTTCCCGTCCCCTGCTTGAGTTATTTGTAGCCATCAGGTGGCCAGGAAGTGCTCCTGGCCACTTGATGGCGCTAGTCTTGGGCTATTTAGCCCCGAGCACAGAGCTAGTCCAGCCTCTTTGGACTGCTCCGCACTCAAGAGATTCCCACCTGCCCGCCCGCCCTTAGATAATGTCTTTTTGGTTTGTGTTAGGTATTTTTGCTAGGTGAATTTTTTGTTATGTATATTCTTTGCACAGTTTTGTTTGTATATTGTTGGTGTTTGTTACTGTTTTTTCACTGTTGTTTTGTTGGTAGTCACAGCTTGGCCTGTGGTGGAATCTGGACCCTCTCCGTTTTACGTCGAAATCACCTGTCGGACCAACAAGGACATGCCCCCGCGTAGGCGGGGCCAGGCATGCGAGGTGAATAATTACGGAAGGGTCTGGGTCTTCCCACAGGTCAGTTTAATTTTTTGTAAATATTGTTAATTAATAAAGCTGTGGCCGACCTCCACTTTTCCATCCAGACAGCCTCATGTTTAGTTTTTTGTTCAGGGGACGGGTGGGGGTTACGTCATTGGGTTGGTTTTTTATTGATACTGCCAGTCTAGGTTCTTTAGGTTTGCACTTAAAGAGGTTTTCCTATCAAAGCTAATTAATCTTATTGTTTGCATTATAAAGAATTATACAATTTTCCAACATACTTTCTGTATCAATTCCTCACTGTTTTCTAGATCTCTGCTTGCTGTCCTATAGAAAGCTTCTAAGTTTCCTTCCAGTGAACAGAAATATGACCATGGTCACACAGCTGCACAGCTCATTAGTATTTTAGTATCATAGAGAGTAATCAGAGCTGTGTGATATAATGAGCTGTGCACCTGTGTGACTATGGTCAGATTTCTCTCCACTGGAAGTAAACATAGAAGCTTTCTATAGAATGACAGCAAGCAGAGATCTAGAAAACGCTGAGGAATTGATACAAAAAGTATTTTGGAAAATTGTAAAATCCTTTATAATCCAAACAATAACACCCCTTTAAGTTGAATTTGCCTATAAGTCGGGACTGGCATATTTTAGAATTGCAACTCCACACAAATTTATATAGATGAGGATAATTTCTGTCAGATGTAATGGCCATCGGCACCTATAAGTTTACAGTATCTTGAAATTCAACAGACGTTGATAATGGGACCTGCTCAATCTCCATCATTGGTTGAAATTTTTAAAACATTCTATGGCAGTGATGGCAAACCATTTAGAGACTGAGTGCCCAAACTACAACAAAGACCCGCTTATTTATCGCAAAGTGCCAACACAGAAATGTAATTTGTAATTTATACTCCCCTCTGTCACAGTTTTCATTGATACCAGCACCTGAGGACACCAATAAAGCAGAACATAGTCCCAGGTACAGCTGTCACTTTAAAATATCTCTGTGCACAGCAAGTCCTGGGCTGTCTGGGACTGCAGGAAGATACCTGGAGTCATCTCTGGTGATGGCCTGAGTGCCCACAGAAAGGGCTCCGAGTGCCACCTCTGGCACCAGTGCCATAGGTTAGCCATCACTGTTCTATGGTATCGCCTTAGGCCTTCAAATTGTAAGCAAGAAGTTTTCTGGAGCTCTCTTTACATGATGAGAAATACAGAACATATATCTCCGTGACATATGGCCTTTTTGGAGTTTAAATGTCCAGGCATGTATTTGTAATTTTGTTGTCTGATGTTGAATATATATATTTCTTAATCAGATATTTTTTACTTTTAAAGGACACCTGTCGAAGGACCGGAGGTTTAGTGTCCCAAAATACACCTTTTAGATAGTCCCTCTGTGCCAACTATTAAGAAAAAAACTTTTCTACTTACCTTGGTTTGGTACTCCCCACACAATGAGACCTGCATACTACACCTTGGCTTCACTGCACATGCACCATGGGTACATAATGAAGCTGGGGTGCAGCTCTCTGGCTTTATTGAATTACAGCACAGGTTTGGGGAGCACCAGAGATGGGTCCGAAGCGCCGCATGGGACCAACCTCTAGGTAAGTATAAAGGTTTATTATTTTAATAGCAGCCACAGAGGGACTAGCTAAAGGGCAATTGAGGCAACCACTAGTCCACAAGGACCTGTAGGTGATGTAATGTCCCAAATTGCCCTGACAGGTTCCCTTTAAGACTAAACAGGTAAACATAAACAACTTGTTTCCCCCAACTAACCTCACCCATCCCAGATAAGATATATAAAAAATAGCAACACGGTCTTACACTTAATACACACTGGATTTCACATCAATCCTACATTAGCCATAAAGCAGGCCATAAAGGGCCATCCATAATAGGAAACACCACAAAATCACTAACACACTCCTCAACAAATGTTTGCACCATTATTGTTTCTCTTAGGTGCCAATTAACTTACAGATATCTGGCGCAGTTACCAACTGTGCCGCCCAGTGATCAGTCTGCAGGTCAATGGAGCTGGGCTTCTACGAGTGACTGGCCACTGATCCCATTACCGGCAATGATGTGCCACACCACTTTTTGTACCCCCTGATGAATCCCAGGGACGGGGAGGAAAAGCGTCGGGAAGTGAAATTGCAAGTAATTAGGGTCTTGGTAGTTTTTAGCGTAAGCTTTCTGGTACTGTCCTTGTTATTGTGGGTATTAGGGTTATGAGTTATAGGGACTTATAGACACTGTGACCGGCCAAAACAAGTTCTCTCCCTAAGTCCACTTCATCGACCATCTGGAATTGGTGAGATGTTTCTTGTTATGGTTAAATACAAATAATTTATTATATTACAAAATGTACATACACCTTCATCTACCGTCCCTTGATGATTATACGGATATAAGTCAATTGGCACCTAAAAGATACAATAATGGTGCAATGGTGTGGGGGTGATTTTGTGGTGTTTTCTATTATAGATGGCCCTTTGCAAAGAAGAATTTTTAACAAATTTAAAGTAAAAGTTATGTTTTATAAACTTTGTACCCACCTTGCTTTCACTATTAACTATTTCACTTATTAACTGATGATTATACAGATCAGGGTCAGGGTTATGTTTAGCATTAGGGTTAGTGTTTGGGTCATTGCTATGGTTAGCATTAGGGTTAGTGTCAGGGTCATGGTAAGTATGAGCGTTAGTATTAGGGTCAGGGTTATGTTTAGTATAAGGGTTAGTGTCAGGGTTATGGTTAACATGAGGGGCACTATTAAGGTGAGGATTATTTTTAGGATTAGGGTTAGTGTTAGGGTCAGGATTATGTTTAGCCTTAGGGTTAGTGTTAGGGTTATGGTTAGCATTAGGGTTAGAGTTAGGGTCAGAGTTATGTTTAGCATTAGGGTTAGAGTTAGGGTCACAGTTATGTTTAGCATTAGGGTTAGGGTCAGGGTTATGGTTAGCATTAGGGTTAGAGTTAGGGTCAGAGTTATGTTTAGCATTAGGGTTAGAGTTAGGGTTATGTTTAGCGTTAGGGTTAGAGTTACGGTCAGGGTTATGTTTAGTGTTAGTTTCTGGGTTATGGTTAGTATGAGCGTTAGTATTAGGGTCAGGGTTATGTTTAGCATTAGGATTAGTGTTAGGGTCAGGGTTAGGTTTATATTAGGGTCAGGGTTATGGTTAGCATGATGGTTACTATTAGTGTCAGGGTTATAGTTAGCATCCCTTACGCTAACCTTTACCTTAATAAAAACATTTGTAGAAAATGAATAAAATAAGCCAGACTTTTATAAAAGTCTGTTTTTTAGAGGATGAGGGAGTTATATAACAATTTCCAGGACAATATGAGCAACAGCAGTTTCTCTGAAGCGTAACATAAAAAATTAAGATTCGATTCGCTGAGGGAAACTCTGAAAATTTGCCAATATATTCGCTACTCGGAATGGTGTAATATACTTTTTTAAGATTGGAGTTTGAACCGGATTCTGCCATATTTGGAGTCTTAAAGGAAGTTGTCCCCACTGCAGGGTTATTGATTTCAGCCTTGTGGGCGTTTTTGTGCCCTATTCTGGATCAACACTGTAGGATTATACTGTAGATCAGCCTTGATGGATGTCTTCATTCAACCATTTATACTACAATACTTTGCCATAGAGTGCTCACCTAGAAGTTACATAGTGCCCAATTATTACCTCCGTACAGTCAAGATGGAGACCCTTAAGTGACACGAACCCAGGGCATAACATGGCCTTATATGTTTGTGTATAATAAAATGTACATAACTTTATTGTACATCACATTCTGTGGCTCCAGGCTTGATGGCTCCTTTGTTCCATGTAATTATATGGATATAGAGTGTTGTTCATGGAGAGTAAACATTCAGTGTTTTTGAGCGATGTCTTAACGTGTTTGTGTAGTTCGGGTGTGTAGATCAGCGCTATTGTATGTAGGGAGTAGGTGAACATACTACATGACATAAAAAAATACTTGTCTTTATACATGATGTCATCTCAATGTTAAAAAGACATGACAAAGTTTTAGATCAATGTCTAATGTCCTTATTTTTGGACACCACCTTAAATCCCATTCATCTTAAGAAGACTTTACACCCTACTGTTGCCCGATCCCTACTGTCCACTGTGAAGTTTTCCTTCCTTCTATTTGTCACCTAAAACCGGTCACACGCGTCAGATTATAACTAGAACGGAAAACTAATCTAATGCACAAGGGGGTGTCCGGACTGTATCAGTTTACCGATCCATTAAAGGAGAAGTCTACTATTTAGTCAATCACCTTTCCCCATTCAGAGCACATGCACACTTGGCAGAGCTTAGAATGCATCAGAATAAGGTTTTGGTGGGAAGGTAAGTTTATAGGGTTTCCCCACAAAAGATGTTTATCCTGCATCCACAGTGTGAACCTTAAGGTTGTGGACAGCTTTCTATTCCCTTATACAGATAAGGTGTTAAATAAGTTATAAAATGTAGCACAATGTATAGCATTTACACCAAAGTCTGTAGAAGCAATTTCCCTGCAGGGAAAATGAATTACTACATGATTCTCATTGGAATACGTACATTTTTTTCTAAAATAAACATCTCTTTTGTGTCTCTCTCTCCACTTAGAATGACATACTTTTAACATGTTAACAAATCCATGGAGTTGTGCAAAATCAAAAGAAGACTTATTTTGCAATTGACTTGTTTCCCTCCTTTTCAGTTAAAATAATCCATCTGGTTTGAAGGTCCAGGGAACAATATCTTTACACTGTGTCATAATAACCCTCCAGAGAGTCAGAGCTTCATTGCATCGTGTGAATGGGGGCTGGATTCATTCTGCTGTTCTGCAGATATCACGCCCTCTCAGTCACAGTAACTGCCATACCCTGCTGTGACTGTGGGGACTAGATACATTTTGTACAGCAGGATGAATCCAGCCCCCAAGTCACAGGATGGAATGATGCTCTGACTCATGGAAGGAGGAAATCTAATAAAGGAGATATAATAGCGAGACTGTGCCCCTTTTAAGGTAGAGGTATCTGTTTGTTTTTATACCCCTGCCCACACCTTAGAGGGAGGTTTACCTTATATGGTCTTGGGGTAGCGCCTTAATCAAATCCTTGGTAAGGCTACCCTGCAATCCATAAAGCGTGTGCTCTGGAGCACCTGCTTAGTTCAATATCAGAGTATCAGAAGGAGGGGACTGGAACGGCGCCAAAGGATGATAAGTGAAGTGGTCCACAGCGTGCATTCGAATTGAAGAGAATTTTTTTATAAGGTGATAATGCATTTCAGAGGTGAACTACAACCCTCCTCAGATCCAGGATAGTCAGACTCAGCAGCTGAATGTGGAGATCTTCAGCCCGCTGTTTCTGACTGAGGAAAGATGTAGTTCACCTCCGAAATGCGTATTCACCTTATAAATATATTGGGGCTTATTTATTTTACTAAGGGTCCGCGGATGCACTTTCGTCGGATTTTCCGACATTTTTATGTATGTAACAGGGGATTGTGTCGCAGGCGTTCGGATTTTGACGCAGCTGTTTTGGCTTTCATGTGACAGAAATCAGGGTGCGGCTGTTGGACGATTTGACTGATTCGGACTGAGTGCAGGATTTAACTTTCAAATTGTGTCGCAAGATAATTCACTTACATGCACCAGGAAGAAGAAGGTGAACTCTGGTGGACCGGAGCGGGGAAGCGACACATATATCGGGCAGGATATCGGGCAAATGATCGTAGTGAATCGCGGCACAGTGTATGATCGTCAGACAATGTAATTTCAGGGAACGCGTCAGGACGGGTAAGTAAATGTGCCCCATTGTCTTTAAATCAAGTGCACGTTGTGGACCATATCACTTATTATTCCAGTCCTCTCCTCCTGGTACTTCGATTTTGGGAGATATACACAGAGGCGTATATTAGCACGTGCAAACATAATAACCATTCTCAGAGATTCCTGGGATTTCACACATATAATATCCTACTAGAGATGATGAGTAAGAACCTGTGACGAAAGCAGAGAGTGCATTGACCTATGGAAACCGGAGATACAGATTACGGTAAGTGACAAATTATTGCATTCCGGAAAACCATCCCTTTAAGTTAAGCAAGGAACATTGTTGTAACAAATTTACAGCTCTTTTAAAGAAAAACGTGGTATCATAACCACAAATTATAAATAACTATGACAAAATGGTCCCAGGTAGATACCCTTTGACCCCAGTACAGAAATCTGGACTTGACCGCAGCCTCCATGTTACGATGACTCTAAGTCGTCTCTGTTCAGTGACAACTGACCTGAGTGGATCGAGACACACCAAGACATGGCACCCAAGGTTCAGGCAGAATCGTGCTAAGGAGACAGGATAGGCAGATCTCTAGGTAGGTAGGTATTGGGAACACAAAAATAAGGTACAGTATGATGAGAAGCCAATTCCAAGAGTCAAGAGTCAAGCCATGCCAGTGGAGGGCTACAATAGGGTCTGTCACTCTCATAATAGGGTCTTGTTCTTGGCCATCAACACTGAGGTGGATAGAAAGTATTTACACTAAGGTGGAGAAAAAGAACCCTTCAGATATTTTGAAATCCAAAAATCCCAATCCATCTTTTCATCACTATGAAACTTTTGGGTATACTCAGAGACTAAGAATAGATGGACTTACAAGAATTAATGACTTACATCTAATTAGAATGGGCATCTAAAGTGTTTTGGTGTCCATGGATTGTCAATAAATGAGATGTACCAATCTATGACCAATTGACAAAAGCCGGTGGCCATGTAGACAGAATTAAAGTTGGCCAACTTCCAACACATGGGGAAGAGAGCAATTGGGCCTTTTAAGTTGGTCAAAAGACAAGTTTTAGGTGAACACATCGATTTCACACACAAACATGTGTGGCGGTGGTGGCTCTTATTGGGTTAGAAAAGTCATCACGAGAGATATCTGGAAGTGGCTTATTCTCTTCCTCTCATTGAGAGCACATTAAATATAACCTAGCCTATTTTGCGTGTACAGTTTATGGATGGGTTGGTGAAAGATACAAGAAGAAAGAGGTCTAGGCACATATAGTAGTCTATCTGTAGTAGTATATACAATGGTGCATTTCAGATGCTACATGAATCCTTAGTTCATTATGACTAAGGATGCATAGTGGGGCACATTTACTTACCCATTCTGCCGCAATCCCAGTGGTGCGTTGTCCGACAAGGATTCGGGTCTGCCACGATTCACTAAGATCGTGCGTCCAATTTCCTGCATGTGTCGCTTCCCGCGCTGAGGTCCGCCGGAGTTCACCTTCTTCTTCCCGATGCATGTGAGTGCTGATCTTGTGACACTATTTTGATTTTTAAATTCCGTGGTCTGTTCGAATCTGTTGAATTGTCCGACGTCCACACCCCCCGATTTGTGTTGCATGAAAGCCGGAGCGATTGCCCCAAAATCCGATCGAGTGCGACACAATCCCCTTTTAAATGTGGCACGAATTAGAAAACATTTGAATATCCGACGTTTGTGTGGTCCGCTGACCCTTAGTAAATGAGCCCCATTGGGGCAAATTTACTTACCTGGTCATGTAGCGATCCCCGATTCGGACGGTCCGACGAGGATGTAGTCCGGCGTGATTCATGAAGATCGTGCGCCTGAGTTCCTGCATCCGTCGCTTCCCCGCCGAGGTCCGCCGGAGTTCACCTTCTTTTTCCCGGTGCTTGTAAGTGCGTCTTGCAACACAATTCTAAATGTGAACTTTTGCGCGTTGTCCGAAGGCCACGACCCTCGATTTTTTGTCACGTGCAAGCCGGCACCGATGCCCCAAAATCCGATCACGTGCGCCAAAATCCCGTTAAATGCGCCACAAAATGGAAATCTTGAGGAAACCTGATGAAAATGCGCTCCGCGGACCCTTAGTAAATGAGCCCCATTGTGTCTGAAATGCGTTTTCTGGTGTAGAAGCCCGGATAAATATCCCCCAATGCCAAAAAATCTCAGTGCCCAGATGTCGAAGTAGGTCACACTTGTTTATCATATTCAATTCTAATAATAGATTTCCTTTAAGCATTTATAACCAGAAATGCCCTATTACATCATATAGATATTTTAGGACCCCCTCTTTTTGCCAGTGAAGAGACCTGTGGAATAGAGAATTTCCGTCAGGCCTGAAAATAGAGAAACACAATACATCTATATTGAGAGCAGCAGATGGATCACCCATGATTAGAGTTGAGCGGACCCAACATTCCGTACGAGGTTCGAGTTCAGTCACGCGACCCAGGCATATTTTCAGATTGGAGGCCGAATAACCAATCCAGCAAACGGACACCCCATGCAACTAGCCATGGCTGTGATTGGTCAGGGAGACAACTACCCTGGCATCAATTTGCAGGATTAGCTGTTCGGTCGCCAATCTGGTGCAGACAAAACAGAACATCCTCACGTCTGCTCATCTTTACCCATGATCAACTCAACATTGGGGGATCTGTTTCGTTGACTCCTTGTTGAACATTGTTTAATTATTGGTTCCCCTTCACATATAGAAGAAATTCTACATTGTCAAGAAATGAAGTAGACAGGACCAGGTGACAACTTTGATTACTAGCTTTACACTTCCAATAATAACCCCCTCCGACATAAGTCACGTTCCTCCTACATGGACCATGGAAGAACCCTGTCAGAGAGATGTCATTAGGATGAGACATAATATTAGTTGAGAAACGATCCTCTTGTTTCTGCCAAGAAAGGGGTGTTTCTAAGTCTTTAAATAAGCCGCGCCGAGAAGGAGATGTAGTATAATTATCATATCTGACCCACAGCAAGGAGTCACCAGGAACAATGATCCGTCCAACGAGCTTAGCTGTAATATGGCTGCTGTCACTGCACTGCATTCTCGTTCAAGGTGAGATATCCAGACATCTGCTGTACCCTGGAGGACACATTTGGATCTTTGTAATGTATGGTTCTCCTGGAAGGTCCTACTTTGGTGGACCTACCTAGTAACAGTACTAGAGCACCAGCAGCATGTATAATATGTAAATCCTTCCATTACCTCATAGAAACTTTATCTTCATCTAGGAACAATTAGTAACAGGAAGATCTGCAATTATTCCAATAAGATAAGTCGTAAAGGATTAGGAGGACTAATTGTTCTGCTTTGATTCTTTGCACCTTTTCGGCTGCTAAAATTTTCTTTGTGTATATTAATCGTAATTGTATTGTATTTTATTGGAATATTATGTTGTAATGAGGGAACCAAAAAGAACTTTTTCCTACAGGAGAACCCAATGCAGATCCTCAGAGGCTCATATAAAGTGAGGACCTCCTTGGAAAGTGCCAAAAATACGGGCAGATAAAAGATTCCTGTTCTTCTTTGAGACCTTAAAAAATCGAAACCTCCATTTCCATCGAAACTGTGGATAACCAGTGGTGCATTCCTACTATTAATGTCTCTAAAAACGTAAAGGCTTTCACCAGCTAGAACGTCACTTGTTTGTAGACAAGAGGCGTCTTGTTGACGTTGAGGGAAATTCTCCCCCTCCTTTCAGACAAGTGGGACAGTCTTTCACTGGTCCTTAGATGCCTGTAAATATCGTAGCTCAACTGTGAGTAGAAGGAGGATTTTTTAACCTAAGGACCTAAATAACAATCTTCCTAGTGATAGCCAAAAATTCCTTCTACAAAGAGAGTATTGGAGTAAGAATAGGTTACTTGCACCTCACTGCTGCTCTTTGATGCCTCAGATACCAAGGATCCTGAGTGTCACGGGAGTCCCTGCGATCCATGCCTCAGATCGCAGGCACACCCGTGCCCCTCTCCGTGGCGGCACGGCACCTCCCATTCCTCACTTACCACTCCACAGTCCTGTCCTGGTTAGGCTGCGCGTGTCCCAGCTCCCTAGGGGGGCGCATGAATTGGCATTTGGAGATTTAAAAGGCCAGCGCACCGCTGATTGGCGCTGGCCACTTCCGTGTTTCCATAAAGACCGGTGGCTCCCATCATTCCCCTCCGGATCTTTGAGCTCATTGCCTTAGTGAAAGTCTCCCAGTGTTATTCTTTGCTCCTTCTTCCTGTTCCCGTTCCCGCTCTGCTTTGATCTCCAGTTGTGACCTTGGACCTCACCTCTGCATCTCTGCCGCCTGCCCTGACCGTCTGCCTGTGTCTGACCACGAGCCTGAACTCCGATTCTGTACCCCGACCTTGTCTTCCACCGCAGGCTAATCGCACCTGTGGAACGACCTGGTGGCACCCCACCACAGCATGACCATCCCGCTTTGTGGCTCTGGTGAAGACCGGGTGCCACTTGTAGTACCATCTCCCGCGAGTCCTGACACTGAGACTCTTTATAAAAATTGCCTTCACTTTTCACAGGCATCTGATCCCCATGTTTGCTTACTTTGCCCAAGAATGGCCAGACACATCTGACTATCTCCACCACGATGAACAAACGGAGAGATCGAGTTGAAATTCTTCATGCCATGTAGATTAGAAATCCTTGGGTTTGGTCAATGGGTATAGCCACCTTCACAATAGTAATTTAGTGGCCATACACAATAGATAGATATTGGTTGGCAGAAGATCCACAGATCATCTCGAGAGGGATCATTCTTTGTGTTGATGTTGGCCATTAGCTTTGTTACAGTCGATGTACTGTCAAAAGTGATGGATCCGAGATGTTTTATATGATCCCTCATGCATGAAATGAAATATTTAAACATGTCCAGGATCTTGTTTAAAGGGGTTGTCATCAAATACACTTATCCGCCCCTTTAAATAGTTGAGTCTATAGCTCCTGTATCACCCTGGTTAAGGTTCTTTCTCTTCTAACTGGCTTCTCCATCTCATAACTTTCCTCTCCTGCTGTATAAATGACAAGACAATAAAGAACAATAAGAATAACATGTATCCTATTAATGAGGGTTGAGGAATTGCCTGTAATTACACTGAGCAGCTGCTACACTGCCCTAGATCTGAAGCAGAGAGCCAACTAATGTAACGTATGAAGCCAGGAATGTGCCCTAATAGATGCCCACATAAAATAACACAATGAGTATTATAGTAGTTATATAATATTTTACTGTATATTATAAAGACTTTTCCAAATTGAATTGGGTTGATGTTATGGCCCTACAGCTCACCAAACCAGAATAATGTGATTTTAGATATGAGATTCTTAGTCTTTACAATGACACCAGCACCATGTTTCTAGATAATATAGAGCTTGAGACAAAAGAATGTAAAAGTGACTCGTCTCAGGCAAAAAAGTGACTCTCCTCTGCTCATTTTCACATGACTTTGCAGGAGAATTTTTGTAGGTAGATGGGTGAGTTTTACCATAAAAGAGGTAATTCTAGAAAGGACATTTCATACCCGACCTGAGGGAGCTGGAAGTTTAGTAAAAGGTAACAGCTGATGACAAGAATTGTAAAGGTTTTATACAGCAAATGGCGGTTTTACTGTATGAACTATTATTTAGTCAGATTATGGTGATATTATTTATTTTTTTAACTCTCTCTCAAGGCTAAAAGCGGAGTAAAAGATGTGTCACGTGATTGTCATTGGTTTGTTAACACTAAATATATTTCTCTTTTCAGGCCAAACTGATTCCCCCACGACAGCTGCCGGTCAGTAATCCCATTGATCTTTTCCAGACTTCCATGATTCCAATCACATGGGATTTTTTTTGCTCGTATTTGTTGTTTTTTTTATTTTTAACATTTTATATTTCAGCGGTATTTCAGTTGTTTGTCTTAGTCAAGGGATTTGGGGATGTAAGGGAGGGGCCTTATTCTCAGGGGGGAACCTGAACTTTCTAGTAGCTGAGAACAGGACCCCCTCCACCTCATCCGGTAGTAATATATCAGGTTATTTTTTAGTCTCATGTGTTCTCCATGCAGTGTCTCACACCCAACTGTTGCAAGGAATCGCTATTTTTAAGTGTCAAGTTTTGCTTTGTAGCAGGTGACTTCTCCCTTGATGCCGCCCCCCATCTTGCTGCAGGCGATGCTGCCTGAGGCAAGTGGTTCAACTCCCCCCTGCTTATGCTCCTGACATAGCCTCAGTATTATGCAACTACTATATATTATCACGACATGTGTCCTGTATCCTACTCATGAAACGTAAACATACTACCACAAGATTCAAGCCTGCATTGCTCTAAAATTTGGATCTTGGGGGCCATTTATCCTAATTTTGTCCCTTTTATTTATCTTATAATTGCAACTTTTTGGGGGTCGTATTGGTAGATTTGCGCAAAAATTTGAGACTTTTTCACTAGATGTTTAACCCCTAAAGGACCAGGCCATTGTGGTTTTTTACTTTTCCCATTTTTAAAAAATGTTTTCATTTTATTCTAGGGATTTTTGCCTTTCTTGTAATTTTTAAAATATTGAATTTTTTTTTTGTTTACTACCTTTTAAGGTTCCATAGGGTGTTTTAACACTAGGGAATCTGATTGCTCATGCAATATACTACAATATGACTGTTTTTGTCCATTTTTTAAAAAATCCATAACTTTTTCATTTTTTATTTTATTCTAGGGATTTTTGCCTTTCTTGTCATTTTTAAAATATTTTTCAAATTAAATTTTTTTTGTTTACTACTTTTTTAGGTCCTAATAGGGTGTTTTAACACTGAGGGCTCTGATCGTATATAGATGAGTTTATTGACGTTCTATAGCACTATTGCTTGGAAATAGCGCAGCGCCACCTAGTGGTCAATGATTTTGATGAGTTTATTGACGTACTATAGCACTATTGCTTGGAAATAGCGCAGCGCCACCTAGTGGTCAATGATTTTTAAAAATATTTTATGTCTAATTTGCTTTTAATTCATCTTCAGAATCAACCATTGTATCAACAACGGCCCCAACCACTGGTCATTAAAGGGGTTTTCCCAAGAAACTGGCTGATTGGTGGGGGTCACAGTGATGAGACCCCCCACAAATCACGAGAAAGTGGCAGCGTCCTGCTGCTCCACTAATCTCATCTGAGTGACGCCACCTAGTGGTCAGGAATTTTACTGCTTTATTTGAAAAGTAAATTAAATTTTTATATTCCTTACACAGCTGAAACCACTACAGCACCGCCTACTACTGCCGGTCAGTAATTACTTTTGAGCCTTGACATACAAATATATCAGTATTATTTATGTACCATATTGCACTATTATAAGTATTATATGTTGGTAACACTGTATGACATTACTATATGCAGATTATAGGACGGCACTGTATGGTAGAATGATGATCACTGAATGTGATACGTCAGTACAACGGTACAGTATTACAGCACACTTTATGTGCACTATATGGGTGTATTATTTATGTCTTACACAACACAATTATTTGCAGTGTGATGTAAGCGACTTATAGGATTATAATATGAAGACTATAGGACAGTTCTATGCGGCAGAGTTATGATCACTGCATAACTATTGATTAAACAAACAATATCAAGTATTTGCTGAAAGTGGACAATCCCTTTAACTGGGCCCAGACTAAATGTAACATGAATAATAAAGGTAACATGAAAACTAAATTAACTTTTTATATTCCTTCCAGCCTTAGCCACCACTACAGCAGCGCCTACTACCGCCGGTCAGTAATTCTATTAATTCTATATATCAAATGATATCGGTATTATTTATGTACCATATTGCACTATTATATGTACGGTATGTTGATGACACTGTATGACATTGCTATACGAAGGTGCTGTATGGTAGAATGATGATCACTCAATGTCTGTGTTACGTCAGTACAACGTTGCAGTATTACAGCACATTTTATGTGCACTATATGGGAGTATTATTTATAACTTGCTTATTTGTTGGGTGATATTAGTACACTATAGAATTATTATATGAAGATTATTGGATAGTTCTGTGTTGTAGTATTATGATCCCTGAATGGCAGTGTTATGTTAGTACAGCATTTAAGTATTACATCACATTTTATGTGCACTATATGGGAGTATTATTTATAACTTGCTTATTTGTTAGCGTGATATTAGCGCACTATAGAATTATTATATGAAGATTATTGGATAGTTATTATGATCCCTGAATGGCAGGGGATATTATTTTTATTGAATAATATACAGGCGGTCCCCTACTTAAGGACACCCGACTTACAGACAACCCATAGTTACAGACAGACCCCTCTGACCTCTGGTGAAGCTTTCTGAGTGCTTTACTATAGTCCCAGATTGCAATAATCAGCTGTAAGGTGTCTGTAATGAAGCTTTATTGATAATCCTTGGTCCCATTACAGCAAAAATGTTTAAACTCCAATTGTCACTGGGGCCAAAATTTTATCGGTCTGGATCTACAATTATAAAATATACAGTTTCGACTTACATACAAATTCAACTTAAGAACAAACCTCCGGACCCTATCTTGTACGTAACCAGGGGACTACCTGTATATATAGAATGTAATGAAAGCTCTATATGAAATTATATACTTATGGAAGTATTTTATTGTAATCATCTCCTAACTATCCAATAAGATTGGGCCATGTGGGTCTCGTCCAGAAGCCCCCACAGGCCTTAAAGGGGTTGGCATGGGACTTATACTTTTGGTTAAGCCACACGAAATCTGATTGGTGGAGAAGAGAAATGCATCTCTCACACTGTTCAGCTGTGAAGAGCAGCTGGATCCGTTGACCTGTAGTGGCCAGAATTTGTCACTGCAGTCACAGCTCTCATTAAAGGTGAAGGGCAGGCTTATTGACTCTGAAGATGCAGAGGAGACACAAATGCAATGGCGGTTTACAGCTGTCACTGGGGACACAGAGCAAATCAAAGCCAACAATATAAATCCCTGGCCAACCCCTTTAAAGGAAATTTACCACCAGGATTAAGGTTTGTAAACCAAGCACACAGACATACTGGTGTGTACCCCCTATGGCAGAGTCTGTTCTTCTCTTCTCTTCGCTTCTTAAGCCATTGTTTTTACGAAAAAAAAGTTGTAAAAATTACGCACATCTATCTATTATTGACATCTATTGAGCCGGGAGGCTCGTTTGCATAATCTTTAAAACCTTTTTTAGAAAAACAAAGGCATAAGAAGCAAAAAAGGAGAACAGATCACAACAGAGGAGGCACATGTCAGCATGTCTGCGTGCTTTGTTTACAAACCTTAATCCTGGTGGATTAAATAGATCCTGGATAAAGGGGAAAGGAACAATAAGAGTGTGATGCCCCCTGCTGGTCATGAATTTACAATTTTACTACAAACTGAACTTTTTTCTCATTCCTTCCACAGCCTTAACGACCACTGCAGCGCCTACAACCACCGGTCAGTATCGATTTTTTTGCATGGCAAAACGTAGTGTAATGGCCTCACAGTGCTATGAGACGTAGCACTATAGGGCAGTGGGATGTGAGCATAGAATGGCGGTATTATGGCTGGTTTTTGAGAGTACTGCATGGTAGCATTACCACCAGATGGTTTGTATTATTTATGCACTGCACAGCATATTAGTTTGTTTAGTATTATATGACCACTATATGGAACTACTAATTCATCACTACTATGGCGGTATTACTCTTCATCCATCTCCTAAATAAAAGGCCTCACCAGTCTTAACCGGTTAAGGACTGGGCCCTTTCCTGTTTTTTCACATTTTTCACTCCCCACCTTCAAAAATCTATAACTTTTTATTTTTAAACGTAAAGAGCTGTGTGACGGCTTGTTTTCTGCGTAACAAATTGCACTTCATAGTGATGGTATTGAATATTCCATGCCATGCACTGGGAAGCTGGAAAAAAATTCCAAATGCAGTGAAAATGGTGAAAAAAACGCATTTGCGCCATTTTCTTGTGGGCTTTCATTGCACGCCCCAAATTACAGGTCTACTGTATTCTTTGGGTCAATACAATTACACAGATACCAAATTTGTGTAGGTTTTATAATGCTTTCATACACTTACAAAAATTAAAATCTCCTGTACAAAATTTTTTTTTTTTATTTTGCCATCTTCTGGCGCTAATAACTTTTTTATACTTTGTTGTACGGAGCTGTGGGTGGTGTCATTTCTTGCGACATTTGATAATATTTTCAATGATATCATTTTTGGGACTGTACAACCTTTTGATCACTTTTTATAGATTTTTTTTATATTTTTCAAAATGGCAAAAAAGTGCCATTTTCGACTTTGGGCGCTATTTTCCGTTACGGGGTTAAACGCATTGAAAAACCGTTAATATATTTTGATAGATCGGGCATTTTCGGACGCGGATACCTAATGTGTTTATGATTTTTACTGTTTATTTATATTTATATCAGTTCTTGGGAAAGGGGGGGTGATTTGAATTTTTAGGTTTTTTTATTATAAATTTTTTTTTTTACTTTTTTTTATTTTTATCTTTACTATTTTTCAGACTCCCTAGGGTACTTAAACCCTAGGTTGTCTGATTGATCCTATCATATACTGCCATACTACAGTATGGCAGTATATGGGGATTTTCCTCCTCATTCATTACAATGTGCTATCAGCTTCAAGGCTCAAAGTAAAATGCAGACTATGGGTGCGGCGCCACCTGCTGGTCAAAAGTTTATTCATTTTTCTTGTTGCATATGTTAACTCTTTATATTCCTTCACAGGCCCAACCACAGCCCCAGCAACCACCACAAGCGGTCAGTAATATTATTAACTCTTTCCCCGATTTATTTCATCATCATTATGTCATCAAAAGGCAAAAAAATCATCTTAAATTGACATTATTCAGGCAATATTGTGCTTTTATTGTAAAGCATGGCATGGGTAGTAGTTCAGTATATCACTAGTATGTTTGGTAGCATTATGTGGGCGCTAACCCCATCATGAAGACCATCTTAAATGTTGCCATTCTTTAGCGGATGATGTGTGGTATTGTATAGCGTTGTTATATAGGGGCAGTATTATGCAGAATAGATGGTATAGTATAGGTATCACTGAATCCCATAGTGCACTATGATTTTGATGGAACTATATGGCGCTATTATATGAGCAGGATAGGGCAGTACTATGTGAGCCCTTCTGTGCGGCGGTATATTTTGTCAGCACGACATGGCAGGATTTTTACGCACAGTAAATTAACTCTATATATTCCTTTCATGGGTTCAACCTCAACTTTTCGATTTAATTTTGCAAAAGTTTGTTAACTTTCGTTAACGGTTGTTGGTTTATCGCTTTTTTTATTGCGCTTATTAACTCTTTGTCAGTCAATATGGATCCGTCCTCTCATCTTATAAACCACCTTTTATTTTCCAGCTACAACCACTGCTACTACAACAACTACAGGTCTGTCACCCTCTTACTCATCATCTATATCATCTATATGTGCACTCTATGGCGGTATTGTTTGGGTCGTATTTATAGAACTATTATTCTGTATTACTTATCAGTTATATATGAATGAAACAAGCCCTGGCTAACAGCGCCACCCGGTGGTGTATTTACTCTTTTCGCATTGAGTAAATTAACCCTTTATGTATTCTGTTCATTAGCTCAACATCAGCGTCATCTCTGTATCTAAGAAAAAAAATCACTAAACCTATTAACCCTTCTTTGACCTTCTACATCAATCCCATTCAATCCCATATATTTGCTTGTCACCCAGCTTTCCCACTGTCCTGAATGAAGACATTTCCTATAGCTGCAGCCTGTACGCAGAATATCTATGCAGGGTTGATGTTCTTGCTCAGACCTGTCTCTGCATTGATCATTCAGGGTGTGAAGTGGAATAAGAGACATTTACTGGACATGAGCCAGGATCACGTTACATAAGAAATGACTAATCATTATTGGAGACTGCGGGCTGTCTAGTATGAGACTGCTAAATGTCTCTCTCTCATTGAGGAACTGACCACCACTGACTGTAAAGACTGATATTGAAACAATGTGGGATATAGACATGGCACCATAAACAGTGTTCCCCAAAAAGCACCTTTATTATCAGTGCCAACCATATTGTTATCCTATAATCAGTGGCAACAGATAGTGCCCCATTACCAGTGCCTAAAAAAGAGGGCCCCTATAATCAGTGCCACTAGATAGTGCCTGATTAACAGTGCCGAAAAAATAGGGCCCCTATAATCAGTACCACCAGATAGTGCCCCATTAATAGTATGAAAACAGATTGCCCCTATAATCATTGCCAATAGACAGTGCCCCATTAACAGTGCTGAACAAGAATGCCCTTATAATCAGTGCCACCAGATAGTGCCCCATTAATAGTGTCAAAAAAAGAATTCCCCTTTAACCATTGCCACTAGATAGTGCCCCATTAAATGCCAAACAAGAGTGCCCCTATAATCAGTGCCACCAGATAGTACCCCATTAACAGTGCCAAAAAAGAGGGCCCCTATAATCAGTTCCACCAGATAGTGCCCCATTAACAGTCCCATAAAAGAGGGCACCTATAATCAGTGCCACTAGATAGTGCCCCATTAACAGTGCCAAAAAATAGTATCCCATTAACAGTGCCACAAAAATAGTGTCCCTATAATCAGTGCCAGTAGACAGTGCCATGAAACAAGTGCCCCTATAATCAGTGCCACCCTAATAATCAGTTCCAACCAAAGAGTTCCCCAAAAAATAACACCAGAAAAGGTGTGCTTCTATAATCAGTTTCAAGCAAATGGTGCTCCCCAGTGCCAGAGAAGAGTTGCCCCTTAACTAGCAGCAACCACAGGCTCCCCCCATATATAATTACATCAAAGCAGTGCCCCTATAACGGGTGCCAACAAAATAGTGCCCCATTTACAGTGCCAGGAAAAGTGTACACTTGTTATAAGTGGCAACCGGATTATTTGCAAATCACAAGAGGTGTGGTATATGCTAATTTTAACTTGGAACTGTTCCTCGTGGGAAGAACTGGGGGCGGGGCTTCCTAAAGCAATTTTATTACAATTGGGCTATGAGTCTCTACTGTTAATGTTAACAAATCGATGATTATGAATAATATGCTTCTATCTAATAGGAAAGACGACAACAACAACAACAACTAGTAAGTGCATACATTGTTAGTGGGGGGAGAACACAACCGCCAAATATGGGGTTGATTATTTTCACTGTAATTTGTTATGTACTTACTGCTCCATGATTGGGGGATCTAGATCTAGACACACCCATAAACCCCGCCCGTGAGTCCCTCCCCTTACATGGTCGGCCTACTGTGTATAATGATCCAAACTGCCCAAACTTTTATAGTTGCATGAAACCCATACGCAGGTGAGCAACCTATACCTACCTTACCTCCTGGCAATCGATGATGGACATTTTAATTCTGTAGACCTCAGCCAGGTTGGATATGATCTGCTTTCTTGTATTTATATATGTCTTTTGTCTTCTACAGAGCCGACAACCACAACAGCACAAGGTAAGCAGATTTTACAGCCAATATTCCACAAGCTGCATGAAGATTTTTAAGTCTGACCACGCCCCCTTTTCTAAGTCACTCCCCATATAGGAGGCATTGCTTGCCCTCTCTTGCAATTGGCACTATACAGTTTATGACCACCCCCACACCCCACCCCGGATCATAGCCAAAAATTCCAATTTCAAACTTTTTGTTCATAAAACCTCAATGCAGGCCTATCCATCTCCATGGTTACAGACTACAAACAAACCCTCTGTAGTCACATAGTTGACATGTGTTAATTATGTTCATATTTTCATCAGCTTCATCTTCAGGACTTGCAGTCTACGCCATTATCCTCATAGCTTTCTTCTCAGCCATTGGTTTCATTCTCCTTGTGGTCGGCTGTTTCTTCATATGTAGAAGGGTAAGTATTTTTATTGATTAAAGGGGTTGTCAGGATTACACATCTATAATCATGGGGGCTGTTTGAGATATAAAATTATGGCCAGACAAATCAGTATAATAGACCATGCAGAGTTCTGTATGCCACAATATTCTCCCTAATATGAGTTGATGTTTTTTTACATACAGGCAGTCCCCGGGTTTCATACAAGATAGGGTCTGCAGGTTTATTCTTAAGTTGAATTTGTATGTAAGTCGGAACTGTATATTTTATAATTGTAACCCCAACCAAAATTTTTTTGGTCTCTGTGACAATTGGATTGTAAAAATGTTGGGTTGTCACAAGAACCAGGATTAACACTAAAGCTTCATTACAGACACCTGTGATAACTGTTACATCTGATTATTGTAGCCTAGGACTAAAGAACAGTAAGTTGCCAACATCCAGAGGTCCGTTTGTAACTAGGGGTCGTCTATAAGTTGGGTGTTCTTAAGTAGGGGACCGCCTGTACTTTTAGAGTTTGGCTTTATATTACACAGAAATCCAAATCCTCTTCTATAGAGTGACAGGTCAAGTCTATGATTACTAGAGGCAGTGTTCAAAGCACAACTTTGAATTTTACCTCAAACACCTCTGGCCAATCACAGCCATAACTAGTTGCTAGGGGCGTCCATTTGCCAGATTGGCTCTTCAGCCACCAATCCGGCAATGTGTCCTGGTCACGCGGAAACCTAAGTAGTATGTTATTCATACCGACATAGGAAAAATTCATTAAGACTGGCATTTTGAACACATGTCTAAAAGTTTGCCCACCTCCCCGTTGATGGTCCAGCCCCCATAAATACGGGCCCAAACTCTGCCAGCTCGGACCTGTAGACCAAGTCTGAACTGGCAGAGTTTTTTGTTATTGTTTTCGCTGGTTTTCCGGGGGAGACTATAGTTAATCTGGTGGGCCGGGCCTCCACACCCTGCCTACCCTGTGGAGCAACCTGCCCAAGGTGGCATGCGGATCGGGGAAGAAGGAAAACTGGTGGGGAAGTGGAGATTTGTGTGCCCTCTCCGACAGAAAACTGGTGGAGTAGGCTTAATGACTCCTCCCCCCAATAATGTACTGGCATATACAGATATTATATGTAGGTAAAAAGCCTAAGAGTAGAATTTTCCACTAGAGTTTCAGAAGATGAAAGCATAAAAAACAAACACACTTTTTATTTTACAATAAATGTTACATTACGAAAAAATAAAGCAACATAGACATGTATGTGATGTCCCCATGAACAGCCACCCACCCATTATGTATATAAATGTACATTAGCTCATATTAATCCGGGGGGCGGTAACCTTTTAATTTTTATAAAGCACACATAGAAACACACCCCCAAAAAATAAATTTTTCCGCCCCCTCTAGTAGTACTAGGGGGGGGCATATATTTTGGATGTGTGAGTAGATTGAAACATGATGGTTAAGCTACAAACACATAAGATATGGCTTCAGTACTTGGTGACAGGTCGTTTTTTAAGGCTCAAGAAAATCCAGAAACCGATGGTAAAATCTATATGGGGTAGGCTCCGCTGCTCCCCCTGGTGGAAGGGTTGATGATGGCTTATTGTTACTAACATGCACACGTCCAGTTTTCTAATATATACCCAATTTTGCTTCTTAGTTTTATCCAAGAACTTTATCCTACCGGACAGAACCTAATCCATCTGGACCGTATAGACCACGTCTTAATTCGAGCACAAGGAGATGAGCGGAAAAGTTGTTTTGCATTCTCATACAATGTCACTTACTGCAAAATTTTGTACAACTAACCAGCAAGTAGAGAGTTGCTTTAATTAAAGGGGCGTTACAGGCAACCTGTCACCAGGAACCACAATTTTGCTAAAGACAGGTTACAGAAGCCCATTACACCGGCAGTGCACATCCGTCTTTCTGCCTTCTCTAAGCATTTTCGTTACAATATGATTGTATGTTATAACTTACCTTGCACCCTGACAGAATCCTCTGGTGAGTCCCAGGTTTGGATGCATTATAAAATCATGTGACTTATCTGTGCTGCTCAATCACTCCTCAGCTCTCACCCCCTACCTTTCTGCTTGTGTATATCTCCTCCCTCCTTGGTCAGCTGACATAAGTGGGGGAGGGAGAAGATGGACAGGAGCAGGAACGTGGGGGCTGAGAGCTGAGGAGTGATTGAGAAGTGTTTTTTTGGGCATCAAAACCAAAACAAACCCCAGGACTCAGAACAGGATGGGCTTTTGCAAACTGTCTTTAGTGAAAATGAGGTCCTTGGTGACAGGTTCCCTTTAATTCTTCGCATAGTTCCTTAATTTCCTTACGTTTTTCAATCCTGCTCACAGCTAGAAATTCTAGGGGTTCACAAAACCTGCTTCAGCCATGAGTGGCCAACTCAGACCACGGGGCGTCGCTTCTGTTTGTTTGTTGTCCCCTGATCCAGAGGGGGCACTCATTGGATAAAGTGGATACCATAACCCCCTGGAACTTCAGGCTGGACTCAGGCTTAAAAACCAGGAGTACCCAAGCAAAGAACGAAACAGAAGGTTATGACCTTGGTCGTAGGTGCACGGCTTGTTATATCCCTGGTCATTGTTATATCCCTGGTCATGTGATGTCACACAGGTGCAGGGCTCATTATATATCCCTGGTCATGTGATGTCACATAAGTGCACGCCTAGTCATATCCCTGGCCATGTGGTGTCACACAGGTGCAGGGCTTTTTATATCACACACGTATAACCCTCTATATATTACTCTTCGTAATATAAGCAGCCATGCACCTGTGTGACATTACCTGACCAGAGATATAACAAGCTGCGCACCTGTGTGACATCACATGACCATGGACCGGTGTCCACAGGAAGTAAACAATGAAATTTCCTATAGAATGACAGCAAGCAGAGATCTAGAAACCCATGAGGAATTAATACAGAAATTATATTGTAAAAAAAAGCATAACAATTCATAACAATTATTTACTTAAAGTGGACACCCCTTTTAAATCATATTATATCACATACTAAAATACTGAATATTCCAATCAAGAGATTTTTGTAATCTGCTTCGAGGGGTATTTCATTTTTTGGGGAACCCCTAAACTTTGGAAGATTATTCTTCCTTTCGAGTCTTGACCCAATTTCTCAACATCACAAACCCAAATCTACCTGGATTGGGATAGTTTGACCCAACGGATATTGTCACCTCTGGAATATACACCTTATAAGGGTCCCATGACTCTACCTGTGTAAGGAGACCCCTCCACCCGTCACCAATTGTAGTGAAACCATCTGTATGTAACGCTTGTACCACCTTATACCATCATATAAACCCAACCTAGAAGTGCAGCATCTCTTTAGTCTTTATGACCCCTCATACCCGCTCTAGTCTAATCCTCTTTGTTCTGTGATGATCTTTCACTTTTATTCTTTGTAATATAAATTTGTAATATACCGTAACTTAAATTTATTGTCAAATATCTATTTATTTATGGAGACCTATCTAAACGCTTGAGACTTGTGTACCTCTTCTAAGTACTTGTAACTTATTGACCAACATGCAATAAATGTATCTATCGCAAATTTCAAGTTTTTATTTCACTTTATTATTTCCTTAAAGGTATTGTCTGATGGGATCCACCCAAAAATGGGGCTTGGGGTTGTTGGGGTTATTGTTTTTTAGTGTGGGACAGGAGATCGATGGCCACTGGAGCAGAAGATTTTGAAGACCAAACGCCATCCTTACATAGCCCACACTCATTTTTACTCACATTATTATAATTGATTAATAGATTATTTGTGAATCGTTCCATATGAAATGGACCCAAGTCACAAAGAACTTTGGGAAAGATTTTTTTGACTTCCTACTTCATGACCTATCTAACCTAAGCAAAAAAAAAAAACATACTACATAACCACATGGCACCTCAGCACAGCACCGGAGCAAGGCTCACATTTTTGACTAACCCATCTATCAGTCCAACACTGTGCCCTGCATTTGGTATTAAAGTGTCCCAAGTGGCAGGGACCAGGACCTGCACACATATGGTCACATGACTGCATCTGTACAGGTCCTAAAGACAGGAGGTAAAGCTGCACTAAATCTTCAAAGAGTATGAGTGGTAGTATGGAGGTGTACCATATATACTCGAGTATAAGCCTAGTTTTTCAGCACAAAAAAAAATGTGCTGAAAACCCAAACTCGGCTTATACTCGAGTAAAAAAAATATAGGTTTTACCATGTTTTTGTGGCAAAATTAGGGGCCTCGGCTTATACTGGGGTCGGCTTATACTCGAGTATATACGATAAGTGAAGTACAAATTTACTTAGATAGTCTATATCTGTATTCGGTAGTTGCGGTTTGAGATCTGCATTTATCTAGGGAGTCTATATTTCGAGGGTAAGGTCCGAGATCTGTTTAGAGGTTTGGTCAGCGGCCTATTCTGAAAACTCCATTAGTTTAGATCATCTGGGGTGTGCATCAATTTAGTTTACCTGAGTGAAGTTGCCCCCCCACCACCTTGTTCAAATCTAACAAAATTGGTGTCAAATGTTTGTGCTACGTTTGCGCTGGTTTGTGCTGCAGAATTTTTTGTTTGTGCCACTATTGTTTTTAAGATATTAATAAAAGTTTCCAGAGGTCATCAAAGGTCAACGAGCACCCTCCCCCACTTTGCCCAAATCAAGCAAAACTGGTGTCAATCAATTCTGCTACATTTGTACTGATTTGTGCTGCTCAAATTTTTGTTTCTGCTGCTTTAGTTTTGAAGATATTAAGGAGTTTGTTAAGGTCAAAAGGTCAAACAAACTGGTGTCAAGTGTTTGTGCTATGTTTGTGCTGGTTTACGCAGCAAAAATATTCGCTTGTGCCGCTATAATTTTTAATATATTTACAATTTTTTTCAAAGGTCATCAGAGTTTATTCCTTCCAAACTACGTGTTTGCTAACTCCCCCTGGTATCCAAACTGGAGAAGTGTCACTAGTTTTGTTTGTTCATCCTAAACACCTTAAATTATCTAAAAACCTAAACATACCTTAAAAATGATAGCGGCACAAATTAAAATTTATGCTGCACATAGCAGCACAAACATGGCACAAACGTCTGACATCAGTTTTGTTTGATTTGGTTAATGTCTGACCTTTTGACCTTCACAAATTGCTTTATATCTTCAAAACAAAAGCAGCACAAACAAAAATTTGAGCAGCACAATCATAGCAGAATTGATTGCCACCAGTTTAGTTTGATTTGGGCAAAGTGGGGGGGGGGCTTGTTGACCTCTGATGGCCTCTGGAAACTTTTATTAATATCTTAAAAACGATAGCGCCACAAACTAAAATTTCTGCTGCACAAACCAGCACAAACGTAGCACAAACATTTTCACACCAATTTTGAGCCAACTTTACTCAGGTATTTAAGTTTAGCCGAAATACCTTGTGGAAAACTCTGCAGTCATCTGGAGAAGCTGTCATGGTGGTCTGTTCCGGATGAAAAAAAAAGCGAAGGCAAATATATCAATGTAACAAAAAGAAAATACTCATAGAATGAATGAACTATTTAATTCAGAAGGATTGATGTCCCATAAAGACTTATTTTGGGGTAAAAATTCTCTTTTATGGTAATCACCATAGCACCCCCTCTGGTGAAAAGAAGCATTACACACTTCTCATTTTAATGCATAGACAAGCTAAAAATGTGGGATCCTCCAAAATTAGGGAAACTCTGCAACTTTCCTTGATTTTTAACATTTATCCGTACATTAAAAAATAGGTTTAAGAAAAGGATTTGGAAAAGAGAAAATCCCTTAAAAATAAACGTTAAATCGTTCAGTTTAATGACTGAAGATGTCTGGAGGATTTGTCACTGCTTGATATTTATGGCTCCACCTCACTTGCACCTTGAATAATCCTCACTTTTATCTGTGACCAAATCTATCGTCAAACCTGTGGCGTGGGTTATCTGTGTAATCATGTTCTGTGATCCCAGTTCTTCCTATTATGATCACAGCTGGGATATACAGCATCGGAGCGAGACGACGTATCTGCAGGAACCACAGGTGAGGAGCACGAGCCCCTATAGTACATGTAGGATAGCGGGTAACAATATCTTATTCTCATCTAAGATCGTTTAGTCATGTCTCATATTACAGAGCTTTGTTGTGTCCGCACAAGATACGGTAGAGGAGGAAGTTCGCAGCACAAGGTGTTCAAAGATTAGGACATTATTGATAATAATAGTAATAATGGTCTGTACAGGCAGTCCCCGGGTTACATACAAGATAGGGTCTGAAGGTTTGTTCTTAAGTTGAATTTGTATGTAAGTCGGAACTGTATATTTTATCATTGTAACCCCAGACAGAACTTTTTTGGTCTCTGTGACAATTGGATTTTAAAAATGTTGGGTTGTCATAAGAATCAATATTAACACTAAAGTTTGATTACAGACACATTTGATAACTGTTACAGCTGATTATTGTAGCCTAGGGCTAAAGTACAATAAATTACCAATATCCAGAGGTACGTTTGTAACTAGGGGTCGTATGTAAGTCGAGTGTTCTTAAGTAGGGGACCACCTGTATTACAAATTTAGAGTCTCCAACTTCTTGCACTCATAATACTACATTCAGGGGTCCTCAGAGAGTCACGTAACTCCACACCTTTCTGAGGGACAAAACTACCTAACCCAACTACCTAGTGTGACTCCACAACTCCCAATGTTTGTTCAATTTGGCAAAGTTTTCGGTAAACAGGTCCTGCCCCTAACCCAAACCCTCAGTGTGACTCCAAACCTCCTAATGTTTTTTCAAGTGAAAAAAATTTACAAATTTTATCGATTCATAAGTCCCACCCTTAACTCAACCCCCTAGTGTGACTCCACACCTCCTAACGTTTGTTCAAGGGACCAAATTTGGCAAATTTTCGGTTCACAAGTTCTGCCCCTAACCCAGCCCCCCAGTGTGCCCACAAAATATAATACCACCTCTCTTACTACCCCCACTTGCCCCACACTCTGTATATTTTTTTAAAAAAACCTTTTCTCTAGCCCCCTCCACTTAATATCCCCTTTGTGTACCCCCTAATTTATGCCCCCTTTCATGTAGCACTCATATATATAATGGCCCCATAATTACCCCCTAACGACAGTCTCATTATTTCCTTTTTTCTGTGAAAGCAGCAGCTATCCTCCCTTCTCCTATGAGCTGTGACTGTGCGACACAAACTGATGAAGTCATCACATCGCGCTGGTCGCCTTCTGAAATGATGATGCGGGGAGCCGACAGCTTCCTGCATCACCACCGCATTTAACTCTATCTGCATCCAGATATAATTTCTATAAAAGATTGAAATTGAAAGTGTTTCACGCCCATTTATAAGGAGATAAATAATAAACTGACTACAAACCTACAATGGGGGAAAGATCTAAAGGTGACCAAGAAAAGAATAATATCAGAATAAAATCAAAAAATAACTGGGGCTCAATCATGGTAAAAATTATCCAAAAGATTAAAAACGCCAAAAGATACTATAGATCAGAAATCCCTTGGATTCCGATGCCAGGAGAAGACGCTGATCCGGTTATCAGCAGGTAAATATACTAACATGCAGGATCTCCAGTAACCAGAAATATAATAAAAGTTAAGTCAGACAATTTATTAAAAAATATTAAAAACTCTAGTACTTTGAGCAAAAAAATTTGTGCCTCTCAATTTCCCAACGCATTTTGGACAGCATAGTCCTTAGTCATGGCTTAAAATGCAAAAATACCCACTGCACTGCACCGCACAGTGGTCATCTCCTCATATGTGTTATCCATGGCCTCCTTCCATTTAAAATTAAGTTTTAAAGCTATGCTAATGAGTCAGACTGGCCTCTGGGAGTGTCACCAGAGCCCCTCTGTGCTGTAGCTTCAAGGCTGTTACACTTTCCCCCACGCTCCCTCAGCACTTCCCCTCCCTCTGCCTGTTGTAATCTCAGGGGAAGTACTCCTGCACTATACAGCGGCCTGTGAAGTTACAGCATGGAGAGACTTAGGTAACGCTTCCCAGACCCCTCCTGCCTCATTAGCATAATTGTAAAAGTTGATGTTAGAAGGAAGGAGGCCATGGATAACAAATATAAGAAAATACCACAGTCCTGGTGCCTGGATCTAGAAGCTAATGTCCCTGATGGAATTTGATGTAGATCTCCTTTGACTTAAAAAATACAAAAATGTCCCGACCTCTTATACTTCTTTCATGTCCATTTTCAGTTTTTTTATCTACTTCTATTTTTTTCTACTCAATCTATATGCTTTGAGATATTTATGCTACAGTTTTATACATTTTCAGGCATGAATAAGCCTTCCAAAACGCGTCGGTAGGAAGGAATTTTTTTTTATGATTTTTGGCTGGATGTACTGTAGTTTTTTGATGGTAAATTGTTGGACTTTTAACTTGAATTGGTTTTTGTAGCGTCCGGAGACCTCTTTAGTCCCTTACCTGTTATGTTAAGTAAAGGTCTGATTCAATCTGCATCCTCATCGCTTACAAACCTGAATTTCTAGGATGTTAAAAGGAGGAGGAGGGTGTGAAAAATAAACATCCTTATTCTTAATGATAGTCCATGCTAGAGTCAGACACATCCCCACAGCAGAGAGACAGAGGAGGTGGAGGGTAGTCAGGTGCTTGATGTGATATTTCCATAAGGATTCCTGGTTTTCAGTGAAGGATAATTCAAGGAAGAGGTAAGAGTAATATGGGCACTGGGGCAGGTTTTGGGCAACTCTGTAGCTCCATGTAGCCATCTGTTACCAATGGAGAAAAGTAAGAGCCCTGATATGTGGTTGATTGACATGTTTTGGTAGTTACTTTATATCCAGGTGTTTGTTGGAATGTCAGATAATTACTTTAGGATGTTGTTTTTGGCTTCTTGCCAGAGTCATTGACGTTGGTTTATGTTAAAAAGCCTAATAGCCAATGCACTTCCCATGGTAATTACCTTCATGACCTACATGTGTGTCCTACCAGAATTTCACATGGTCTGACGTCAAAGGTTCATCCCTGAGCTAAAAATCTAAAGGTTTTTTTTTTTTTTTGTGGGGGGGTTGGGAAGGGGGTGCATGTTTGCACTGGCACTGCCATGGCATACTGTCATGTGATCTCAACTATAAGAATGAATTCACAGGAGTAGTGGTCACCTGACCTGCCCATAAGTTTTCTAGTGCTATTATGGCAAGCCCAGTAAGCACAATCGTTCACATTATTTATGAATGAAATCACTCAACACCCCCTTTGTTGTCCACATTACTGCCCTTTGTTGGTCACTAACATGGGAACCCCAGAGCAGGCCCAATAGTTCACATTACTTATGAATGAAAACACTAAGCTCCCTCTTAAGGAGATGTTCAGGGAAAGGTTAACATTTTGGATTTTTGGACAACCTAATGTACTGATCAGTTCAATGGATTATGTCTCAATAACATTTATATTATATTAATGGTATCTCAAAGGGTCTACAGAATTGCATTTCAATGTTTGCAGATGATACTACGCTCAGTACAGTAAACAAAACAAAGGACAGTAGTATAATATTACAGAGGAGGATTGTATCATTTTACAGACGGAGATAACATAATATTAGAAAGGAGGATATTTATAAGATTGCAGAGGAGGATAGTATAACATTACAGAGGAGGGTTGGATATTATATCAGAAGACGATATAGTACGGAGGAGGATAGTCTAATATTACAGAGGAGGATAGTATAATACTACAGAGGAAGAAAGTATAATATTACAGAAGAAGATAGTACAATTCTACAGAGCAGGATAGGATATTATATTAGCAGAAGATAGTATACTATCTCAGAGGATGATAGTATAATATTAGAGGAGGATAGTATAATATTACAGAAGAAGATAGTATAATATTACAGAGGAGGATAGTATAATATGACAGAAGAAGATAGTATAATATTACAGAGGAGGATAGTATAATATTACAGAAGAAGATAGTATCATTTTACAGAGGAGGATAGTATAATATTAGAGGAGGATAGAATAATATTACAGAAGAAGATAGTATAATATTACAGAGGAGGATAGTATAATATTACAGAATAAGATAGTATAATATTACAGAGGAGGATAGTATAATATTACAGAAGAAGATAGTATCATTTTACAGAGGAGGATAGTATAATACTACAGAGGAGGAAAGTATAATATTACAGAAGAAGATAGTATAATATTACAGAGGAGGATAGTATAATATTACAGAAGATAGTATCATTTTACAGAGGAGGATAGTATAATACTATAGAGGAGGAAAGTATAATATTACAGAAGAAGATAGTATAATATTACAGAGGAGGATAATATATTACAGAAGAAGATAGTATCATTTTACAGAGGAGGATAGTAAAATACTACAGAGGAGGAAAGTACAATATTACAGAAGATGATAGTATAAATACTACAGAGGAGGAAAGGATATTATATTAGCGGAAGATTGTATAATATCTCAGAGGATGATATTATAATATTAGAGGAGGATAGCAGAGGAGGATAGGATATTATATCAGAAAGTGATAGTATAATATTACAGAAGAGGAAAGTATAATATTACTGTAGGTAATAGTATAACATTACAGAGGAGTATAGTATAATACTACAGGGAAGGATTGTACACTATTACAGAGGAGAATAGTTTATTATTACGGAGGATTATAGTATCATTTTTTAAAAGGAGAATAGTGTCATATCACGGAAGAAAATTGCATAACAGTACAATAGAGGATAGTATTTTTTTATAATAGAATTTTTAATATAATTTTTAGACAGAAGTATATTAGCTGAACCTGAATTTTACAGTGGTGATTAGCCAAGAAAAATTAAAGGTCAGATGAGAGTACATATACAGGTTGTAAATCTTACAACTATATTATTGAGATGGGACATATAGCATATATGCTTACTGCCATATGTGTAGTCACAAAGGAATTTGTTCCCCACTATAGACCGACCGGTATGAGCCTTATGGGGGTCTTGTGCCTTCATCTGGATCCACACTAGGATTATAGGTTAGTCTTGATGGACCGCTACATATTCAGCCTTTTCTACAATTATTATATACAATTCTAATAATTTAAACCTTGTGTGCTTTTCCTTAGACCTCACCCTGAAGAATGCCATCTACATCATCAATGTTCCTTCTATTTGGGCTCCTTTTTAGTCTTTCCAACCTAAACTTGTCAACTGCTCAAAAATGGGAGAGCTTCAAGAAAAAACAAATCACCGGCACCCAGGTTGCGGATTGTTCTGTGCTCATGGCAGGAGAAGAGCTGGAGACGCAGAGCTTCATCCACGCACAACCCCGAACCGTGGAGAATATCTGCAAGGGAGTCACCGGAAAGAAAAATATCAGAAGTAACAAGGAATTCACCGTGAGCACTTGTAAAAAACAATGCAACGAAACCTGCAGCTACGGGGAAGCAGAGGTCAACCGGGGCAAAATATGTCTAAACTGCCGAAACAGGAAACCAGTGCAATTTGTAAAAATGGGAACATGCGATTCTGATCCAATTCCATAATTTTTTTTAAACTTCTCCTTTGTATGGCATGAAATGTGGGGACATACAGAGACGCACAATAGGAAATTACCCCTGGTCCTCATTATAAACCTAGAGAGCCTCCGCAACACAAGCTACCTGCATATCTAACCATTCCATACATATCTATTGTTCTCATATTTATATAATATCTATCTATTTCATGATCTATTTCATACCTATTTATTCATAAACTGAAACAGCCGCACCAATTAAGATGGAAAACTGGGTGCACCCTCAAAATGGTCTTTGGCCTCTATGTATCTCATATTTATCTATCTACATCTATCTCATATGTATCCACCTATGTCTATCTCACATCTATCTCATATGTATCTATATCTATCTCATATGTATCCACCTATGTCTATCTCATATCTATCTCATCTGTATCTATCTCATCTGTATCTATCTATCTCATATGTATCCACCTATGTCTATCTCATATCAATCTCATTTGTATCTATCTCTTCTGTATCTATCTATCTATCTATCTATCTATCTATCTATCTATCTATCTATCTACCGTATTTTCCGGGCCATTAGGCGCACCGGAATATAAGGCGCATTAGTCCGATGCGCCTTATATTTGTAATAATTCCATATATAAGGCGCATCGGACTATAAGGCGCGGGGTCCGGGGGCGTGGCGGAGGTCCGGGGGCGGAGCGGAGACCCGACGGGACGCGACGGGACGCGACGCGGAAAAGAAGAGGAAGGTGAGTGGGGAAGGTGAGGGGGAGGTGGAGGATGGCAGCGAACCATACTTACATAGGTCCCCGCTACCGGAGACAGCAGATCTCCAGCGGGAACTGCAGACCACGCGGCAGAAGTTGTTCGTGCCGCGTGGTCTGCAGTTCCCGCTGGAGATCTGCTGTCTCCGGTCTCTGGTAGCGGGGACCTATGTAAGTAGGGTCCGCTGCCCTGTGCCATACATAGGGCGCACCGGACTATAAGGCGCACTTTGGATTTCCAAGGAAATCCAAGGCTTTTAAGTGCGCCTTATAGTCTGGAAAATACGGTATCTATCTATCTATCTATCTCATATGTATCCACATATAATTATCTTGTATATATCTATCTCATATGTATCTAATATGTAACTATATCTATCTATCTCACATAAATCTATCCCATATCTATCTCATATGTATCCATCTTTATCTATCTCATATATATTTATCTAATATGTATCTATCTATTTCTATCTCATAAATATTAATCTGTATCTATATATCTAGTTAAAGAAAAGAAATGGAAGCCTTCCAAAAAATAGTGAAACAAAATCAGCAAACTGTATTCCATTGTGCTACATTTCAGCGTCAACAGAAGACTTTTTCGAGCCAGGTTGGACATCTTCTCATAAAATATGTCTGGACGTTTAGGACTCGTGATATGACCACTGCCAAATGTTAGCAGATTCTTATTCTCCTTCTTCTACCAATAAGATCCTAATGACTGCAGTAGAACCATGTACAATAATAAAAGACTTGACCACATCACCTCCCTATGTGCGGCCTCTTATTTATGTACGTAGGATTCTCACACTTGCCACCATGTCTGACGTATCCAAATATTGGAGCAGAATTTGGGTCTCGTAGTTGGAGAACGCATAGAGAACAATCATAGTGAAGTAACAATAGTAACAATGATTATCTCAACTTATAGGGGTTTTCTGGCAGCATAAGAATTATAAAGTATATATACTGGCTCCCGAATCCTGCATTGAGATGGTTGGTGCAGGAGATGGTTGGTGGTTACAAAACCACAGCAGCCAATCAGTGCTTTCCATACTGACATGGAACAAGGGACAATGGAACCAGAGTTGGAGAAGCTGGGATTTTATTGAATTTCTAGAAGGATCACTCCTTCTAATAGCAGATATTGGCACTGATTCTCTATTGGAAAAGCTCAAGCCAAAAATAATTTGATTTAAAACGGTTTGGCCCATTAATTAGAAAGTTTGCCAGTTCTGAGCATACTTACAGCACCAAATCAAAGCTGTATACATAAATATAGCACCAACACCAAGTTCCTTAAATAAATACACTACCTGAATCAAACTCAGTACATAAATACAGCACCAGAACCAAGCTCAGTGCATAAATGCAGCACCAGAAACAAACTCAGAGCATAAATATAGCACCAGAACCAAGCTCAATGCATGAATGCAGCACCAGAGCCAAGATCAGTACATCAATACAGCACCAGAATAAAGCTCTATACAAAAATACAGCACCAGAACCAAGCTCAATACAGAAATGCAGAACCAGAACCCGGTTCAGCACATAAGTACATCACCAGAACCCATCTAAGTACATAAAAGCATCTCTCGATCCAAGCTCAGAGTATGACAATGCAGACTAAAGGATTATGCAGCCCTAATCATATAGTCACAGAACAGGAATTTTGGCACCACTATGGGCGATATCTTGATCGCAGTTTGGCTTAGTTCCAGGTTCTCCGAACCAGCTATAAATTTAACAACCGGTTCAGAAGAACCAGAGAGAACCAGGTGGATCCCAACCCCGTGCGTGACAATTTGGCAGGTGCGTCAGAAGCAAGTTGAGGCATGTGTGTGACGCATTTCACTCTAAAACGACTCTTAAAGATGTCTCATCGGCTCTGTAATACTTGGAATATTACAGATCCTGGGAATATTAGTCCTGGAAATGTAGGAGAACATTGACTTTCATGCCAACGGCCCCAGTCTGTCCGATGACAGCTGGAGAATAAATAGGGGTGAGAGGGACTTCAGGGTCCATCTGAACAAAACCTTATTGTTTCCAGAACATTTATACAATTTCACTACAAATAATAAATAGTTAAAGGCAAATGAATTCTTGAAAACACAGCAACAAAAATATTCCGCCCAACGTGGGGCTCGAACCCACGACCCTGAGATTAAGAGTCTCATGCTCTACCGACTGAGCTAGCCGGGCTGGATACTCCCTGCATTGAGCTCCATTTACTTCTGAGCAGCCCATCCCTCCCCCTCACTGACGTCAGCAGGGGTTAAGATTACTCAGCATTATCACCGACACCACTCCTCCCATCATCTCACACCAGTGGGAACGCCCAGAGCAGGTCTTGGGATCCTATGATCAGATGAGGGAACTGGTACTACAGTGACTGCGGTCCGATAAGAGATCTGTGAAGCCACCGTCCCTTTAAGATCAGCACATGGATCATAGAAAATAGAAATCTCTTAATATATCCATTATATGCTATAAATACCAGGCGTGTATATGGGCTGGACCTTGTATGATGTGTACATGGATACCATACGCTGAGCCTCTGACACACAAATAATCTGCGATGTATTGTTATGTTATCTGTGATGGCGGGAAGTAGTAACAGAACTTCACACTAAAGGAATTTATTTATTTATAGCCTTGTCCACTAGGCGGCCCCCTTCACTCAATTATAACCATGTACAGAAGGATGGACAGATGGAAATGAGATACTGGGGGGAATTTACTAAGGGCCCGATTCGCGTTTTCCCGACGTGTTACCTGAATATTTCCGATTTTCGCCGATTTTCCCTGTTTTGCCCCGGGATTTTGGCACACGCGATCGGATTGTGGCGCATCAGCGCCGGCATGCACGCGACGGAAATCTCCTCCAGCAGAATAGTGAATGCAGCTCTAGAATATAATACAAGATGTAACTCAGGATCAGTACAGGATAAGTAAAGTCATGTATGTACACAGTGACTGCACCAGCATCAGAATAGTGAGTGCAGCTCTGGAGTATAATACAAGATGTAACTCAGGATCAGTACAGGATAAGTAATGTCATGTATGTACACAGTGACTCCACCAGCAGCAGAATAGTGAGTGCAGCTCTGGAGTATAATACTTGATGGATCTCAGGATCAGTACAGGATAAGTAATGTTATGTATGTACACAGTGACTGTACCTGCAGCAGAATAGTGAGTGCAGCTCTGGAGTATAATACAGGATGTAACTCAGGATCAGTACAGGATAAGTAATGTCATGTATGTACACAGTGACTGCACCAGCAGCAGAATAGTGAGTTCAGCTCTGGAGTATAATACAAGATGTAACTCAGGATCACTACAGGATAAGTAATGTCATGTATGTACACAGTGACTGTACCAGCAGCAGAATAGTGAGTGCAGCTCTGGAGTATAATACAGGATGTAACTCAGGATCAGTACAGGATAAGTAATGTCATATATGTACACATTGACTGCACCAGCAGCAGAATAGTGAGTGCAGCTCTGGAGTATAATACAGGATGTAACTCAGGATCAGTACAGGATAAGTAATGTCATGTATGTACACAGTGACTGCACCAGCAGCAGAATAGTGAGTGCAGCTCTGGAGTATAATACAGGATGTAACTCAGGATCAGTACAGGATAAGTAATGTCATGTATGTACACAGTGACTGCACCAGCAGCAGAATAGTGAGTGCAGCCCTGGGGTGTAATATAGGATGTAACTCAGGATCAGTACAGGATAAGTAATGTCATGTATGTACACAGTGACTGCACCAGCAGCAGAATAGTGAGTGCAGCTCTAGAGTATAATACAGAATGTAACTCAGGATCAGTACAGGATAAGTAATGTCATGTATGTACACAGTGACCCCACCACCAGCAGCAGAATAGTGAGTGCAGCCCTAGAGTATAATACAGAATGTAACTCAGGATCAGTACAGGATAAGTAATGTCATGTATGTACACAGTGACTGCACCAGCAGCAGAATAGTGAGTGCAGCTCTAGAGTATAATACAGAATGTAACTCAGGATCAGTACAGGATAACTAATGTCATGTATGTACAAGGTACTGGGAATATATGGACAATAAAATAACAGCATTTTCCTTCTGAAGTATTTTTCTGCCTTGATGTATCCTTTTTGGAGGATTCTAAGTTAAGTACCTCATGTGGCCAGCAGGGGTCACAACAATGAATATAAATGATGATGGTCATAAAATATTCATAGTAAATCTTGATTTTCTTCCATTCCTGTGAAAAATCTTACACTACAGTGATGCCCTCTCCTCGCCTTCACCTGACTGGCAGATGACTTATTTCCTCTGACATTACCCTTTTCCCATGTTCCCTAAGGAGTCAGACCTTTCTGTATGTTACATTGCTGATTGCGTGGAAATTTCGATTTTAAAGAGACAGAAACAAAAAAAAAAAAGTATGATTATATTTTAATGTCTATCGGCTGAATACTTGTACAGCTGTTTGGGGGAGAGTCCTAGAAAATGTGACCATTTTTCTGCCAAAAAGGGGTTGGGCTTGTAAAATCCTACCCCTAAAGTGGGCAGATACACTTGTATTAGGGCAGGGTCTGGGTTCTCTGGGGTGGGGCACTGTTTGGGATGGGGGCATGGAATAATATAAATGATACTGCCCATTATTATTATAATCATTTTCCAATACGCTCCACAACATGGGCAGGTTATTGGTTTATTTAAAGGAATCCTACCACCATGGATCTACCTTTTAAGGTAGATCCGGTGGTAGGTGCATCTAACAAATGTAAGGATAGCCCTTTTTAGGGATAATCCTTTAGTCCCCACAATCTTTTAGAAAGGTTTATGATCTTGATATGCAAATTTTCTAAAGAGGCTACTGGGGCGTGGAGTAGCCGGAGCTGAGGCTACACGGTGCGGCTACTCCACGCCCCAGAAGCCTCTATGATCCTCCTATCAGATATCTTCAGCGTGCAAAGAGCTGCGCACACTCATCCTAAAAATGGCTATCCTTACATTCGTTATATGCACCTACCACCAATAGGTAGATCTGTGGTGGTAGGTTTCCTTTAAAGGAGTTGTCCAGTTTTAAAAAAATCAAAAATCCATTTAGGAAAATCTGAGTTATTAAAATGTTCCTCCTTTCAGGATCCTTATTGTGCAGTTAGAGTAGAGAGTGGTTACAAGAGCACCACCGGCTGTGGAGGACTGTATTACACATAATGCTTGATAATGCCTGTGGTGATGTACTAGAATACGCATACACATAAGAGCAAAATCATCTGGTTTTACGACTATCAATGGAAGGACATGGGAGAGGAGAACAAGGAGATCCTCAACACAATCTGGTCTCCAAACAGATGTAGACGTCAATGGGTCTGGATCAGTAAATGGACTATTGAGGGTCCACCATAACTGCACAATGTAATCTAATCAAGTAGGTCTTCTCAAGGATGAGAAGGCCAAACATCAGCATGTGATATCTCACCAATATCTGGTCAACCCTAATCCTCAGATAAGGCCACCACTACTTTGACGGGTATAATTCAGCTACCACAGAAACCATCCTCCAAAGGGTCAATGTCTGACTAGAACTAGGCCTTTTCCCACCATCTACAATTATCATGTACCTTAGTAAATTGACACCTGACACCACGCGGTAACAGGATCTGCTTAATCATGACTTTACACAAGTCAGAAAAATCCATAAAATATTTTCCCAGAGTGCATCGTGTTCAACATCGCTCCAAAGATCTATTGGAATTTTTTCTCTAGCCAGCACCATTCCCGAGAAAACGGTGCTGTTACTTCAGGCACCCAATATTCCTGTTAGGCTCTCTCAATTGTCAAGTGGGCGGTGCCAGACTGTCGACCCGAACCCAGCACCACCTTACTCATTGGCATATTAGTGTTAAAACTAATAGCACAGCTGGGGAGCACTAGGTGCTACAGAAAAAATACCAACTGTGAATTTAACAAAATTTTCGACAAAATTCTAGTATATATCATGTATCCACAATAGTAACGGTTGCTATTAGGAACATAGGACTGGATTATTGACAGAACGGGCACCAAGTAATACCACATGTCCCTAGCAGCTGAGTTTCATTACAACTTCCATTGAAGCTTGTCCGCAGACAAGGCCGGACGTGCACTGAGGATGACTTTCATGTGGCGTTTATTATCTCAATCCCCCAATTAACATAATCACTCAGCCGAATATTAATCTACAGGGAGGAGGACGGATGGGGGACCGGCTGGAGACAAACAGTCTCACATACAGTTGATTGAGGGCCAGCCTCGAGGCCTAGTACACAGGCCTGCAGCCTGGGACAACAAGTGCCTGTCAATGATATCAGTGTTCGTCTGCTTTGGCCTTGTGCACATTGGTCCCCCATAGGATTTTATTTCTTATCACCTGTGATGTATATCATAGTAGGCTACAGAGGTGGCCTTACCTGTATGCCAAACATCAGGGAACCCAATGTTTTTGGAAAAGCAAGTTTACAGATCTAATAGGTATGGAGGTGTAAGAGTCAGCCATGTTGGATTTCAACATTTCTGATCATTTGGCAGTTACTCATCTCTATAAAGAACAAAGTGTTGATCCCAAAGCTGAACGTTGCTGAATGACAGCTATTACTACCAGTATTTTAATATATATGCACATTCTGCTTGGCACAGTATCCATATATTGTGAGAGTAAGGAATAAACCTTGTACAGGGAAATAAAAGTTTGGGGACACAATGATAGGTATTAAAAGTTAGGGGCAACAATGCTAGGCATTATAAGTGGAGGGCCACAATGGTGGGTATTAAAAGTGGGGCCCACAATGGTGGGTTTTAAAAGTGGGGGCCACAATGGTGGGTATTAAAAGTGGGGGTCACAATGGTGGGTATTAAAAGTGGGGGCAACAATGCTAGGCATAATCAGTGGAGGGCCACAATGGTGGGTATTAAAAGTGGGCACCACAATGATAGGCATTATAAGTGTACGGCCACAATGGAGAGTATTAAAAGTGACGGACCACAATGATACGCCTTTAAGGTTTGGGGACACAATGTTAGGCCTATAATGGTGGACATTAAAAAGGGGGATCACAATGGTGGGGAGCCACAATGGGTCACTTTTATCATTGAAGAGCATCAATAGGGGGGGTTGCTTTGAGGTAACTTTAAGTTGGGGGAATTATAAGTGGTACCTAATGCCTCAATTGGGGCACAATATTGGGGCAGTTATTGGAAAAGAAATTAAGTTTTAGGAGCTCAGTGGGGGCATTATCAGTGAGGGGGCCACAATAGAGGGGAATAATGAAAGAGGATGTTATACTGTGTTGGGGGGTATTATAAAGTGTAGGGGTGACTAAGGAAGATATTATATTGTGTGTGGAGACACAAGGTGGGGTAAGGGGCAAAGATTAGCTTGTTAGATTTTGCTGCAAGGTACAAAATACACCACAATTTTGGTTGCTCTTTTCTTCTTCGAAGACTTGGGAGCTTCGCCCTATTAGCCTCTTTTCTTCCAATGAGATTTTTTACAATTTTAGTAAATTTCTATAACCTTCCGGTAATCCACATCATCTAATAATCAGCTGCTAGTGGCAAATTAAAGGGATTCTTCTGCACACATACAAAGTGGCATGTTCTTACATGAAGAATGCCTCGGAGGGACATATCGGGCGGAGAAGAGCTGAGATTTGGAGGATGTGACCATTATGTGTGATGACTTGAGTTTTTTCTTAATGATGGCTTCTATGTAGAGAACATTAGAGGAAGTTGTCATAGGAAGTGAGCACTTAGTATCGGAATGTGGGTTTTTTTGCAATATTTTTTGAGGCTTTATCAGTCCCCCACCAGCGGCTCAGCACTGCAGGGGTTAATAGGGCTGTATCCCCCCCCCCTCCTCCTCCTTCCTTCATCTCCACCCTCCCCCTTTACTCTCAGTATTATTCATAGCAGTAACCTCACCCACCTCCCTGTCTCTCCTTCTGTCTGTGAATCAATTTCTTCTTTTCCACTCTCCCTTCTCTCCCGGCTTCATTTAAAGGGACGTTTGTTTCTTTTTTAAAAAATGTATTTGTTCCAAAAATTTCCTCTTTAAAATCCCACTCGGAATGAAATCCGAGACCGTGCAGTGATTTTTGGATGGACGTTTACTTTAACGTGGGATGACAAGGAGATGGATTCACCCCCTCGGTGACGAACAGGGTCCTTGTTCTTGGAGAAGTTGAGCGAGGAATGATCCTAAGGTTATAGCGGAGCGAAGATTCGGAAGCTTTTGTGTCCAGCTGTGGGAGAACGCTGCTTGGAAGTGGTATGTATATCCCATGTGGTTTGTCCTGTATAGTGTTAACCCTATGCATAGAGATTCCTAATACAAAGTCATCTGTACATTACGTAGTGGATAATAATTGATGTGAATCGGAGGACCATTTATTCCGCTCTATAAGGACATATCTAGTGGCTAACTTTCTTTGTCTGCACAGTTTTCCGTCAGCTTTCTGTATATCTCAGGTTTCATAGAATGGCCCCTATACATCTGTCTATATGTCAGTATGTGTGGACAGCTGCGGCTTTGTGTCCCCATTGTCTCCTGACAGGCCCCATTACTCTAACTGTTTATCCTTTATAGTCACATCGGATGATGATGTCTCCATGGACTCTATGGTCTCCACCATCTCATTGTTTTGGATTGCTATGTCTCCGCCCCCAATATTCTGTCTGGCCCCCCCAGATTTATTGCATTGTAGGGTCTCGCTAGACTGGTGATCCCATTGTGTTTCCCTGATCCGTGCATTGTCCTGCTATGCACTGCTCTGTCTCGTTCTACTGCCATTATTTCCCGGCTATGTACTGTCTTATTGTAAAGTACAGTCTGGCATCACTGTCTCAGTGCACAGAGCAGTCTCGCTCCACGGTTAATGCACTGTGCAGTCTCGCTCCACAGTTAATGCACTGTGCAGTCTCGCTCCACTGTCATTGCGCCGGGCAGTCTCGCTCCACTGTCATTGCGCCGGGCAGTCTCGCTCCACTGTCATTGCGCCGGGCAGTCTCGCTCCACTGTTATTGCGCCGGGCAGTCTCGCTCCACTGTCATTGAGATGGGCAGTCTCGCTCCACTGTCATTGCAATGGGCAGTCTCGCTCCACTGTCATTGCAATGGGCAGTCTCGCTCCACTGTCATTGCAATGGGCAGTCTCGCTCCACTGTCATTGCACCCGGCAGTCTTGCTCCACTGTCATTGAGCCGTGCAGTCTCGCTCCACTGTCATTGAGCCGGGCAGTCTCGCTCCAGTGTCATTGCGCCGTGCAGTCTCGCTCCAGTGTCATTGCGCCGTGCAGTCTCGCTCCACTGTCATTGCCTTGTTGCCATTGCATGTGAAGTGTCTTTAACCATGCTCTCTCAATCCAGTTTACTCCTTGCACATCTATCTCTCTTCTAGGTCCACTTTTACACTGAACTCTTTCTCTACTGTATATCCACTCAGTTGTAATGCTCTGTTCATCTTCCATTATCCACTGGTATTGAGAGGTCTCTTGGTGCTGTCGCTGTTAATTCTATTCCTGTTCTCCCACTGTCTCGCTGCGCTTATTCCCCATTTCCATCTATGATTACAGTCTATTCACATTGTCACCCCCCTCCTCCTCAAGAACTGACAAAATATTTGGCCTCAGTACATACAATTTGGGGATTACGAGACAGAATATTTAATGTGGTGTTTACTATTATTCTCCATGATGAATAGTCAGTAATTAACACAGTGAAAAGCATATTAGCAAAAGCCATAAAGCGCCCAGTGTAGCTCGGATGCCAAGAGGGTGATGAAAAATTAGGAGACAAGCTATCATTAACATCAATCAGATGAAGATATACATGATACTATATAACATGATGAGTCTTCTAATAGTTGTGTCTGCTCCGCCATCGACAAATCTGCTCCACCACAGATCCGCTCCACAATAGATCTAAAAGTCATTGTCACAACTATTGTATTTGTCAAAATATCTCCATATGTTTGTGAGTCCTTATGTCTGACTTGGTTTTTTAATACTATTAGTAGTTGGTCCTCTCCTGTCCTGTTAAAAAGTTTCTTCAAATTGTCTTCCTTTTATGGTGCCAGTTCTATCAACCCTTCATTATTATATTATATTTTATTGTATTTCCTCAGGAACATCCAACTAAGGTAAAGCAAGGCTCGGTTTTCTCTTTCCACCATGCCTCCTTGGCAAACACCGATCAGGGTGTCTGAGAAATAACCCAGGAATTCAAGTCAAGGTCCAAGCTCAACACTTGGATCAATTGATGCAAAAATGATGGAGGTTCCAGACTGGAAGTTTCATCTTCTAGAAAGAAAAAGAAAGGAAGAAGAAGATGTGAAAAAAAGAGAAAGGGAGGAAGAAGAACGACTTGCCAAGATGCCTCCCTGGAAGAGAGAGATCATTCTCCGAAGGAAGGCCAAGGCTGGAGCTTCCTTGTCGGAGACCAAAATTGAGACTGAAGGAGGAGATCAAGAGGAGAAAGTAGGAGGTAGTGGAGAAGTAGAGGAAGGAGACAGCAGGGTCCTGAGAGAAAATATTGGCCCAGTTCAAAAAAATCCATTCATCCAGCAGGAGAAGCAAAGACGGATGCCAGAACATTCTTGTACCAAACCAAAATCTACCACTGAGCAAATTGTCCAACGTCTTCCAAAGGTAGATGACCTCATCCGAGATCCAAACCTACCCAATGAGGTGAACGTGCAAAATGATCCAGTAGATGAGCAACAATCTCCATCCATTGATGTTAAAGGGAGGGTGAGCAGACTCCTTAGCCGATTTGGAGGTTCAAGGACAGAAGATGATAGTAATGACCATCTACAACGGGTTAATGGAGAAGGAGCCACCAAAACTGTATTGACTGCTCCTGTAGTAGTGGAGCCTGAATTTCAGGCCCCAAGTATTGCAAACCCCGGTCCGCCTTCTTCTTCCTGCCTTCTTACTGCTACGGGAAGCCAGACTTTAACTCAGGAAACCACTCTCTCCCCCTGCGTCACTCCTTCCTCTTCCTCTCTTGACTCAGAGCCATTTGAGCTTTCAACTTGTGCGGCCCCTACGGCCTTGAGTGGGATCAACACCAGGCAAAGCATGACGGAAGAAGTTAGGCCTTTTCCTTTTCAGCTGCGTCCAGCATCCCCAGCATCTTCAGCCAAACAGTTAAAGCAGACAACCCAGGTGTCCCCGGTTTTATCACGGCCTGAAACCTTCAAAGTTAATGCTGGAAAAACAGAAGAAGATGGGGAAATCAGACTCAGTCCTTCCAAAGTTTCTTCGAATTTCCAAGCCATCAAAAGGGTGACAGGAGAGAGTCAAGCTGTGCAAAGGAGGAAAGGCAATACAATTACTGTCAACCCACGGAAAGCACCAATCTGCGAGAATGGGTATTCTGTTACAGAGACTAAGTCGCCGGCCACCAAACCTGAGTCTGGCAAGAAACGATACCCAACAGCGGAAGAAATCAAAGTAATTGGGGGCTACCAAGCATTGTCTAGGTCCTGTCTGGCCAAACGCAGTCAGGATAAGAAGAAGGTAAGGAATGGTGATCTCCTTTTCCTAAACGTTTTTGCATTTCAGTGTTTTAGTATTACAACCCCAAATTTTTTGAAACCTAATATTTCCCTCATTCTTTTTAAAGGGAACCTACCCCCACGATTCTACCTATAAAGGTAGAACGGGTGGTAAGTGCATGTATGGGACGTGAGGATAGCCCTTTTTAGAGCTAATCTTCACGTCCCCGCTATCTTTTTGAAATCTTTATTGCCCTAATATGTAAATTTTGTAAAGCGGCTACTGGGGCATGGAGTAGCCAGACATGAGGCTACACATCGCGGCTACTCCAAGCCCCAGTAGCCTCTTTGCTCCTCCTACCCTGAGATCTCTGGCGCGCAACTTCTTGTAGCTGCACATCCTCGTCCAGCTGTGCAGCCACAGCTCCGAAGACAGAGCTACTGCGCGTGCGCAGATCTCCGGCTTCTCGGAAGAGGGTGCGCAACTACGAGGAGCTGCACGCCGAAGATCTCAGGGTAGGAGGAGCAAAGAGGCTACTGGGGACTGGAGTAGCCCCGACGTGTAACTTCATGTCCGACTACTCCATGCCCCAGTAGTTGCTTTACAAAATGTACATAATAGGGCAATAAAGATTTTAAAAAGATAGCGGGGACGTGAGGATTAGCTCTAAGAATGGCTATCCTCAGGTATCATACATGCACCTACCACCCGTTCTACCTTTATAGGTAGAATCGTGGTGGTAGGTTCCCTTTAAAACTCAATAACTTGAATAACAAGACAGCTATTTTTTTCATGTTTCTTCTTAGATCACAAGGCAAACATCCTCTTTCCTTATCGCCAATCTGTATCTTCAGCAAATTGTCCTTCCTTGTGCTCCTAAGAATAAAAATATTACATCTTAGATTTACGAACCAGAAATTGCTGATTTTTAGCTTTTCATTGATCAAACAATGCTTACGACGGGCTACTAGTTATACTGTTGCCTTCTTATGTGGTAGAATGTTCTTTGGGCCTTTGTTGACACCATACCCCTAGTGCACTTCCAATAGCTATGACCCTGTACCGGAGACATGTCCTTGTTTACACGTTGGACGTTGTTCTCCATCTCTCCTCCTCCGTGCCCCCTGCATAACATCCCCCTCCTTGATCATTTCTCTAGAATGTTATCTATCGTCATTCCATTGGCAGGCTGAAACAAGTTGCAGGTCATATTTAGAGTTCTCCAAGTTACAGCTGTGGGATACAGACATTTTGTTGTCTCAGTACTCTCCCCTTATCACACACCACATCTCAATATGGAATTCCCTATATATTGCTCTTTCACTTTACTTATAGCCCAAACTATAAAAGTAAAAGTCCTGGTAAAATCAAGTTCCTCCGAGCAGCCAGCATTCTTCAAGTCTATATATAGTCTTGGTTTGTGTAAACTGTCATTTATTGGGACCCTGGGGGTTGCACCCCCAATTATTAACTATTAATTACCTATCCTAAGATCGGTCATAATTAATTTAGGACTAAAAAACCTATAGAAGCCCCAGACTTAAAATAGTGTCTACAGCATCTATGTAGACCCATGCATCTCCAAGGTACCAGACAACAATCAAACCATGTAGTTTGCCCCAATATTATCCATTTATATCCTTTCTCCTCCCATCTTCCAAATGTAAAATGATTAATATACGGTAATCGAATTTTTAATTTGCACACGCCACTCCTGAGCCATGGGAGAGGAAACACAACCCACATTTGCTTTGCCCCGGGTCTTATTCTGTGTTCTCTGGCACCAAGTAATATGCATAGTCTGCACAATCTTGTGTTCTGACGGTTGTGAGGAAGGGGTGGTGGTTATCTTGGTGAATGTGGGCAAGTCCTGTCAGGGAGTATTAAAGGTGATTGACAATGGTTCTGGGCCGCACAAGGTTTGGCTAATTATTCTACAGCAGGACCTCAAAACCTAAACTGCTACTCGGTTCAATTTTTTGTGCAAACTTTTTGACTGAAGCTTTAGAGGAGCTGGTGACAGATGGGGGAGGGGGACACATGTTGTATCATATGCATTCTTCTGTGAAGGGTCCATGGGAGAATGTCTTCATCACAGAAGTTCCTCTAGACACTAGTTCCGCTACTCTCGGTGTACATGTAAATACAGGAAGGTACTGAAACCGAGCACAGGAAGCTCTTTTGGAAAGATGTTTATTGCTAACTTCTACAAAATAATACGATCCTTGAAATGTAAGAGCCAACAGGCTTCTAGATCATCTAACCAAGGTCTTATGTATACGCTTTACAAAGCAAAGCCCACCGTTGAGTTTATCGATTTACTCTGTGTCCATTGCAGAGACATAACTTGAGGTCTACTGAGCTTTCATGAGAAATTATCCTTCACTCATCCAGCTGTCCTTGAGCTGGCATCCAATGACCTTGCCTACTGGTGATATTTTATGGACCCTTTTAGCCATTGCATACATTAAAAAGAAGCTATAGGAACCTACATGTACGAGTATTAACCAAGCAACTCATAAATAGTAGGCAATGTCACCAGAGGAGAAAACTTCTCAACAAGCGTGGAGTTGGCCATGTATTTTAGAACTGACTATTGTCCATGGTGGTTTTTCTTCACTCTTCAAGGGAAATAGGATTGTTCAATGTTAATATGGTCTGAAGAAGGTTTGTCACCACCCAAGATGTCTGGTATGTTTATGTTGGGGTCAGGAGAAACAGCTGTCTATACTACTGAGCAGTAATTAGACATCCTATCTATAGGACCAACTTTGGTAATGCAGGTGACCAATAAGGCCAGAAAAAAATGTCAACATCAAGCTCTAGGTGAGGAATAGCATTGTTTTTTAAAAAAAATCCCATTACTTCCAATCATAATGAGGTCACCTTTCTCAGCATATTGGTTCTTCAAAGCACTCCAGAGCTGTAATGTATAGCTACATCTCCATGGATAAGCAGAAACTGATCTTTAAGAACACGTTCAGACATAGATCTTTTGATCGATGTAATAAGAGATACTTTCCACTAGTTATCTGCGCTATACATGCTATAAGATGAGACAATCACTTTACATTTTGATGCATATCCATCATTTCTGCCCTAATCATACAGCTAGTGGTAAACCTTAACTATCTGCTCCCTGAGGCGGGCTATAGAATGGCGCCCCCTCCAGGTTTTTTTTATAGGTTCTCCATGCAGAATCTCACATCCACTCTGATACCTGGTGTAAAGAGGCTCCGGCCCATAGTGTGCAGGGGGCACTAGATTCATGAATTGTGGTGCACATGCTTCATGAATCTGGCGCCCCCTGCACTGCTCCGAAAGAGTTTTTGGTGCACCTTTAACATAGAGGGTGTTGGACACTGCATGATAAATGTGGCGCACAGTCCGACTGAGCACCGGAACGCCCCTTTCAGTGCAGGATTTTGTGTCAAACAAAAAACTGGTGCAGTGGCTTTAATAAATGTGGCCCATTATTTTTAAAAGCCAGGTCCTGCTTTGTAGTAGGTGACTGTGCTTCTGATGCTGCTCCTATTTTGCTGCAGGTGGTGCAGCCTGAGGCAAGAGGCTCAACTAGCCCTGCCTTCTGCATTGTATCGCTCAACCTGAAATATGATTATGGACACCAACCGGGGTAGGTTTGACCTTGTACAGCTGCTGACCATGTTACTGGCCCTATGTAACAATAACTTTGTGTATGGTATTAGTAGCAGCAGCACTGTGAAAAGTTACTTGATAATCCATGATTGCAGATTATCCAAATGCATTAGGGGAGTTTCCTCACACTGTTGTGCTCAAAGCTCTCTTGGTTGAGGTGCTCCACAGCCCCTCTGCTGTGAGTGAAATCTATATTCCTTCAGAGCAGAGGGAAGGAACCACAGGATGGCTCAATGCACAGAGCACAGCAGTGTGACAACACAATCCCAAAATCCATAAAACAGCACTCCAGGGCCAATACCCAACTCAATCTACAGTACAAACTGCTGCCAGGTTTCCTTTAATATTGACTAGGCCCAACTGAAGCCCCTGAGGATGTCCTTGTAAATTTTACACCTATAAAGAAGCAGAAAGAGTCAGTGAGAGATTAATAAAATTGTCCAGATTTGGCCTTCAGTCTATGATGATGACGTGGGGGTGGACTCGCTGACGGAAATGGAAGCAATGAGTAATAGGACGTAAACGACAGGAAAAAAAGGATGTAATTATAGAGAGACAGCTGATAGTGGGCCGAGCAGCTGCAAAACGGCGGCTGTAAACGGACCGTGAAAAAATTTCAAGCCCAATGCACAGTACAAGTTCTCTCATTACAACGTATGACGGCATCCATATGTGTGTGGTACGGGTGTACACGTTCTAGGCGCAGCATTTAGGACCGATGATAACTCTCTATACCTAATGCAGGGCCTGAGGGACCAGAGTGTGACGCGGGGGATGATGCTATGAATTCCAGGAACCAGCCCAGGCCCTCAGGCGCTCAGCTGTGCATCGATTTTGCCCAATTTTCCCTTAAAGGGTTTATCCAGGAGTTCATTAGGCGGGATATATGCATGTAATTTAACAATATAAATCTATTCATAGTTCCGCTCTGCTTTCTTGTTATGTAAAGTGAAGCCTCCTGTCTGTTACCTCATCAGCCAGAGATTCCTGTCCATAAAATGGCCACAGATGGAGGGTCATGTGATCTCTATCTGTCCATGAACAATCACCCTGCCATGACCTTATGATAGTATTGATGAATATAAGATTAAGGTCCTGGCAGGGTGATAGAGATCACATGACCCTCCATCTGCAGCCATTTTAAGGTCCGGACAGGAGGCTTCACTTTACATATCAATAAAGCAGAGCAGAACTATTACTAGATGTATATTGTCAAATTACTTAATATCCCCCCCTCCCCACACACACACACACATTACAAAAATCTTGAGATAAATTGGCCAACCCCTTTAAGGAAACCTGTCATTAGTTTTGACCATGTAAAGGTGCAGCCATTGTTTGGTAATGTCCCTGGGTGTAATTATACCTTAGTGTGTGTTGTTAGTAGCAGCAGGGCTGTAAAATATGGATTTATTTCCCAAGATTGTAGCTTCCCCATTTGCACTGGGCACGTGTCATTACACTGCTGTGCTCTTATCTCTGCCCATTGAGCTGCTCATAGACCCTTACCTGTGCTCTGAGTGAAAGCTGTTGTAGCCTCCTGGTTGCATAAACTCAGAGCTAAGAGAAGAGTAGCATGCAGACATACCTTTGGGTCATTTGAGTACAAACCTGGAATATCAATTCGTTTTGCTGTCATGGGATGCTGCTGTACTCTTGGCTCTGCCCTTTACCTGTGTGCTCTTAGTAAAAGCTGTAACAGTTCCCCAGTTGCATACTTCAGTAGTCAGCAGAGTAGGGCACAGAGCTAAGAACAGAGTAACATGAGTACATACCCCAAGTGCATTTGGAGAATCTTCAATCCAGGAATATGGATAAGTTTTGTTATCATGGGATGCTGCTGTACCCTTAGCTTGTGCTCTTAGTAACAGCTGTAACAGTCTCCTGGTTGCATACTACAGCAGCCACTCAGAGCAAAGGGGAAGGGCACTACAACAGTCACTTAGACCAGAAAGGGCAGAATTCTGGAATATGGATTAGTTTTGCTATCATTGGACACTGCACTGATACTTTATTCATAGGGAGACATTCCCTCTCTCCCATTCTCCCATTCACTGGGTATTGGATAGAGGAAAACTTACCTTCATAGGACAATGCCTTTAAGACTGTGGACATCTTATGGTATATCCACAAACAACCCCCCTTCTTGAGCTAGCTGAGGGTCTCAAAGATGCCAACTACTGTGCATTCATGGTATATAATGTGGATATATCATAAATGCTAAAGCCCTCTGCGTCAACTCCATAGAGATTAATGGAGCAGAACGGTAATGCGAAGCCGTCTGCTCCATTAGTCAGCAGAGCGTAGGACCCCTCGTTTTCGCGATCTGTGGGGGTCGCCGCACTGAAACCCCCACTGATCAGCAAGTTAGGCTCTATCCCGTGGATAGGGGCCTAACTTTAGTTTGTGGGAAAACCCCTTTTAAGTTAAAAATCTACCGCACATGGCACAAACTACCAAGTCTGGATCTATTCTTTTCTGTTCTGCACATTGAGCCATTCCTCTGTTACTCTTCCTGGAAATAAATTGGGGGCTAGCCATAATGACTAATGGAGACACGCAGTTACGCATAGATTTCCCTGAGGAATAATGGAGGGGCGTCTCCTGATCCATAAGTCCATGAATTCCAGCCAAACCATCAATTTGGCTAATAATGGAACCTGCAGAATGTTTTCGCCTCTTTGTTGGCTGCTTACTGCAGCGTGTATAATGGAACAGGATACAGCGAGTGCGACGTCTCCTTCCCCTTTCTCGTCTCTTGCAGGTTGAGCTCACAAACCCGCGATGAAATGCCATATTGTTTGTACCCGGCCTTTTGCAATCCTACAATCCCTCAGCATGTGATACTTCTCTTGTGCTGCACCATTATGACCACTTCTCCAATTTCAGAGCCTTCACATTCACCAATTTCCTACTTCTGTCACCCCCCAATTTCTCTATAACTACCGGGCAATTACTGGAACTTCTTGGGTTTCACTTGTGCAACACCCTCGCCGATGCAATGGCGAGGTAGGGTTTGCGAATACGTCCCACCTGCATGTAATCCCATTACACTACATGGTTCTGATAGGACATAGGGATATTGCAGTGGTGAATCCTGCCTGGCAAGGCAGGAGTTAAGTATTTTGTATAATGCCAGATGCTGTTATCCAATGATATGTGTTACATCCTGTGCTCTGTAAGCTGAGATGTGATTGGAGGAGCAGCCACCACCTGACCAAAGGGAGGTAATAAAACCTCTGGCCAGGAATGTTCTGGAGACTAGATTATTCTAGTAAGGATTCAGAGAGATTCTGTTGTAGGAGAATCAGTGAGTGAGTGAGTAATCTCTGTCTAGCCCATACCAGAGCAGGAAGAGCTTAGCCCCTGCCTCTGAAGAGTGGAGCATTAGACTAGAGTTAGTGTAGTGAGGAAAGGGGTATCATTTTACCTTTGAAGGTGATACCTGAAGCCCTGCAGGACAAGCTGAAGCTTCCTACCAGGACACAGCTGCCTCCCAGCCTGCCCTCTACTTCCAGGCTGGTGAACTATCTCCTGAGGCTCCCTCCAACTCACATCTCGGCACCCTACCTACCTGTTAAAGGCACGTTGCTGCGGTTCCTGCCGGTTCAAATAAAGAACTGTAAGTTGTTTTCTTCAACTTCTGTCTCCGTCTGGTCCCTGCTAATACGGCTGCCTTCATCACCGGCACCCTGTCCATCACCCAGAGACTCACACTCGGGACATTAAGGGGTTGCCCCAGGGAGATCCGCTATAGCAGCCTCTCCCTCATCATTTCTTGCCAACACCACCCTGCTGGAGACCTGCCAGGCTGTAGGACAGCCCTCCAGTTCCCCCCTACCAAGCACCGTGACAATAGCGTGCTTAGGCCGCAACCGCCAGCCACTCCGGTACAGCGGGCCCCGGCTGTCTCCAGGCCTCCCCTTTAAGGCTAGGCCCCGGTGGGGGATGTTGCACTTGCTTTGTGGCCCCCGCGGGCTGCATGTTTTCACACATCAGCTCGAGTACACACATTCTTCTGGAGCTGTGAAATGTGCTGCAGGTTACACATCTTCTGGTCACCTTCTAATGCTGCCTTAAAGGGACACTGTCACCAGCTTTAACCTCACTGAACCACCAGCAACCTTAGAAAGGATATGAAATATCCTTTTATAGAACCTACTCTTTTATGTCAAAAGGCACCCACAAAAAAAAAAAATCACCTCCAAAGTCATATGTAAATGTCCTGAGAAGAGTCACTTTTTGCCTGAAATGAGTCCCTTTTAGAAGTTGGATGAGATCTGTATCTGTACAGTGGAGCCAAAGATGTGGCCATTTGAAGTGACGCTCCCCCTCCAGCTTCCAAAAGTGACTCCTAAATCTCAGGAAGAAAGTGACTCATCTTAGCCCATTTGCATACAGCTTTGGAGGTGATTTTTTTTTTTTTTTTTTTTTTTTTGCATAAGAGGGAATTCTAGCGAATTAAAAGGAATTACAGATGCTAACAGTGTCCCTTTAACTGATAAGACAAAAATTAGGTAATTATGGTTTGACAAGCATAGAGAAATTATCAGCTGAAGAGGTGTATCCAGTTTTAAAGGTGGTTTGTGGGGCACAATATGTCTACCCAAACTGCAGCAGTGCATTGAAGGGGCCTTTAATAGCAGCAGGAATTTGGGCCTGATAGGCTTCCTTTAGAGATAGGAAAGTAGATGTTAGAAGGTCATGAGGTAAAGTATCCAGTTCTGAATGAAAGTAATTTATCTACGCCAAGATTATCAAAGGAGACAACTAATGTTTATGTATAGAGGTCAATGAACCTCTAAACTCATGCTCCCCAAATGGTCACCACGTGATCAGCTGTGCATCTAATAGTGGGACTAGAGGCAGTGGTGGCTTATCTCCTTGGAGAACAAAGGATCAGTCCTGTTTAAGTTCAACATGCCCAATCCTTTCTTACTTAGGCCGGCGGCACACGTGGCATTTTGAACCCGTTTTTGGGCCGTTTTTAAGCAGTCCGTTAAAAAAACGCATCCAATTTTTTGAAAATGCATCAGTTTTTCACACTTTTTTTTCCCAATTATCTTAATGGGGATAATTGGAAAACGAACCAAAACGGTCAAAAAACTGATGCGTTTAAAAAAAAAAAAAGAATCCATGGCAGCCAAACTACAGGAACATAGAGCGTCCATTCCATCCAGAGGTTGCCATAGATACAAGGGCCCACCATACTGTGCCCCATCACAAAAATACTAAGCACTTACTAATACTAATAGCAATCACTCAGAAGTAACTGATAACCTAAATGCAATCAAATATAATTTAAAAATATTAACTTTTAACCCTTAAAATAGTAGTCATGGATTGATTGACATTGACTTTGGCTGATCTGCTTTCGGGCTTTCCAGAGGGAAGCCATATATAGACAACGTAAGAAGATTATCAGTGCCCTAAATGCGAGTCTGCTGAGAGGAAGCCAGGCGGGGTGTAAACATTTCCGAATACAGCCGTAATATCAGAAGCCTGACACCAATTAAAGATGTCGCACATCAGAGGCGAGAATGTGACTCCGCTGACTGCATAACAGGACACGTCACGCTGAACCCCACACCCCCGCACCAAGCCCTGTAATAAATGAAATGTCGCTGTGGCTTATACTCAGTTTAGTTTCCTTTTAAAGGAGTTTTTAGCACTTTGAATAACCAAATAGTAAAAGGCTTTAATATAATTAAAGGGGCACTCCAACCCTTAGTAGGAGTAAAATATTAAATTGACCCCCTCAGCAGAAACATCATACAGTCATGTTAAAGGGGTTGTCTGGAGGTTCAAAAACGTGACTGGCTCCTTCCAAAAACAGCGCCGCCATCACTTACAATGGATTGTGCTGGTATTGCAGTTCAGCTGTATAGAGAGAAATGGAGCTGAGTTGCAATACCACACACTACCTCATAGTCAGGAGAGGAGCTGTTTTTAGATGGAAGGACAACCTCCAGATCCAATCCTACTAGAGGTGGGATGTAAACAGGGACGTTTTTATAACTTCACTTTTACAGCCAGAGCAGATTTTCTTGTTGCTCATTTTTCTCCATCACTATAACAAAAGAGAAATCTGATATCTGATCAGCTGTATTAGAGTACTGGAGAAAGTGAGAAGGGTTAAAATCCCTTATGATAAACCAGGGACATTAATCATAGTGCCAGGCACCGTGGCTGTGGTAATCTTCCTATATTTGTTATCCATCTTCCTTTTAAATCAACTTTTATAATTATGCTAATGAGCCTGAAGTGCTATGGATAGCGTTACTTGAGCCCCTCCGTACTACAGCTTCACAGGCTGTTATACTGTGCCGGAACACTACCCCCCCCCCCTACCGCTGCATGAGATTACATCACGCAGAGGGAAGTGAAAGTACCGAGGGAGCAGGGTGGGGGTGGCAGACAGAAAGTGCAACAGCCTGTGAAACTGCAGCATGGAGAAAGAAAAACCCAGAGTTTTGCATAATTTTTAAAAATGCTTTTAGAATGAAGGAGGCCATAGATAAGAAATATAACAAGATTATTAGGTCCTGGTGCCTCCCATTAAACTTCGCCAATCATTGCTACTTTGCTTAAAGTGACCCCCCCAAAAAAATTCTGCCTATGTTGCTTTATTAAACTTCCGCATCCGGTCTCTCACAAAATGGCCGGTGATTTCTGGCAGAGACCTGAAGGAGGTATCTGGAGCAGAACGGAGGTCACCAGGTATGTTGTCTGTTCATGCTCAATGTACAGTAACATTTTCAGTAAGTTTCCCGGGTGGAAAGTCCCTTTAAGCCTCAGGAAGTCAGTTTTTCTTTTTGTGTAAACCGACTCCAGGGTAGAAAAGTTTAGTCTGATATTTGGTGGGGTCATTTGGATGACTGATCACCCGGATTGTGGACAATCTAATCGTTATGTCCACCCAAGGGAGGTTTATCACAATTAGGGTGTTATTAGTCCCCAAATTTGTAGGCTAAAAAAAAAACACAAGGAAAAACTTTTTTTTGTGTGTTTTTTTTATTTTTAAAGTAAAACTCTCCATTTCAGCAGGATTTTTCTGTAGATGACGATTACGTCTGGTCATGGAGCACAGGTTTTGAGCGAAACCTCCTAAAGTGCTGGTCCAGAAGAAGATTTCAAGGGGAGACCGGGCCAAGCAGTTTAAGGAAGAGTTAATGAAGAGGAGGGGCAGAGAACTGAGGGAGACTCATGACATCTGGGGTCATTGGGGGAGGAGAGACAGCTGAGGACACCATGGATGAGAGGGTCTGGAAATCCCCAGGGGCTGGAGAGAGACAGAGATTATTGATGGCTCGTGGACAATGGACAGAGGGAATAAAAGGGAAATGCCGAGTGTAGGGCAGGGAGATAATAATAATCGCCTTTACCGAGAGGATGTATAATAAGATTATTATGAGAGGAGGAGAACTTCTCTTCCTCTTCCTTCTTCTCCTCATGTCATTCTCCGGCCTCCATCTTGGCCTCACCCTTCACACCTTGCTCATTTCCTGGATAGATCCCAGCTTTTCAGCCCCCTCCTATCTCTTAGGGATAACCCCTAATGATATAATCTCATTAAAGCCACATCCAATTAAGAGATTAACCTAGTTAACCCCTTCCTGTACACCATTAAATTCCTCATATATGCGAGTATGTGCGGAGCATGGACAACCACTATCCCCACCCTCATAAATAGGCTGTAGCCTATTAATTTTACAGATTTCCACGCTAGGATTGAATAACCACACTCACAACTGCATTGTTCCTGTATTAAAATCCTCTAACTTTGGTGCTAGGGGATGATATGATGTCACGGAGGTTACAGGGACCCCCTATACAGAATGGGCTCAAAGGCTGACATAGATTCTTTTTAATTTGATAACAACAATTTTGCCTGTTCCACCCCATCCCCATTGTTCTTTGTGTCTGTACTAAAAGATTTCAGTATTCGGATCGGCAATGTAGGGAGGTTACAAAGAGGCGTGATTTTCCTTATCCCATCCTGGAAAACTTATTTGTATATTTTCCTAGAATCCCCTAGTGGAGCATCAATGGCCATAAATTTCCACACGGCTACATGGCGTCCTTAATTGGCAATCTCCGACCCTGTCACAAGCCTCTCATTCAGCCAAACCAGTTCCCTACACTGTGCTGAAGAGACCCAACCAGGTCGAAACAGTGCTGTCTACAGTTGGGAGTCTGTCCCTTCTGTAATAGATAGATATACTGGTTTGGTTTTCATTCCGCATCATGTCATTAGGCTTCCTGAAGGTCATGCTTGATGTCAAGGGAGTTGCCCTACAAGGTAACTAAAAGAGGTGTGGTTTTTCTTATTCCATTCTAGAAAACTTATATGCATATTTTCCCAGAGAAATACAATAAAAACTAACCTACTGTTATTAATGTACTGGAGTACTACAGGGTTTTTGTAGGGAAACTTTTTTTTTACGGACCATGTTTTGGCTGTCTGAGGTGAGCTATGGATTTGAGTAATTGGGTTCTCCATGCAGTGTCTCACACCCGTGCTGACATTGGGTGTGAAGAGACACTGTTTGTTTGTTTGTTTCAGGTCCTGCTTTTTAGGAGCTGACTGCACACATGATGTTGCCTCCATCTTGCTGTATCTGATGCAGCCTGAGGCAAGAGGCTCAACTTGCCTCATGGCTGGCGCACCCCTGCCTCAATCTTTAAACTAAAATCTTTTAGTTACTATGTCCTTGTTCCATACATCACCTCCTCCAGTCACAAAACACTCCTCCACTGGTATGTTATGTGCGCAACATCAACATTGTTAGCACTAGTCCTTCCGGTGGAGGGGCAGGTACATGTTTGTCTTTTAGTAAGTCCTTAATATAATGAGCCAAAGTTTGGTTCTACCTAACGTGTCCTGAGTAGTAGGGTTGTTTGGGTCTTGGATCCATGAGTAATATATCTATTAATATATATTCCTTCTTATGTTTTCCTCAGATGAACATCTCCTTTCCAGAATCGGATCTAGAAAGTACCTTTGAGTATCCATCAGAGAGCTCAATGCTAGCAGAATACGGCCCAGCAGATGAACCCGAAGTCCCAGTTCCTCCACTTGCTCAGCCCGAGGAAGACGAGGAAGAAGAAAGTGTGCTGTTGGGAGGCATCTTACGAAGGAAGGCTCTCATAGTTGGTGAGTAGTTTGACTTCATTTTTTCATGTATTCTCCATTGCTCCCCAGTGATTTGGTCATAACACGTCTCTGTTTCTCTGTAGACGAATCCTGTAAGCGCTGAGGAGACGTTGTAAAGCGTTTTGGGTACTGCACACCATGCACCTGTGGATCCTGGTATTTTGGGACCAGTGGAACCAGCCATCTTTACCAATGAAACCCGCACACAATGACCAGTCCAACAGTGGAAAAAGACGCTACCTATCAAGCCACGTGTTGACATTGGTCTACCCATGAAGCGTTGGCTACACAGTAGTCATGGTGTTCAAACCATTGACTATCCTGTTAGAGGCATCAACTACCAATCATGGAACCAAAGCAACTTTTTAGACTAAATTTACCAATTCCCTACTTATGCGAAAATCGATTTTTTTAACCTCCTCATCGTTGTTATCTCCATTGTTCCACCATAGGCACGGAACAATGAAAATACTGTCAGTCTTTGATCCGACGGACATGATCACAGCCCAACAGACTCCATCGACTATGATGGTGTGTGGCTTTTTATTGCTAATTTGTCCAACATTTTTTATTGGATCTGCACTGGAGGCTTCTAATAGAACCTCCACCACAGATGTGAACAAAGCTCAACAGTGGACGAGTAACAATGACCTGTTCTAAGATTACACATAATAGTGGTGAGACCAGGTTTGGCCATATAGTAGTGTCTTCACATGTTTATTTAGTCAATTGTGTCAATGTAGGGTTAGGTCAGGGTTTAGTCATGTGTTAAAGGGGTTGTATAGTGTTACAAAAATATGGCTGTCTTTTTTAAAAAACAGTTTCTGGGTTGGGTCAGATATTGTAGTTCAACTCAACAGAAAGGAATGAAACTGAACTGCAATACCACTTGCATCCTGTGGACAGGAGGGAGGCGCTGTATTTGTTAGGAAGCAGCCATTTTGTTTTTATAGGTCTTGACTTTTAGTAGAACATGTTACTGTTACCAACCACTGAAAGCATTACTAGTCCATGAGGATACTAGTTGGCATGTTAATTTTAGCTAGTTAGTCGTGTAGTCATTTAGGGAAGGTTTTCTACTGTTAACCAAGTTGCCAGAGAATGTTTTGCTATAACTGGTAACGTCAGAAGTATTACTGGTGAGTGATACTCTAGTCTAAGGTACTGGTATTGACCCATATTATACCATTGGTAAAACGGAGTCGATCGAGGATTCTTTTTGTTTCAATCGGCCACTGAACAAAGAACCTCAATCGGCTCAGGATCGTCACCGTTCTCGATGAGGACACACTGGTTCAGACTCCTAGAATTTGCTAGTTCTTATTACCGGAAAGTATTTCTTTTAACTGCTTTTTTTTTTTGCTTGTTTTTTTGTAATTTTTTTTATAAATTTTTTTTTTAAATGTTTGTATTTTTTTATACAATGTTGATAAACAAGTATTTGCTATCCTGGCTTTAAGATTTCTTATACACAAGAGTGCCAAGCCCTTTTTTAATGATTGTTTGCAGAAAATTGGTCCTTAAAAAAGAAGAGACCCTTCGACTGTCCAGTCATTTTGAATGTGTCGCCATATTTTATGATTTTTTTTTAATTTTTTCTGTTTATTTCTTACTATTTTTACTGTTATTGGTTGTAAATGAGGTCCATAATTGAGACTCGATGGAGAATGTGTCCAATACATGGTGACAGCTGTCATTTTGTGGTCCATCTGGCATCACCTTGAAATGATGTTACAAAATGGCCGCCACCACGGTGTTTGGTTGTACTGGTTGTCTTCCCAGTGGCCTCATCGGACACCATAGTATTCCGGCAGAGGCAAATCTGCTTCAATAATGCACTGTGTTTTGCACTTAATTTTGGATATTTTAATATATGTGAATGTATGTTTCCTCATTGTATTTTTTGGACGGATGAGATCATGGCTGGATTTTGGAAGCGCGTACTGTAAAATAAACCATGAAGAATTTGAGTCCATTTATCTCATTCTTATACTGTGTTCTGTATATATAGAGATCAACATTAAAGTGATGGCTGATTTGGGTCTCGGGACAAGCTGCTCATGAGGGAAAACCTGAGGGGGTGGTCCACACGGTGTCTCATTTATCATGATGCTGCCCCCACCCCCTGAGAGCCACTGCACTAGCGGGGCAGTTCTACACAAGATCCGGCCTGGTGTAGAGTTGAGGCACCACCTGCACTTGAACGGGTGCAGGCTATAGCATGAACACCCCGCACCTGCCCACTTTACTACCAGCCACGCCCACTTGGCATGGAGGTGGTGTAAAGTGGGAAATAGGCACAATTCCTAACTGTGCGCCAAAAACTACACCTATTAAAAGGGCTTGTACGCCATTTTTCAGATTAATTTAATGTGTAATAGTTTGGGGAGGGTCTGGTAACATGTGCACCGAGGCCTAACAACTTCATGTGTTGCCTTTGCCAAGCTGCTCCTGTACTAATAGTATCAGTTGTCCTAATGTATAGCAGCCGTCTGCCAAAGCTCTTGGGCTAAGTAGCAGGAAAATATACCAAAAGGGGTAAAAAGGACCATAAAGTTTTTATTGATACTGGCCGAACACATCTGTGCTGGAACAGGAAGAAGGGAAAAGTTGTTCCCGGGCATCTTTGATGGCATCATATCTACTGTAAGAACAAAAGGATAAGGCACTAAACCCAAACTGAGCAACAAATCTATCCCTATCTATGTCCAAGTTAAGAGTATTTTTATCTCATTCTCATGGCTTCTAATTCCAACACCTCCACTCAACCTCCACCAATCAATCATGAGATTGAAGACCAAAATGGCACATTTGGTTAACTGGATATTGTATATTGGTCTGATAGCCCGGGATAGGGAATTCCAGAGAATTGATGCAGCCTGGAAGAAGTCCTGGAGACGTGAGTGGGAGGTTTGGATTAAGGAAGAGAATAATCTAAGATCACTGATGGAACAAAGAGCACAGGCAACAGACTGAGATAATAGAGGGGAGGTAGGGAAGTACAGCATCATGCAGAGCTTTTCGGATGAGGGTGATTAATTTAAACTGTATTCGGAAGGAGACGGGCAACCAGTGCAGTGACTGGCACAGAATGGAGGAATGCATGTAGCATTTGGTCTGAAAGACAAGCCTGGCTCCTACATTAAGAAAGGATCTTAGGGGAGAGAGTTTAGTAAGTGGAAGACTGATTAGTAGGGAGTTACAGTAGACAGACTAGAGGTTAGTCTTTTAGAGGTTTCAATTGTAAGAAATGGTCAGATTCAAGAAATGTTTCAAAGGTGCATCCAGCAAGAGCGAGCAACTGATTGGATATAGGGTGCAAAAGGAGAGGTTAGAGTCCAGCACAACCCCAAGACAGCGGCCTGCTGCCTCAGGGTTATGGTGACATAACAGCAGATGGAAATGGAGAGATCAGGGTTAGGTTGGTCAGTAGATGGTGGAAAGATCTAGATGGTGGATCTAGAAGTTCAGTTTTGGAAGGATTGAGTTTTAAGAAGAGATAGGACACAATGTTAGAGACGGGAGAGAGACAGTCACAAGTGTTCTGGAGTAAGGCAGGAGTGCTGTTACATGCAGAAGTATATAGCTGGGTGTCATTAGCATAGAGATGAAACTGGAAACCAAATCAGATGATGGTTTGTTCAATTGGGGTAGTATAGAGGGAGAAGAGAGGAGGACCTAGGCCTGAGCCTTAAAAGCCCTCGACATTGAGATCAAGAGGAGAAGAGAAAGATCCAGAGAATGAGACACTGAAGGTGCGGTCAGAGAGATGTGAAGAAAACCAAGAGTGCAGTGTCCTTCAGGCTAATGGAGCAAAGCCTCCTGAGGAGGAGCTGGTGGGCCACATTATCGAATGATGCCAAGAGATCCAGAAGATTTTGGAGAGCATAGTCACCTTTGGATTTAGCAGTGAGGAGTGTGTAGAGCAGAAACCAGATTGTAGGGATCAAGGATGGAGTTGGCTGAGAGATAACGGGTCAGACGAGAATAGACCACGCTTCCAGGAGTTCCTGGGTCCAGGAAATGGGGTGACAACAGCATGCATGAAGGAAAAGGTATAGACACCAGAAGAGAGAGAGGTTGAAGATTTTAATGAGGTGTGAGGTGACCATTGGGGGTGAGACTGTACAAGATCTGAGGAGATGAAGTCCCTGATGCAGGTACTGAGGTGAGCAGAGGAGAGGAGTTCTTGAGTTGGTTAGCGACCACTGATGGTCATCTCAGTGTCTCACCAGTAAATTGTGAGCAGAAAACCCTTTAAATAAATAACTGCAGCCAAGTATTCCTGCCTCTGGAATGCAAAAATATTCAAAAAATATACAAGATGTCCACCATCTGCTGGTCATAAGTGGTACGACAGCTATACACAGTATTGAGAAAGTACTTGTCCTTTTGGATAACAGTTTTTTTTCGAGGTGCCAACAGTTTAAACACAGTTATTGGCATTTATATGATGTTGGTTCTGCAACATTTACCAGTGTCCCTCTCTATGGTCTTTATTTTTAATTCTCAGTTGTCTCTAGTCTGGGGGTAAGTCTCTCTCAGAAAAAACATCATGTAGGACAATATAGATAGGCATTGGCCAGCACTGCTGTGAAAGAAGCATTTGGGGTAAAATAGAAAACTTACTATAAACTGCACCAACCTTCTGTCTTTGTTATACTTTCTATCTGATTTGGTTCCCCTTCTCCTCTTGTGTCATATTAAGTTTGATACTTCAGTAAATCGACAGTCATAGGTCAAGATAGATTCATACATAGATAGATTCAACATAGATTTCAGAATAAAGGTGAGTTTAGGAAAGCAAATAACATTATCAATGAGAAACCCAATCTAAGCATATTCCATGTGATCTGAGGGAGCATTGTTTGACTTTTTTTTTTTTTTACCATGTTGGGCTAAATAAGTTACCAAACCAGCTGGGACTGGTCCTAGACACCTCGCACAAACACAATCACATTAATGGTGAAACCTGATCTACATAATCCAACTTTTGTGCACCAAGTTGTTGTCTATGAAAGAGATGCAGGTCAGGAGACATAAGCTATGTGTGGTACCACAAGGACCATCAGATGTTACTACAGGTCTTGTCAACGCTCAAAAGTTTCACAAAAAGCGTCAAAGAAGAAAATTTTCTTTTACGGGAATGTGCAGTGTAAGACTGGGTCACCGCAGTACATATGGATCTTCTGGGTTTAACACAATACTGGACCGAAAAAGGTACAACAGATGACAACTCACAACCAAGTTTGAAGACTAATACAGTCTATTTTGTAGTAGACCCCACAGATTCCATTTATTAGGATTCAGCCTAAATTCACGCGTTCCATATGTTGTTTTTTTCCATCTCTCCAGGAAGTCAAGTGTTTGACCTTTTTGTGATATTTTCATCCATCCTTCTTTTGGGATCAGTAGAAGCTAATGCAGATTATGCTGAACTAGTTCTCAGGGCTCAAGTTGAAGTTTACCTTTTTTAGGTTCTCCAAATCTACTGGTGTTTCTGGGATCCCAAGTGTCAGTTTCCATGTTTTACAAGTAAAGGTCTGTAATATTTCTGAGATCCTAGATATCAGTCTATGATGGTTTGGGACTTCACAGCAGTGGTTACTGGGTCAGGGAATACAGTGAAATCAAGGAAAGAGACCATATCAGATGTTTCCCCCAACAGAATGAGATAAAAGTTTCCATAAGTTGTACTATTCCATAGCCCAGAGGCTGATGAATGTCAGGCTGTGTTGTCCAGCTGCTTGGAGTGTGGAGGAGGTCCTGCAGACAACGCTGGAGTACAACAGAAACCAGTATTGTCTGTTTTAATCCAGCAGAACTTCCTGTGATGTCACTTCTGAGAAATGTCATTCTTGATGGAGGATTCCCATTGATTTTGTGACCTGTGGTATTTCGAGGGTCGGCAACATCACAGCAGGGATATGGAGTTGAAGGAAAAACTTTAAAGTCTCCATTTAGGAATTGCAAATGACCGAGCCCCATTTTCAAAGGAGCTGCCTTAAAGGCTACTCCAAATATATGGGCATTAATACTTTTAGCACTATGTTTGAGTAATTAACTGATGTAGATAGATCATCCAGTGTTAAGGAGATCGCACTGGTTTCGGACGCCATCTTGACTACTGTCCGCCATCTTAGATACAGCGGCCATGTTCCCTGACCATTGTCAAGTTAATGTCATGATTCAAACTTCATTTTATGTAACCTGTTTACTGGCCTGTCAGCTAATACCCTTTGACATTTAATGAGAAGCCAGTCTGTCCTCGATGCTGCATAATAATATGATTCTGGAGCCACTTATCATCTCCTTCTCAGCAAACTAGTATAAACAATATCTGTGTACAAGGTCTCTGAGAACTGAGCACAATTAATTAATTGTTTTTCCCAGAATGTGCTGATGACCAATAGTTTTGGAGTATACTATTCACGTCCCTTTGATGACTCTTCTGTCTGTGATATTATGCATTTTGAGATATTAAACGGGAGAAGATCTTTACATACACTAAGAGACTGACGTGTGTCTTAGTTTTTTATGTTAAAGTTCCTGGTACCAGGACAACCATGGGTTAATTAGGACTCACCTTACAAAAGTCAAGAGGGCTGTTGGGGCCCTGCATAAAAATCCCTATCATCCAGGAAGATCAATATTGGGCTTTCCAGGAATCCTGGAAAACTTCCTTGGTTGATAGGCAAGGATAACCAGTAGAGATGAGCGGACCCGATGGTCCGGTTCACCCAGACATATGACTAACCATCACTCGGGACAATCTTAGCCATGACTAGATGCTAAGGGGCATCAATTTGCCAGACTGGTGGCAGTCAGATGGCCGAAAGCAAATGCCGAACCCAGTGAAAAAATGTTCTTCCCCTGCTCTGGCTTATGGTTTCTGCTTCCATCTTAGCGTCAGTCTCCTGGTCTTAAAACACTGATTGCTCTACCACAAGTTGAGTCTTCCAGCCGAGCTGGCAAAAATGTAAACCAGGTGGCCACTGCAACTCTTGAACTGGAGCAGTGAAATTACACACATTTACTTTTATTTGATACCCCATACCCATAAATAAAATTTAAAGGGAGTGTCCAATAATATTGTTCAGTAAGATGTTTACAAAAATCTGCCCGGTCTCCTGCAGCTCTGTAACTTCTGAGCCAATGATGATGTCCTTATACACAGTAATGTAAAAACGTGAAGGTAACTCTTGCCAACCAGATGAATCCGCTTGCATTAGATTATAATTCATCTCAACATGGCCTAAAAGTGGTCCTAACCCATAAAACGTTAATCAGCGAGGCTCCAATAGCGACTCTCTGCTCCCTAGCGCTTCCACTCCCTATGGGCACTTGCTGATTACATCATATTCATCGTTCGCTATGTAGGTGACAATCCCTGGAAATATAATCTCAAAATCCATCATCTATGGTGGCCGCAGGTGTCATGGAAGCCTTGGGTTTAGTTGTTAGCCTAATCTTCACCCGCCTGAGAGGCAAGAAGAGGCGCAGGCTGCGGGTGTAAAAGATATCCCCCTGATTGCTATAGTTGGTATAGTTGTCTATTTAGATGTTATGTGGGAGGCCCGTGATGATGAGCAGCAGGCCAAGGACACACACAGTGAAGCGGAGATTCTTAAACGACTCACAGTTCCTTTTATCCGCAGGCTTCAAACAGCAGGCTGGCAATAACTCCTTTGCTTGAGGATAGCAGGGCTGTAGATTGGCTGGATACTGGATAATGAGCGTCAGTGGCTTGCAGAAATGTCAGCGTGCACCAGTGTTCAGCATCACTGGGAAGATCTCCTATGGAGCCAGGTGGGCTTTGCTGCAACAGCAATACCAATCTCTGTGTTAGCAAGACATAGAGACACAAAATACTCTCACTAAAATCTTAGTCTGGTTGCTTCTAGGGATGCCAGTCAATGGGAAGCCTGCTCGCCTCAGGAAGGATGGATTTCTAAACATCAATACAAAATTAACCCTTTCAGGTTGCAAACAGGTGGTCAAATATAAGTAACATTCAAATACAGCGCAGGTAAGTCCCACTCAGAGCAGGTGGCAGCATAGGGCAGCAAAAGACGCAGGACAGCAAAACAAAACTGGGATATTGTCTCCTAAAGGGTCATTAAGAATTTTATAAATTGATTGCAGAGGGCAATGGATAACAAATATCCAAATAACAAAAGCTTAGCTGATGGTAGATGATTATTACTCAACTCCCGTCCCGTCCCCGCATTTATCATGCTCCATTTCTCATAACTTGTTAAGGCCGCATTTTCGAGAAAAATCATTTTATACCATATGCAAATTAGCTTGTGGTGGCGAGTAAATTATGTCTCGGCGGAGCATAGTGGTGCTCTAACAGGCTAATTTGCATATAGTATAAAATGATTTTTCTCCAAAATGCGGCCATACCAAGCTTTGAGACATGGAGCATGTAGAAGGAAGGGACGGGGAGGTGCAGAAAACTATTTTAGGACAGCGACAGAGGTGTAACAGTAGTGACAAAGAATTACAATGTATTGGTTCTTTTACATTGTAATCCAAATTGTTTCCTACTGGAAAACCAGTTTGAGGAGATTTTACATGTTTAACCTTTGTTGCATGTTATTTAGACAAGTGTGATTTATCCATTGACATGAAAGCAGGTTTGGACAAAGCCATATTGAGCTAAATGTAACAAAAGCCACGTAATGAAAGATAATACTGCCAGTCTTCTTCCTGACCAGAGGGTTCCATGAATGAATTATATCATAATCAGATATAAATTTCAGTTTTTAACAATTTGAATGCCGCCATGTTTCCGAAGCCCAAAAGAAGAACCACTGACTCAAATAAATCAGCGCAGGAAGCGAGACGATACCTGCTCCTACACGTCAACCTCTAGCAATTAGCACTGCGCATGTGCAATCTACCACAGGACGTGACGTAAATGGAACGCATGAGATGCGTTTCACGATGCGGAAGAGCGTTCCAAAGCAAGCGAAAAACGTCATCACTAAGCGCCCGCCGGATAACGCTCCTCTAGTGTGAACTGAGCAGGAGTCGTAGAAGTTTTAATGTACTTGTTATAGGTGAGTTATATGTACAGTTGTTAATGTATTGCATAATAGGTGTCTGTTGTAAAAGACGTGTTCGCAAGGCCTGATGGGATTTGTAGTGCAATACGAATTCGTGAGCTACAATACTGGGCATGGATCTTTGGATTGAAAGTGAAGCAAACGTAAATTGTCCATCTTGCTGATAGCAACCAATGAGATCATTTTCCGATCTGCATTGAAGAAATTAAAGCTGGAATCTGGTTGCTATGAATACCACTGAATCTCTACATTCTCTTTAATGTTGCCAGTGGCGATGCAGCAGTCTCTTTACAATTATTATTCGCAATGTGTAGAGAAGTCTGTAGTGAGGCAGCTGTGACGTGTCCACAATGCGTTCTGCCCCTTTAATCTGATGCTGAATCTCACCCCTTTAACTATGTTCCTTTTTCAGTCTCCTCTGCATGACCTCCTGACTGCTGCCAACACATCTGGGAACCACAGGCAGCATCCAAAATGGACGGGTTGGATGTGTGGGTGAAGGACAGGCTCCATGATGTCCTGGGAATGAGCGATCGGCACGTGGCGCAGTTCCTGATAGGCACCGCCAAGAGAAGCTCAAGCGCCGCAGACTTTGTAAGCCGACTAAACGACACTGGAGCCGTGGACGTGACTGACAAAGTGCGCAGCTTTGCGGAGGAGCTGTGGGCGAAGGTAAGAGAGAACTTTATATATATGGTCAGTAGTGTGATTATAGTAATTGTGGTGATTTCACTGGGTGATGCGTCTTTCTGGTACTCTCGCCATCTTAAATGCTTTACACGCTTCCTCTAAGACCCTTCGCCTAGCTACAATTAGCAGAGAGATGACAGGGAGCCAGAGACCACCTCTTCTTTCACTGCAGCTATGAAAGGAGTTCGATGATCTAGGTTCTTGTGATGGAAAGACCCCTTAAAGGACATCTAAACCAAGCACACTGACATACTGGTGTGTGTACCCTCTAGCAAGATTTTCTCTTCTTAAAGCTCCCTATTCCCTTGTTTTTAAGAAAAAAAGTGTATAACTTATGCAAATGAGCCTGAGGGGCTCTGGGCTCCAAAGCTGTTAATGGGACCTGGAGCTCCTCAGGCTCATTTGCATAATTTTTAAGCCTTGTTTCTCTTAAAAACAAGGGCATCGGAAGCTTTAAGAAGATCAAATCCAACCAGAGGGGGGACACATCAGTATGCTTGGTTTATAATCCTTCATCCTGGTGGTAGATGTCCTTTAAAGCAAATAGAAGGACTACATCTTCATGTAGGGAGCTATTTTTGGTGTACATGCTGAGAGCAGGCCACACTTGTGATCTGGACCATACTCCTCATGGCACAGAGGTCTACTGGGGGCTATTGGTTAGAGCATGTAAAGAGCAGACGACACGTGTGATTTGAACCAGACCCCACAAGGCACAAAGGTTTTGTGGGGGTTATTGGTTGCTCTGTGTCAAATTACTACCCACCTTTACACTGTAGTAATGGTTTTGTCTTCCTTGTCTCATAGCTGCCCCGTAAAGCTGTAGTTGAGCGCCCTGCCAGAGCCGCCGAGAGAGAAGCATTAGCAATGCAGCAAAAAAACAAATCCTATACTCTGCTGGAAGACAGCGATGAAGAGGAGGAGAAGGTCACGTCAAAAGACGAGAAGAAGAGGAAAAAGAAACATCTCAGGAAGAGGAGGAAAGAGGAGTCATCAGACAGCGAGAGCGACCATGCAAAGTGAGTTAAGTCCATGGGGACCTTCATTGTGCATGCAAACAGTCTCAACAATGTCACCACATCTCTCCCTTGATTTTACTAGGAATGAGAAGGTCTCCTCACCGCAGGTCATCTCTGATGATGAGGAGGAGCGTGAGGAGCAGGCCAGATTGAAGGACCTGGAAGAGAGAGATGCTTTCGCAGAAAGGGTAAAGCAGCGGGATAAGGAAAAGACCAGAAACATTGTGGAGAGATCAGATAAGAAGGTGAGAAGCTTCAGATTTGGGAATCCCAGTCTCGAAACATCTTCAGTCCTGATGAAATTGCTGTGACTGTAGTGTCTCGTCAGTTTCAACCATGTGACATTGAAAAGCCTGATACGTTGTACATTGCAACATTCATGATGTTTGTACTTAATCCTTAGGCGTATGAAGAAGCTCAGAAGAGACTCAAAGTAGCAGAGGAGGATCGTAAGAAAATGGTAAGAGTTATATAGTTCTTAAAGGGAATGTGTCACCTCATGATCAGCACATGTGGTTGTCTCTCATTTTACCTTCGCTCCTTTTCTTTCTGCAGATTCCAGAGTTGAGGAAAAAGTCTCGCAGAGAATACCTTGGGAAGAGAGAGAAGGAAAAGCTGGAGGACCTGGAAGCAGAAATAGCGGACGACGAGTATTTCTTTGCCGAAAGTGAACTGACGGCAGTGGAGAAGAAGGATCTGGAATACAAGAAAAAAGTCCGGGATCTGGCGAAAGAGTATAAGAAAGCTGGAGAGAAGGAGCGCATGGAAAAACAGGATCGATACTTCATGCCAGAGGAGAGCAGAAGCAAAGTATGTCATCTCTTACAGAGACTCCGAGAATGGAGAAAAGATAATACGCATTTTTTTAAACACATTTTTACTTCATTCATTTAAATTACATAATATTTAAATTATATTTTAGATAACAAAAAATTAAGCAACATATAAATAATCCCTAAATAAGTTGTTCTATATTTTAGTTTACAGTCCCTATGCAGACTTCCAAACACCCTCCGCTTTCTGAAAAAAAGACACCTGGCTTCTGGACCCGACTACAGACCTGCTTGTTTGTAGTCTGTCACCACGGAGATACATGTATGCATCAGATCTTCAGATTCAAGGCCGTAGGAGTTATTTTTAAGAGGGATAGTGCTTTGAATAAAGTTTAAAACAAAAAGTAATATCCTTTTGGGATTTTTTTTTTTAATTAATAAACAACCTTACACTTCTTTCACCCAAATAGATAATTTTTTTCAAAATAATATTTCAGCATCACAGCTAATCTGCACTACTGTGGATTTCCTGAAGGGCAATGTCGCTTTACTAAAGTCCATTGCATGTGCTCTATGCCTTCGACCCCACCTGGCTCATAATCTTAAGGTTGCTTTACTTCAATAATATTAGTAAAATAGTTGCAATAAATTCCTTTGTCAGTCCCCATTTCCATCTGGAAGCAATAAATATAGTCCCCAGTAAGGAGTAAATTTCCTTTTTAATTTGGTAGCTGTAAATATAGTCTCCAGTAAGTTTTCAGTAAATCTCTTCTCTCTGGCTGCAAATAGTCAGTCTCCTTTCCCTTCCGGCAGCTTTAAAACTGTACTTAGATTTCCTAACATTTCCAGTTTCTACTGACCCTATATGGCTGCAGGTTCAGACTACGAAAGCGTTTGTAGTCTGTAACCATGGGGACACTTAGATCTGCATAGGAGCTACATACGCAAAAGTAGGAAATGGTTTGTAAAGCGGTAATGATTTTATTTGAAAATATCTGTATTTATTAATATAAAATCGTTGTTTTATTGCAGAAAATTCCGGACAGGTACGAAGAACCAATAAGTGAAGAGCGTTTTGCTCCACGGGAAGAACAGAGACGGTGGGAGGAAGAACACATTGGTGCCGCAGCTTTAAAATTTGGTGCCAAAGATGCCCGTGCTCGGGGTCAGAAGGAATATGACTACGTGATGGAGGAAGATGAAGTCATACAATTTGTCAGTGCCACACAGATGAAAGGGACTGTGGAGAAGGTAGGACAGGGGTTGGGAATTGCTTTATAAGCATTTTCCTAATTCTTAGGCTGCTGCTTAATTTAGGTGGGGCCGCAGGATCCCTGTCCACCCTGTGAATGTGGGGTTTAAAAATTAAGACCACTATGATCAAAAATTCCCCCTATATCCTATAGGAATAGGGATAACGCTCTAAGGAAACTGTCTCCTCCTTGTAAGTGGAAGGCGCTGGATCTCTAGTATGCCTCAGAGAGTATCTGTAGCATGTTATATGCAAATTTGTGTTCAGGTGCACAGTGGGTGTGCTAGTAAGGCTCAGTGCACCCTCTTCTGTCTAGTTTTGCATTTGGAGTAGGGCACAGTCCATCAAGGTTAAATGGGAGGGAGCAGGATAGGGTGCACTGGATCTCATGGCCACGCCCATGATGCACCTTAAGGATCATTTGCAAACAAAGATTTCTTATAATTCGAGCCATGGATTCTGATGACGCAGGACACTTCACCTACAAGGCAATATCTTTAATTTGTAAGTAACTGGGAGCTGATTACCTAAAATAATTAAAGTGATAGACTTTCCTTAGAAGTTAGCACCTTCATTATACCTCTGTTAATTTTCCTGGAAGGACTACATATTTCCAGTAATCTTTTTTTGATGGCTGTGGCTCTGGTCCTCTATACATTGTACTTGTGTAGGGACATACCCTACGTGCAGGGAGAGTGGTTACATCTATTTCAGGAGGAATAACGGAGGAACGGTGTTGATATTGATGTTTGTGATGTCCCTCTTCAGGAAGACGAGAATGAAAAACAATTATCTGAGCTGGAGAAGCAGAAGATGTCCATCCAGGAGGTGAGGCGCAGTCTGCCGGTCTTCCCCTATCGTACAGATCTTCTCCAAGCCATCGCTGAACATCAGATCCTAATCATTGAGGGGGAGACGGGTTCTGGAAAGACGACTCAGATCCCACAGTACCTGCATGAAGAGGTAGAGGGTTAAATGTCTGATGTCCTTGATCCTGGCCCTTGGATATTGTCGTACATCACGCAGTAACTGTTCCCTCTTACTCCGGCCTGTGCAGGGTTACACCCACAAAGGAATGAAAATCGGGTGCACCCAGCCCCGGCGAGTGGCCGCCATGAGTGTAGCCTCTCGTGTCGCTCAGGAGATGTCTGTGAAATTGGGCAATGAGGTAAGTGCACCCCATTTAAATGTGTCTTTTTTTCCAAAAACAGCGCCACACATAACTTGTGTTTTTGCAGTTCAGCTGCATAGAGATAAATGGAACTTAGTTGCAGTACCAGCACAAACCTTGATGAGGTGTGACGCTGTATTTGGAAGAAAGCGGACATGTTTTTCAACCTCTGGACAACCCCTTTAACCTTTTCCCGGGACCATGATGTAACTCTACGGGATCAGAAGCTGATCCCGGCAGTACATGACACTTCGGACACCGCATTAACAGCTGGGATCGCGACTATCATGATCCCGGCTGTTTAGCCCTATAGACGCCGCGGTCATAGTGACAACAGTGTCTATAGTGCATTGCCACGACAATCGGCACCCTCCATGCAGGGCACGGAGGTGTTAGATTGTTGCCAATCGTCCAATAAGGACCCCAGGGCTGCCTTCAGTAGCAGCCTGTTAGGATCGTGCACTCTGCAGAATGCAGAGGCTGACTATGAATTGTCACTGAACCTGTATGGTGAATGCCATAAAAAAAAAATTAAAAAACGCAAAAAACACAAATATTAGGAAATTTTCACATCTGACCTCACAAATACAGCATAAAAAGTGATCAAAAAGAAACATTTACCTGAACATAATACTAAGAATAAGTACAGCTTAAAAAAAAAGTACAGCAAAAAATAAGCTCTAAAACAGCTCTGTAAACAAAAAAATTAAATGTTCTGCCCATTGCAAAAACAAGCAAATTTCTCAAAAAATTTGTTCTATGTTCAGCAAAACAAGTTGACCATTAAAAAAGTTTTATAAATGGATTATCACGTAATCGTGATGACCTATAGAATAAAGATAACACATTTTTATGGTATGGGGAATGTCCGGGGGGGGGGGGGGAAATGCTAAAAATCATAAATAAGAGCTAATTATTTTATTAACCACCACCAAGAAAGAGTCAATAAAATCTGATTATTAGCTACTGAAACTCCCCCTCCCCTGTAAATCATGTTCCTGCCTGAAAAGCAGATCATTTAAAACTTTGAAAAATGAATAATTTTTAGACATATTTGCCAAATTTCCATTTTTTTTTCATAACTAAACACAAAAGATATTTTGTGAATAGAAATATAAAATTTTTCTATTCTTTTGAAGCACAATATGCGACGAGAAAACAATCTCAAAAATCCCCTTTGCCCCTCCTCTACCTCTGTATCCGCTCTCTTCTCCCAGGTTGGATACAGCATCAGATTTGAGGACTGCACCTCTGAGCGGACGGTTCTGAAGTACATGACGGATGGGATGCTGCTCCGAGAATTCCTCACTGAACCCGACCTGGCCAGTTACAGGTATTGGATGGGGCTATGGCGCTGGAGCGGATATCCTTGTCTCCTCCCGCTGTAACATGTTTCATGTCCTCCTCCCAGCGTCATCATTATAGACGAGGCGCACGAGCGCACCCTGCACACAGACGTGCTCTTCGGCCTCATTAAAGACATTGCCCGTTTCCGGCCCGATCTCAAGGTCCTAGTGTCCAGCGCCACCCTCAACACCGAGCGCTTCTCTTCTTTTTTTGACGACGCCCCCATATTCCGGATCCCTGGAAGACGCTATCCTGTAGACATTTACTACACCAAGGTAGGTGGATGGAAACATGTATGACTTGGATTGTCACATTCATTCTACCATCATGATAAACCAGGGACCTTACTCATAGATCCAGGCACCGTGACTGTGGTAATCTTCTTATATCTGTTATCCATGGTCTCCTTCCTTCTAACAGCAACTTTTAAAATGATGCTAAAGAGTCAGAAGGGCTCCTGGGGGTGTTACCAGTGCCCCTCCCTGCTGCAGCTTCACAAGGTGTTACATTGTATCCCCTGCTCCCTCAGCATTTCCCCCTCCCTCTGCCTGCTTTAAACTTACACAGTAGGAGGGAGAAATGCCCCGGATCAGTGTAACAGCCTGTGAATCTGCAGCATGGAGTGGCTCTGGTATAAAACTTGATATTAGAAGCAAGGAGGCCATGGATAACAAATATAAGAAGATTACGTAAGTGTCCCTGGTTTACCATGGTAGATTTCCTCCAGAGGGGTTGTCCAAGTTCAGTTGTACAGTTTTCCAGTATACTTTCTGTATCAATTCTTCACAGCTGTCTAGATCTCTGCTTGCTGTAATTCTATATGAAGCTTCCTTTATTACTATCTGTGGATAAAAAACGGAGCCGTGCACCTGTGTGACATCACATGACCAGGGTTATAACGAGCCGTGCATCTGTGTGACATCAAATGACCAGGGCTATGACGAGCCATGCACCTGTGAGACCTCACATGACCAGGGATATAACAAGCCATGCACCTGTGTGACATCACATGACCAGGGATATAACGACCCGTGCACCTGTGTGACATCAAATGACCAGGGCTATGACGAGCCATGCACCTGTGTGACATCGCATGACCAGGGATAAAATGAGCCGCGCCCCTGTGTGACATCACATGACCAGGGCTATGACGAGCCCTGCACCTGTGTGACATCACAAAACTATGGGTCGTTGTTTATCTACAGGAAGTAAAAAGTGAATCTTCCTATAGAATGACAGCAAGCAGAGATCTAGAAAACTATGAAGAATTGATACAGAAAGTATATTGTATATTCATTGCACAAACAATATCAATTATTGGATGAAAGTGGACAATTCCTTTAAAGTTGTCACTGACATTTTAGTGCTAGAAGATGATTCCTAAATTCCTTTAAAGGGGTTATCTGGGTCTTAAAAATTATTTAGGGCCGGGCTGGCTATTTAAAAATAATAAACATGTACTTGCCTCGTCTGGCGCCGCCGATGTCCCACGCTGCGGCCCGTCTTCTCTGTGTGCCGGGATACAGGAATACACAGGAAGCTCCCATCCGACACCATCTACCAGCGCTGAGAAATAGGGACGGATGGGAGGAGCCGGCTACATCGCGGACCGGAAGCTCCCTGTGCGCGGCTTCTGTACCCCTGTAAACAAATGGGGCACAAATCGAAGGGACCGCGGCGCGAGACATCGCCGTTCCGGAGGTGGTAAATACATGTTTATTATGTTTAACTAGACCACCCCAGCCCTCAGTAATTTTTAAAACCCGGATAACCCCTTTAATTAAAAACTGATCACCCGTTTGCCCACTGAAGCGGATTATAAGGGCTCCCTCCAATGTGCTTAGTATATATTTAGTGTTCAGGATCACTCATCAGTATGTGATTAATGAAGGTCCGAGACCCTGCACTTATCGGCTGTTGCATTGTGTAGAGACAGGAGGCTCCATCCATTGTATAGTGGCCAGAACAGGGAACTGCAGATCCTCAGCATGGCCACTAGACATTGGGTGGAGGTTATACAACAGCTGATTGGTACAGGGTCCAATAATTGTCCATAGAAACAATCGGAAGATCCTTGAGCACCTGTCGCCCCCATCCTGACATTAATAATTCCATGTATCTGCTGCTCCTCCTGGAAAGGTAAAATAGACATCTAAAGGATTGTGTATAGAAAGTCAATAGGGAGTGCCCTTACACAAAACCCTATGTACACTGATGGAGCAAGTTGAATGCTGACACCCATTTCCCGGATATCCCTACTTTTCCAGGAGGAACAGCTCAACACAAATACAAAGAAAGGAAATAAAAGGTTTTCTGAAATTATAGGAGTGTGGGGAGGTAAAGGGTTAATGTAGTGAGGGGATTAGTTAACTATTTGTATTCTTGTTCTTCCTCAGGCCCCCGAGGCAGATTACCTGGAGGCGTGCGTGGTGTCCGTCCTGCAGATTCATGTCACGCAGCCGACTGGAGATGTCCTGGTCTTTCTGACCGGTCAGGTGTGTATGTGTGCACATGCTACATGTGACCACAAGGGGGCAGTATCAATACCACCAAGTACAGTGCAGAGGTTAAAGTTTACATTTCGGTCCTAAGGCTTTGGAGAAAACTGCAGGAGAGATGTGTAATAATATGCGTGTGTCTTATTAGTAGCAGCAGAATTGTGAAATATGAATTTATATTGGAGGATTGTACAGGGGTTGTGTCCTCACACTGCTGTGCTCATCATCATCTGCAGCCAGGTATTGTTCCTTGGGAGATGTGTAATCAGACCTTTGTGTATAGTTTTGTGTAGCAGCTGAACTGTGAAGTATGGATTTATATTTCAGGATTTTAGCTTCTCCAAGTGCACTGGGGCTATCCCTCACACTGCTGTGCTCTTAGATCTTTGCATTGAACTGCTCGACAGCACCCCCTGTATGTTCTAAATAAAAGCGGGTTATTGGATTCTATAGCAGGGGAGGGGCTGTGGTGCAGTTCAGTGGGTGACGCTAAGAATACAGCAGTGTCAGCGTACCAAACACTGGCTGCAGAGAGCACAGAACACATCAGTGTGAGCACATACCCCCAGTGTAGTCCAGGAATATAAATCCATATATCACAGTCCTGCTGCTACTTCCAACATATACAAAAGTATCATTACACTTCTCTCCAGGAACAATACCTAACACTGGCTGCACAGAGCACATCAGTGTGAGCACATGCCCCCAGTACAATCCAGCAATATAAATCCATATATCACAGTCCTGCTGCTACTACCAACATACACAAAATAATCATTACACTTCTCTCCAGGAACAATACCTAACACTGGCTGCAGAGAGCACAGAGCACATCAGATATGCCCCCTAGTACACTTGGAGAAGCTACGATCCTGGAACACAAATCCATATTTCACAGTCCTGCTGCTACTAAAGACATACACTCTGATTACACACCTCTCCAGGGCTGGCTGCAGAGAGCACAGCAGTGTGAGGACAGCTCCCCAGTATAACCCTGAAATATAAATCCATATATCACAGTCCTGCTGCTACTAACATACACCTCTCTCCAGGGACAATACATGACACTGTCTGTATGGTGACCGCTGCTGTATGTGTTGCAGGAGGAGATTGAGGCTTGCTGTGAGATGTTACAAGAGCGATGTCGCAGGCTGGGATCTAAGATCGCAGAGATGCTGATTCTACCCATTTACGCCAACTTACCGTCTGACATGCAGGCCAAGATATTTGACCCGACTCCCCCCGGAGCCAGGAAGGTGAGACATGGAGTCGGTGCGGAGAAGGGGGTACACGGTGACGTCTGTACATAAGTAATAACTGTTCTTCCTTTCTCAGGTGGTTGTAGCCACCAACATCGCAGAGACGTCTCTGACCATCGATGGGATCATTTACGTCATCGATCCCGGGTTCTGCAAGCAGAAGAGCTACAACGCCCGCACCGGGATGGAGTCCCTCATTGTCACTCCCTGCTCCAAGGTGACACCTGCCGCAGCATGCATGTGTTCTCCATAGGGAGAGGGTAATAGCCGCTGCTAGACACCTCCAGAACACTGTGATTGGACATGTTATAATCCAACATGTCCAATCCTTTTCTTTCCCTGACATCCACCATCGGGGTAGAGGAGGGACTCCCACATAGATCTCATATAGATGGATTTTGGTGGGTCCAGTCATCTTTATGTTCTATTATTTCTTGTCAGTGGACGTGGTAACACCCAGTTGTCCAATTATTTACATATTCCCAGGAGGAATAACAGGGGGACAACAAAGAATTCCTATAAAGGAGGCTCCATTGTGATATTGTACTGTATCCCAGCCTCTTGCCTTGTGTCCTGGGATCCGCTGTGATGATAGTTATCAGGGTCTTGTGCTTGTTTCCAGGCATCAGCCAATCAGAGAGCAGGAAGAGCCGGCCGCGTCGCTGCGGGGAAGTGTTTCCGGCTGTACACGGCTTGGGCGTATAAGAATGAAATGGAAGATACAACGGTACCAGAAATCCAGAGAACCAACCTGGGCAATGTGGTTCTGCTGCTGAAGAGTTTGGGTGAGTGGAGGCATCATGGGATGACTGATGTCATGTGATCTCGTCCTAGGTGTCTCCCCACCACCTTCTCTTGTCTTCTTCTCCAGGTATTAATGATCTCATTCACTTTGACTTCATGGACCCTCCACCCCATGAGACGCTGGTCCTGGCGCTGGAGCAGCTTTATGCCCTCGGGGCCCTCAACCACCTGGGAGAACTGACCAAGGTAATGGCGGGTGATGATGGCGCAGGCCGCGGCTTCCTCCAGGCCTCCTCCTTACAAGTCATTTCCCTTTATTCCGCAGCTCGGGAGGAGAATGGCGGAGCTTCCGGTGGACCCCATGTTATCCAAGATGATTCTGGCATCTGAGAAGTGAGTAGACTCCGCCTCCTTGACTATACAAACGGATGACTCTTATCCATCCCCGTTACAGCTGTGTCTTCCTCTCTTTTTCTAAGGTATGGTTGCTCGGAGCAGATTCTGACCATCGCCGCCATGTTGTCTGTCAATAACTCCATCTTCTACCGACCAAAAGACAAACTGGTTCATGCAGACACGGCCCGCGCCAACTTCACTGTGCCCGGGGGAGACCACATGGTGCTGCTCAATGTCTACACACAGGTAATTATAGGGCAGCACGGTTCCCTTTGAATTGGTTAGAAAAGCATGTTTCTCTCTAAAACAGCGCCTCCCGTGGCACAGGTTGTGAGTGGAATTGCAGTTCAGTCCATGCTGTATCCTAATACCAGACACAACTCATGGTATAGCAACGGAGGCCGCACTGTTTATCTATCAAAATGTTCTGTCCAGACAGAAATGCTATCAGCACATTGTAATGAATGAGGAGGAAAATCCCAGGCTGGGACTTCTACGATAAGCCGTCCTGGAAGTCCTGTTGAATTCAGATTTTCACGCAGCACTTCATATCTCAACTTCATTGTTGGAGGAAATAATGTGGATAATGTTGGTGTTCAGTGCACTCCTCCTATATGACCCCTGACCTCTGCGATCTTGTGGTCTCTTTCAGTGGGTGGAGACGGCTCACTCCCTGCAGTGGTGTTATGAGAACTTCATCCAGGCCCGTTCCCTGCGCCGGGCCCGCGATGTCCGGGAGCAGTTGGAAGGTCTCATGGCACGGATAGAGATCGAGCTGACGTCCTGCGAAGGCGACACAGTGCCGATACGCAAGGTAAGTGACAGCTGGGTTCTGGTGCAGTGTAACGGTGGATTTCCAGCGGCTTCTGATGATCTCTTACGTCTTGTCATTCATCAGGCGATCACAGCCGGGTACTTCTACCACACGGCCAGGCTCACCCGCAGCGGGTACAAGACGGTCAAGCAGCAGCAGTCGGTATTCATCCACCCCAACAGCAGCTTACACGAGGAGCAGCCGCGCTGGGTCATCTACCACGAGCTGGTCTTCACCACCAAGGAGTTTATGAGACAGGTCCGATGTGATGGCTGCCATATGTCATCATCATACAGTCCGACATACATTCTGTTCCACTACACAGGGTATCGGGAAAGGTTGTCTTAAAATTTGCCTTTCACTCGTACAGGATAAGGGACACAGTAGTTCATAAGGGGCCTATGTGCATCTCTGGCCACTCAGTATTCACTATTGTGGCAGTAAGTGTGCATACCAAATAAATGTTATCCTCTATACTGTGTCTCTCTTTAAAGGGACTCTGTTTTACTACCATCCCCCTCAGGTCGGGGACGAAATGTCCTTTCTAGAATTTCCTCTATTATTTGAAATTTCACCCGTTTACCTATAACAAATCTCCAATTTCATGTTAGATTGAGCAGAGAACAGTCATATTTGCGGAGAGGAGTCAAGATCAGAAGCTGCAGGGTCACATAAAACACTCATTTTCAGTTCTATAGGCTCTAGAAACATGTGCCTGGTGTTTTATGAAAGATAAGAATCTCTTCTTTCAAGTCGCATAAGACTTGTTGTTCTGTGATATACAGGGGCGGCGATACAGTCAAGTAAAAACATGGTTGAGATTGTGATCTGCAGAAAAAGATCTAGTCCCTGCTTGTTTATTTACCTGCATGTATCTCTGGTTCTGTAGCTCACAGAAACACATGATGATGTGATCTGTAAGATGTGATTCTTATCTTCAATATGACACCAGCAGCATGTTTCTAGGTGTTAAAGAAGAGAAGTTATGGGTGTCTAAATTGATGCTCCCCCTGCAGCTAAATTTGACTCGTCTCAGGCAATATATGACTCTTCTTTACTCATTGTCATGTGACTTTAGAGGAGATTTGTGATTTTAGCAAACGGGTGAGATCTTACATAAAAGAGGGAATTCCAGGAAGGACATTTCATACCCTCCCTGAGGGGGTTGGTAGTGTAATAGGGTAAAATTTGTTGATGTCTTCCCTTTAAAGTGAAGGCAGTTATATCCGCTGAGATCTGTAGAGTCACTCATGTGAATGAAAATCTTCCTGCGTTGCCGTCCTTGGTGAGCATTTTGCTCCGACATCGACCTCTCTCTAACCAGAAGATATTGCACCCACAGATCATCGAGATTGACAGCTCCTGGCTCCTCGAGGTGGCGCCACATTACTACAAGTCTCGGGAACTGGAAGACGCCAGCAGCAAGAAGATGCCTAAACAAGCCGGAAAGAGTAAGGAGGAACTCGGCTGAACGGTGGCGGCCATATCCTAATTCTAGGACTCAGGTACAGGGTCAGAAGGGCAATGATCATCCAATATGTTAAAGGGGATTTCTGGCCCCCTACCATGTGTTTATTTCATACTCTGGACCTAACCCTGATCCGCCAGAACCTATACAGTGGCTAGATCTGGAATCAGAAGGTTGTGTTGATGGGGTAATTCTCCTCTGATCCCATTCAGGTGAATAGAAGCAGAGCTGCAGTACTCCACCCTGCCACTATACAGCGCATAGAGCTGTCTGTATCCTCATCACTGCAGGGTCTGGGAGTCTACTATCCCCCCCATCACATCTGCATAAATGAGGCATTTAGAGGCAATATATAGGTAATATACTATTTGATGACGATAATTTGTGTTTTGCATTGCAGGAAGGAGAAGACGTCTTGTCAGCCGGTCACTGGATTATATATATATATATACACGTGTACAGTTCTTGTATATAAAATTATCATTTTGGATACAAAACAAGTTTTTGTCTGTTTTAATTTTACCGCATAATTGAGCATAAGCCGAGGTATCTCATTTTACCACCAAAAACTGTGAAGAACCTATTGACTTGAGTATAAGCCTAGGGGTGGGAAAAGCATTAGTAACAGCCTCCCCAGTATATAGCCAGTCAACACTCGGTGGTATATAGTATGTCCTGCGCATAAAAAATAAATTACCCTTTCCGACACCCCGGGCAAGTCCTTTTCTTTCTTTAAAGGGGTATTCCGGGAATATGAACGTCTGATACAAAAACCCATAATGCTATAAATAAATGAATGTAACAAAACTTAATGTCATTAGTCACATAATGGAGCTTAAATAGTTTGATTTTATGATTCACAAAATTTTATGGCCTCTCTAACGTTATCACCGAGATGGCCGCCACTGGAAACTACAAGTCCCAAGATCCTTTAGTTCTCAGTAACTCCTCCTCCCTCTTATGCTCTGCTCCCAGTGATGATGTAACAGGTTTTCTTGCTCTGTTACCATAGTAATGATGTGTAACTGCCATCACCACAACACCAGCCATACTGGATGCACTGCAACCAACTGACTACAGCCAAACCTAGTGGTGATCACATGACCTGCCCAGGCAGGTGCAGGACATGTGATGTGGACATGTGACCAGCGGCCATCTTCTGTCCTGTGTATGCTCTGCAACGGACCGCGCGGAGGAAATTAACGGACTGATTAAAGGGCCGGTAGCATTAATTCTTCATTACAGTTTATGTCAGCAGCATTTTCTGCTAAGGGGAGCAAAATTTTAAATAACTAATTACACATAAGCTTCTATTTTAAGGACCCATTTATATATGAATTATGCTGATTCCTGGAATACCCCTTTAAAGGGATTTTCCCACGAAGACAAGTTAGGCCCCATCTTGCTGCTCAGTTGGGGTCTCAGTGCTGAGATCCCCACAGAGCGCAAAAACAAGGGATCCGACCGACCCCTCATCACTCCAGAAGAGTAATGGAGCAGACGGCCGCACATGACCATTCTACTCCATTAATCTCTAGGGAGCTGGCGGAGATCAGTGAGCACCGTGCTCAGCAATTTCTGTCAGCTTCATAGAGATTAAGTCAAGTGGGCAATTTTCAGCACAAAAAATGCGCTGAAAAACTTTTATACTCAAGTACATACCGTATGTTTAAATGACTGATGTGCAGTAAGAAGAGCCACTAACGCTGGGACCACGCCACCATGACTCCAACAGACTGTTATAGTGGTAATCATGACCGCACCATGAATGGAGCCTAACCATATGTTAAAGGGGTTGTCCAGCCGCTAAAGTGAAGAATTATATTTTCCCTCTATCGCCTGGATAACTGATCGGTGTGGGGTCCCTACAGATCACAAGAACAATGGTCAGTTGTATCCCAGATTAACAGAGCCCCATATCGCACATGTTCCTTGCTGCTCTATCCATCGCTATGGTGCTGGTCTGAACAGCACTCGCCTAGCTCTGTTCCTCCATAGACAATGAATGGAGCTGCAGCGCACAAATCCCACCTGCCGCTCCATTCACTTCAGGTACAACAGATCCCTGTTCTCCTGATAAATAATCTTAGATTCTACAGATTTCTGTGACTGCACAACCCCTTTAAGATTCTGCAGATTTCTGTGACTGGAAAACCCCTTTAAGTGTACAGGATATAAATATGGGTACTTGCACATCACTTTAGATAATAGATAATGCTGCCTCAAGGAAACCCCCATTAGTAACACTGTCTACATGACGCCATTACACACTGTTTTCACTTTATTCAATCTCCATGTTACACACAGAAAATATAAAAAGACAAAACACAATGAAGCACTGAGTCGCATCCTCATTGCTCCCCCCTCATCTGCTTCCAGTACGGCCTGTAAAGCTTCTGTAATTTTGCCACGTCGTGTGCTGGTGGCTCCTGCCACTCGTACCATGAATACCAGGGGCCGGCCGGAGCTGGAGGAGTCTGTGCTACTGCTCCATGGTGCCGGGAGTAGTCTCCAAACGTTATATCCTTGTGCTTGATGAACACTGGCAGGAGACCTACAATAGAGAAGGGAGTGAATTTGTACAGCGTTGTGGATCGTGTTAGTGCTATACATTCCCTTCAGCGTTGATTACTCATTCTCCGCTCACCATTGTCCTCTGCGTCAGCGATGGCCTTCACAAGCCGCTTGTGTTGCTTCATGCACACACCTAGGAGATAAACACATGACCTAAGTCTATAGGCCCCTGTCCACACCCGCAGTCACGCCCTAAAGTCAGACAAACCTGTTCTGGTGGGGTCATACACGGCTCCTGTGTGCGGAGAGATGAACTGCTGCAGTAACTTCACGTTCTGTGGGAACATCATAAATCACCGGGCTGTTAAAGTGACAGGTCAATGGAGGAAGTCACCGCACCCATAAGCGCCTACTCACCCGGTAATCCACTCCAAGATTCTGGTCCCGGCAGATGGGGCAGGGATTCCCACAGACATTACCTCCTCTCTGTCACAAATTATATAAAAGTAGTCACTGCATGAGAATGGAAATGATGCCGCAATACCACACATAAGCCATAAATCTACAGCAGCGCTGTGTCTGCAAAATGACTTAAAGAGGACCCTAACTTAAAAAAAGTAAGCAGCTACCCCCATATTAGCAGCGTTACACTGCTAGCTTTATCTGAACCTTCCGATAAAGCTAGCGAGCACCGCCATAGCCTCAGAACGCGGAACCGAGCTTACAGCAGTCCGGCGCGTTCCTGAGGAGGTGGTGGCTGCCGCATGAAGCCTGGCAGTCACTACTGGCCTATGGTGAGGGAGGGACAGTCCTGGGAAGAATGACGGCTGTAAACTCGGTCCGGCGTTCTGAGGCTATGGCAGTGTAGTGTTCGCTAGCTTTATCGAAAGGTTCAGATAAAGCAGTTTAACACCGATACATCCGGGGGAGCACTAGAAGCTGCTTACTTTAGTGGGGGGTTTTTTTAGGGTCACAGGTCCTCATTAAACGGGAACTGTCAGAACATTTTACCCCATTAAACTAACAGGCCCCTCAGGTAGGATGATGAAATGTCCATTCTAGATTTCACCCAATTTACCTTTAAAAAAAAAAAAACCTCTAGAGTCATGTGACAATAAGAAGAGTCATACAAGTAGTAAATACAAAAGGTGGAAATTTCAAATTGTGTATTTAAAGGGAACCAGTCACCAGGGACCTCATTTTCACTTAAGACAGGTTGCAGAAGCCCTTCACACCAGCAGTGCAAATCTGCCTTTTCTAAACATTTGCATTACAGTATAATTGTGTGTAATAAATTACTCTTGCATCCTGACAAAATCCTGGAGTAGTCACAGGGGCTGGACTTGGTTTGGATGCATTTCAAAAACAACATGTGACTTGTCTGTGTTATTCCCTCCTCACAGCTTGGCCCCCACCTTTGTGCTCCTGTGCAGCCTGGTGAGATGACATCAGTACGAGCTGTACAGGAGCACAAAGATGGAGGCAGCCTTCATCTTAGACAAGTCACATGTTGTTTTTTGAAATGCATCCAAACCAAGTCCAGCCCCTGTGACTACCCCAGGATTTTGTCAGGATGCAAGAGTAACACACAATTATATTGTACTGCAAATGCTTAAAAAAATGCAGAGGCATTTTGCACTGCAGGCGTCATGGGCTTTTACAATCTGTCTTTAGTAAAAATGAGGTCCCTGGTGACAGGTTACCTTTAACTGTATTTCTGGTTTTGTAGCTCACAGAACCACATACCTGATGAGTTACCTATCTTTAACATGACACAGCAGCATGTGTGCTATGGAACTAAAGATAGGGGTATCTAAAGTGCCTCTCCTTCTGCAGCTTGACAACTTGACTCCTGTCAGTTAAAATCTCATTATTTTCTGCTCATTATCACAAGACTTTTTTTTTCAATATATATTTATATATAGATGAACGCGTGGCATATCAAATAAAAAAGGGAATTCTAGAAAGGATGCTTCATAAACCTGAGGGGGCTGGTAGTTCCTGTAAGGTTTTGATATTGATGATGGTACTGAATATATGTTATAATATCAAATACATGGGGTCAGGACCCATAAACCCCCACATCCCTCTTACATTGCCAAAACTAATACAAGTGTATGCCAGGCTAAAGGTGTTCTGCCAGCGGTCTTTGGGATTGACTGATAACATATAACGGAGAATAAAGGAGCCATATATGTGCTGCTCCTGCTCAATTCATTACAAGGAAAGGGCCTCTCTATTATCATGATGCCTTAAAAAAACAATCCACAATAACATTGTCCCATATCTAGAGGCACGGCTGAATTTGCATGAGATTTTAAGGATGGGGACCTCCTATAAATGTCTACATACATACTTATACATACTTATGGACACAAGGGAAGTTTGACTCAGGATACCCCCTTCCCCATAACTCACAATGCAGGTTTTCCGGGTTTTCTGCGGTGGGATCGGTCCCTTGTGGTTTCTTCTGTAGTCGGCCCAGACGGCTCGCTCTCCATAACGCTCCAGGTACTCTGGACAGAGGCAAGAATAATAAAATATAAGGCTGCACATCCTATAGACATCTCCCTGTCACAGCAGCTTGTGTTTATAGCAGGGGTGTGCTAATCATCACCCTACTCCCCCAGGGCTGTAGACCCCTATTGTCACTATTGAAACACTTGTTACCATTTACATTTTGATTATCTTAATGGTAGCAGTTACAAAAAGCAAGACCACCCAAACAAATATGTGGCTGGGGTGGGGCCCTGGTCTGCTCAACTCTTGCATCACCTGATAAGGGGACTGGTGGCCAGGATGTGCTGGGGGTTGTTATGGAAACATATATTACTGGGCACATGTAGCAGAAATCCTCTAAATGTTCATTCTAGAATCTGCAGATTGTGTTATTTGTTGCTTATTTTTTATCCATTTGTTGCATTTCCCATTTTTCTGTCAAAATCTGAAAGGAATCTAAATATGACTCAAAGCCACCAGTGAAATGTGCATTGATATTGCATAATTTGTGAATTTACCTTCAAGCTGTATGCAATTGGGTGTATGAAAGATTATCCATGGACACTTGATGTAAGTGTAGATGCATAGCACAACATTAATAACAAGAGTTACAGTATTTCATCATTATCAGATCAGTGCCAGACATTGAATAGTGGCTGGCCATAGTATTGCATCCCAGCCCCATTCACTTAAAGGGGACTTGGCTGCACATTTCCAATGTGACAGGAATATGATCGGCGGGTGCAGCACCAGGTCCGCTGTGGGAGTTCTGTGTGTCGGCTCCCCCTCCATCTGATATTGATCAGATTTGTTATCAATATGAGAAATGACATATATATCCCAAGATACTGTGGCTGCTAGAAAATTCCCCAAAGTGGGGGATACCAAGATGACAGGTGGGGGTCTGACTGCTGAATGAGAATGGGTGAAGCGCCAAGACAGACATGGTTCCCCATTGTCAAAATGACACCCAGCGTGAATTAGCCCCATAGTAAACACCCTAATAAGGTGTCATGCACAGGGATTACAGATTAGCAGACCCTCAGTTACTCCTCCTGTCAGTCATTACCCTGACAAATAATATAATCCACCTCTCTCCAGCATTAGAGGCTGATAACAGCGAGCAATAGCCTGCACAGTTACCTTCACTGCTCAGGTACTCCCAGGGATGCTCCTTATACCGAGACACCAGGTCAAACTCCTCAGGGGGGCTGCACAGTGAGCGGACTCCAGGGGGCAGTGCTGATACCGGGGTCTGCGGGGGTGACACATGCTATTATAGGGTACAGTGCAGCCATACAGCCCCCAACCACCCTAAATATTCTCAACCCTTCCATTACCCTGCTCCATAGTAGCCCCCTCATGCCGGTCACACACAACCTGCCCAAGGAGGCCGCCATCTTGGTGAGGGAAGGTCTAAGCAGAACGCAAGGGCGCCTGACAACCAGCAAACTTTTTTTTTCATAATAAAACTTTATTAACAACATACACAGTACAAGACGCCACACGGATTCCTAAGGCATGCTTCATCAAGTTTTATTGTATACTCTCTCTATAACACCCGCGATGGGTGACCATTTAATTGATTCTACACGTTTTAAAGCGATATCGAGATCATGAGCAAGACATAAAAAAACGAAGACGCGTGGGGGGCTTAATTCAGAAAGCGACAGAAGCCATCTTTCTGTAGACCTCCCATAAAGAAGCACGGGCGGTGACTAACACAAAATGGCGTTCACGCAAAACGCTTGAGAGACGGCAGTACGCGCTCTAGTAAATCTGCCAGTCACCGCAGGTGGAAGGGCGTTAACGCCATTACGTCATCCTTGCTAAGAATTGCTTCATATGGCAAAAATTTCGCTATTGTACCTCAGTAAGTCGCAATTTTCACATGGCTTTGATTAACAAAGGGTTAAACAACAAGATGTAACTAAATTATTCGCGTTGTACCTCGATAAAACACATTTAAGCGTCGAGTTAAAGTCTGTGGGCGGAGCACCCGCATTGGCGGTTACCGGCTGTTGATTGGATAGCCGTACAACGTCACCCGTCTCTACCCAAACTCAGCAATCTGCCAGGATCTTCCATCCAATCGCGTTGCCGATTTCGGCGTCGGGCTGTCTCCGCCCCTTCGTGACGCGCCATGTCTATATAAATGGGAATGCGTCACACCACCGCCATTCCAGGCTTCTTCGTCAGGTATGTAGGTTCTAGTCACTCGTTTTCTGGTTTATTGGCATTACCCCTCCCCCATCGTGTCCTTCATCTCCTCTCAGCCGCCATTTCGCGCCTTTGTGTTTGCTTGTTTGTTCAGGCGCCATTATGTGCTGTTTCTGTGGTAATGTCTGTGCTTAGTTACGTTGTACTTAATATATTTCTTCTTTCCTCACAGGTCTCTTCGAATATTCTGGGTTTTCCACAACTTCGCCATGATAATGGACAATAGTTAAAGATTAATAACTAAAGAACCTGAAGCTTCCCTCTTATTTTTTTGTTGGATGAGTCTGAAGATCAAATTTCTCGAGGAAGCCTCTTCATACGACTTATAACAACTTTTCCCATCCTCTCCCGTATCATTTTGTGCCGATTTTATTAAAAAAGACAGAATATTTCACCATAGGGCGTTTTAGCCTATAGAGTAACATTGGTAATAAATGTAGCCCCCTTGTCCTTCCTCGTGAAGGATAACCTAGACTTTTTTTTTGAACAATTTAAAACTCCACGATGCAGTGAAACGCCCTTTCTAAAATGGCCGCGTAGCTTCCTCTGTTTTTCATGTGGTCACAGACCTGAGGCACATTTGTAAGGATACATACTTCCCCCTTATCACCCCGTTACTTTTTTTCCTTCCTTTTTTAGCCCTATACCTACGTACGGAGCACAGGAGGAGAGTTTTGGATAGTAAGTGTTACTTTTTCGAACGACCTTGGAAAAAAAAAAAATCAAATCAACTTTTTTTTTTTATAATTTATCTATATACTACGCAACCCACTCAAAAAATATCCCAGCTTTATAAAATCCCAATAATACCAAGAGAACATTTTGGACTGTAGATATAATGGCACAGACTGAAACCTTGAGGCAAGACAAAAGCTGCAGAGAAATATTGTTCCCTTTATATTTTTGTTGCGTGCGCCTTCACGTGTATATATGATTTGGCATGCCTATTCACCTCATACACTAGACGAGATGTAGTAGAGGTTGGATAAGCGGGCATCTATGAGCCGCAGAGACTTAAGATTTTTCCTTAATGAGCTCCCACACTAGAGATGATGTTGGGAGTGGTGGTCATAGAACTTCATCTCTGTGTGGGAGACAATGTAGGATGGAAGGGGAGTACATAGGGTTGTTTTTTTTCCCCCCTATCACCAGGATGAGACCTCACCAAAGATCCATGAGCAATCTGTACATAAAGATTGCAGGGAGAGATGTTGCAGATCCCAACCTGATGGCACGTTTTGAGAGATCCCTGACCAGGCAGGAGGAGTAGATCCATAACTCAAAAGCTATGGAAGGGCTTAGGATAATGGACATGAGCTGTGCTATCTATGGATACCTTTTATCTATTTTTTCCGACTTGTGTTTTGGCTCTACATCCATATTACTTTAGTAACTGGTATTTTGTGTCCTTGAGGAATTCATATTTACACAGCAGTGGGTTCCAATTATTCCTTTTTTTTTCTTTACCGTCTATGGCAGCTGGGCAAAATTACCTGAGAGAATTGCATGCAATCTAGCAATAAAGATTGCCATCCTCATCCCTCTGAGCAGCAGACAGTGTAGGAATATTAAAATAATGGCTTTTCCTCAGGCCGGGTCACCAAATCTATAGGGTTGTTTAGGATCTGTTGTTCCTATCTGTACATTTTGGACTTGCTTGACATTTCATAATCTCCATTACTTCTGGATATGGCAACTCACATTTCATCATAGTCATATATAATGATTATATATAGATATATTATTTTTTTATATATGTATAGTTTTATATTTGCAGTTTGTTTTATTGCAAAATTTTATATCTATATTATATCTCATTTTTAGTTAAAATTGTTATTTTTTATTGCTGAATTTAATGCTTTTTTTTTTTTTTTAATATATATACTAATTATTTTTGCCTTTTGCTAATCTCAAGCTTCAGATCTTTTCACCAAAATGGCTGCCGGGCTTGTTGTTTTTTAATCTCCAGCAAGTTCAAAATGGCAAAGCGGCTTCCTATCCCTTCTTTGTTTTCAGCTTGGGCGGACGGGCTTGTACTGCAGTGGGTTGGCCCTTCGGATCAGCTCAGAGGAACGCCCTCATTTCATCTACAAATGCCCTCTACGCAGTCAGACAGGCGAAAACGATGATAGAGGAGCAGAGGGAGGGGGAGACGAGGCTAGACGTGGAAAGTGTCGGGTCTCAAGACCAACATTTTACACTAGGAGCCTTTGCTCAATCTCTAAGCCAGTTGGTACAGCTGATTGTTACTAGATATTTTCCACAGACACACATTATTCAGTGACCATACTTATTATATATTGCTTTTATTATACAGTACGTCTCATTCATGTGTGCTCCCATCTCCTATGTCCTGATCCCTACTTGTTGACGGCCAGTTTTTCCATCTCTTATTTGTCTTAAAACTTTAGTATTTACATACTCGGGCGCAAATAAGACTAGTCATGTAAATTGTCTTTCAATGCTTGACTGGGTATATCTATGCTCAGCTCCATATAACATTGGTGAATTTGTAGAAAGGTGGGCTGCATTTCTGGATAATTTAGTTATGTATTTGTAGTTGTAACAACTCAGTTTATATTTAGCATATTATCTATTAAGCTCTTGTTATTTGCCCCTGGGAAGAAGCGAATACTCCACTTTATGGAGACAAGTCGTAAACCATTCCATGATCTCTGGACTCGGTCCCGGCTTGATGTAGGTTACAACTTTCTGAGCATCTGACTATCAGTCCTGACCTTCGACATTTAGTTATTATGCTTTTCATTATTTATGCTTTTTTTTTTTTTTTAGTTTTTTCATCAGCGTTTTACGTGAATGTACTTTGATTCTCTATATTTTTAATGTCTCTAATTTTGCTGATATTTCTCTTGTACATATATAGTATGGAGATGGGCTTATCGGTATACAGGGAACATTTTTTTCTGTCCCACCATTACCACATATAGGGTGGGTTTAACTTGTTCTTGTCGTCCATTGCCGAGAATCCCAGGGTGAGTAACACGGAGCAGCATTGTAGCGACTGTATGATTAGCACAGAGATTACTCTGACCGCTCTCATCGCTGCATGTAATGAGTGGAGTAGAGGATGATCCTGCGGATGACTACAGCTCAAGTGTTGGTAAGATGAAATCCTGGGTGGGAGTGTGTATGTGTGTGCGTGTATAGATATAGATGACGCTTCTTTTCGTGTCATTCCTCTTGGTTTGAGATGTCACAAGATGACCAGTCTGACCTGTGACATCTGTCAGGCCAGGTTAACATCTCTACTGAGTTCACTACGCTAGTTGCATGATTACTAAAAATGGATATCTATAATAGATGTTTTCTTTCTTGTAAGGGCCATTTCAGGCAACTGTGGTTGGGCTATGAATTGCTGCTTGGGACTCCTAAGTGATCTATAATGCAAGGAGACCCTGTTAAAAAGCGCTGAACCACGGTCCTGTTAAACAGCCCTGATCTTGTTATCTTGTGATATCTTCAACCAAGAAGAAAAGTTAGGTGTGTAAGTTCACACGGAGGGTTTGGGCATGGATTTCTCTCTGCCAAAATCCCTCTACCAATGAAAGAATGGGGAGGATTTATCCACTAGCGGGTTCATCCACTCACAAAATAATAGAATTCTTATGTGGATTTCCTAATGGAAAATCTGTGTCAAATTTTCGTCTGAGCAGATGTAAAAGTAAATCTACCATCAGGAACATGTACATGCTGTGCTGGTGTCTGTCCCCTACGGCAGAATCTGGTCTTCTTTAAGCTATTTATGCCTTATTGTTCTTCAAAGAAATACTTTCAAAATTATGCAAATGAGCCTGAGGGGCTCCAGGCTCCATTAACAGCTATGGAGCCTGGAGCCTCTCAGGAGTATTTGCATATATTGGTAAGGTTTTTTTAAAGTTAAACAGAGTGGATCCTTCCAGATGGGTCACACACCAGTATGTAAGTGTGGTTGGTTTACAGTCCTTGATCCAGGTGGTAGATCTCCTTTTAAGTAAATTGATATGGTTTGTATAATGAAAAGTTGTACAATTACCCTATATACTTTCTGTATGAATTCCTCAGTTTTCTGTAACTCTGCTTGCTGTCATTTTTATAAGAAGCTTCATGGTTTACTTCCTGTGGATAAACACTGTTGCCTGGCCATGTTATGTCCCTGGTCACCTGTGTGGTATCACTTTACTAAGATTCAGTGATTATCCACAGGAAGTAAACAATGAAGTTCCTATAGAAGGACAGCAAGCAGAGATCCAGAGAACAGTGAGGAATTGACACAAAGTAATTGTGCAACTTTTCATCACACAAACTTAAAGGGATATTCTCCTCTGGGCATTCACATTCCTTTTAAATAATCTGCCATATATGTACATTTCTTCAATTAGATTTTAAATAAAAATGTTCCTACATTGTTTCCCATAAATGTAGTGATATGGTCCCTTAAAACAAGACTGTTTCCTTGGATACGGCCACATCTGCTCGAGGGATTTCACAAAGAAACAAAAGGTTTTTGTATATGAAATGTCCGGGAGTTACTGCAGGCCCTACAGCCGTCCTGTGGTAATGATCGCTGAACCCAGGTGGGCAGGCAGGACTCAATAGCGCATTTCTAAGGGACAACATGGCTACATTTATGAGAAATTATCTTCACACAGGAACTTATTTTTTTTATTAACATTCAATTTAAGAAATGTTTACATATGGTAAATGAATGTAATTAAATGTGAATGCCCAGGTGGGCATGTATATACGTGTATGTATATAAGGCAGGCACATTGCCCCAGATCTAGCATTCAGGCTGCGCTAGGTCTCTGTCTGACTCTGCACTAGACAGAGCTTGCACTTGTAATGAATAAGTATTTGTACCAGTTTTGTCACGGCTGCCTGTGTCTGCCAAGACGGATAAACGCTGTATCTTAAAGGTGCACCAAAAAAAAGTTGGTGCACACTTTCATGGCAGTGCAGGGGTCACCAGTATTTAATAATATACCACACACATTCTAAAGGCAAACTGCGCTAATTTTGATAAATCTGGGAAACTGTATATGTACGGTGATGTCACTTTAAGTAGAGAATGGATGTGCCCACCCCTAGAAACTGCACCACTTGTTAACAGGTTTTGGGGCTGGTAAAGCGGTTTAGGCCATACAAGTGAATAGAAATGAAGTGCCATCCCACACATGGCCTGCTGATGAGAGTGGAGCTCTTTCCTGGGGAATAAAGCAAAAAAAATGTAATTCCAAGCTATAAGAAAGGACTGCTGTTAAATTGGTTTATGCAAGACAAAAAAGTGATTGATCGATTGATAACTTTATTGGTTAAAGTGTGTGTGGTGATGTGCCTGTCCCAGGAGCTGTGTGCGCCGTTCTCTTTGGATGATGGTCATTGCTGCTTGATTGTGTTTGTGCCTGTATGATAACACCACAGATATTTCTTACACACAGCTATACAAACCTTGTAAGCAGTGAATGTTGTGTGACATGTGTGATGATCAGGTTATTTGGCAGTAGTCTGGTCAGCATTTACCAGATGTGACTGAGCTTCCCATTATACTAACCATGTGTTCAGATCAACTTCTGATCTTGGCTTCCACATCCTGATCACTTTACTGCCATGTGAATATAAACTGAAAACCAGTGGGCAGCAGCTTTACATAGACTTCAGTGTTATACTGGATCCTGTCTTTCAGGGGTTACATTGAAGTGTAAAACCAATGGCTCCTCTTCTGTATCTGCTGTTGGTGAATCCACTAAATAGATAATAGAAAGTAGATGTGAACATAAGCTCATACTTGGGATGTGAAGTTGTATCCTCTTCTATGAAGTTAATCTTTGCATCATCAATACAAAGTATAAGTGAGGGGCTGCTGTGTGTATAAGAGTCGGCTTGTGCGTGAGAGGGAGGAGACTTGTGTCTCTTCTCTAACCCTCTTTGTCGCCCTCTACCTGACAGACCGTGAACTTTCGGTGTGTGTTACACAAGACCTGAAGTACTGGGATTAGACGCTGCCTGTAGGGACCATATACAAGTTCTGTTCCTCTTATTTTTTTGTAAATTTTGTCAAATGCTCATTGTGTATATATATTTGTATTTTTTAATTTTTACATCGCTGTGATATATTTTAGTTCATCTGCTATAAGCAACAAAACCTGCCATTATCCTGCCTCAAAGTTCTCTGCAGCTTTACCAACCTCTTGCCTCAACAACACCAAACTGTGACCTGTTTCCAAAGTCTGAAATAACGATATGTAGAACCAACTACTAGAAGAGAAATATAAGCTGATCTGACTTGGATGTTAACATTGAGAAAGATCCTCTTTTTTTCATATCCTCCGCTCTGGGGCTGTTCCACATGTCAATTTTATATTATTTTTGCTAAATAAGAGACTCCAATTTGATGGTTAAAATTCAGGCAATCAATGTGGAGCTGAGATGGATGAGCCCTGGGCTGGGGAAGGGGATCCCATGAATCATTAAAAAAACAAAATCCCTTTCTACTAGTATAACACACTGGCTCTCTCCCAATTCAATGAGAGGGATAAGTCTATGGTATAGCCTGTGATGTCTTCTCCAGTGCATGCTTATATTATATAGTATATTCACCGATATCCCTTATGATAAACCGTGCATCAATAATGTGTATGAGCCTCTAATATACCAGACAACAGCCTTCTGACTATAATTACGCTACAAGTAACAATTACATAATGTAAAGTGGTGTCTTGAGATGTTAAAGTGTATACATGGGTACATCCCCATCCACACCTACAGTGCGTACAATGCTATCTACATGGACCGGGGTGGAGAGTTTAATATTCAGTCAGGTTGTGCTTGTCCACACAGCTGTATACACGGGAATCCATGTTATATATTAAAGGATCATAAGCTCTATCTAGTCTAGTAGCTCTATTACTTAGGTTTTGTAGTTGACTTAGGATAAAAATATATAAACTTCTGATATATAGATGGCAGTAAAGTTAGTGTTATGTGTATATAGGAGGAAAGTTAGAGGCCTATAAATCAAGGAATTTGTGAAAGTTCATTGATCTGACATCATGTATATGAATATGGTGGCTCCTTTAGGGAGCAGAGCTATCACTGCCATGCACAATATCCCATCTGTTACATATGTCACTGCCATGTGATTGATGCACACCCCTGTACATAAGCCCATGGTAGGAAATCTTGGCCACTTTCTTCCAAAAATAAAGCAAGACTCGATAGGGACTTGGCTGCCTTACCACAAAATCCCTATGGCCAGTGGGGGCAATGTCTGAATTAAGCAGAATTGTATCTCGTAGTATCAGTGCGTTACCTTTCCCATCAAGATTACATTTAGGCTTCCAGCTCGATACCTACTTTTATGCAATGTTTCTTATTTAGGACCCTCCTTTTCACGTGAACCGTTCTTTGTGGACATGTAAATTAATGTCCCCTTTTATCTATTTTTCTAGCCTCTAACAAAATGGGGTCTGGACCTATAGACCCCCTTGAGCTCCTTAAGGGGCTGGATTGTTTCCTTGGACAAGAAGGAGATGTAAAAGCTGTTGATGCAATGAGCAAAATTTACAAGTAGGTGTATCCAGATGTTTAACGTACTTCTCCTGTGTTCTGGGGTTTCTCGGCTTCCTAATATTTTGTATTGTTTTCCCTCCAGTTTAATGAAAGAATCTAAAAAGCTGGTGAGCCGCTGTATCTACCTGAACATTATCCTTCAGACGCAGGCCCCAGAGATTCTCAACAAGTAAGTGACATGCTTTATAGACTTTGTTACAATAATAAACACTTGCTATGTATGCAGGGCCTACACCAGAGAAAAAATAGCTACTGCAGTGCCTGTTTTATAGATTATTGGTCTGTAAACTCTGCATTTATAGGACATGGCTGTCAAGACTAAACTTGGAAGTGTTCATATAGACTTGAGTCATTTTCCATAACCTCTTGGTTACTGCAGTATATTTCACATTATATTACCTTATTAGCCCTATTTGTAACCTGCGCTCTAGTTCTAACCTTTTGCTTGCTTGTCTTCTAGGTTTATTCGTGTGGGTGGATACAAGTTGCTGAATAGCTGGCTGACCTATGCCCGCACCAACAATAACAGCCCACTGCTCCACCAGATCCTCCTTACCCTGCAGCACTTACCTCTGACTGTGGACCACCTGAAACTGGTAAATATATCATAAAAACATACATTTATATGAAATTAAGACAAAGTGTCTATGCACAAGATTTGTAGAAGAGACTGGAGTCTGAATTGGGCATTCGGGGAATTTAGCACAAGACAGTAATGTATGTGTGCTCTGAGCTTACAGAGAAGAAGGATTCTTTCTTGTGTGTGCCAATGAACGGGGGGGAGGGGGCACGCACAGAATGCCGTGGATATAGCAGCTGCCACTAGAAAGTGGACACAAAGATAAAATATCTCCTGCCCACACTGAGCTCATCAGTTCTGTATTAGTGGAGAGATCAGAACAAGGAATGTTTATGTAACTTTCTTCAAGGCAATCTCTTAAAAGTTTAATTTCCCTTGTGTTTAGAAGTAGTCGTCTCTTTTAGAGAATCCAAGATTTATACAGATTCTGGACATTTTACATTTATTTCTCCCATTTCTTCTCAACAGAACAACACAGCAAAACTAGTGAAGCAGCTCAGCAAAACCAGTGAGGACGAAGGTAAGAGTTTACTTAAATCTAAAAAAAAAAAATGTGATGCCTCATAACTTTCATAGAGTTATATGCCCGCTGAGGACTTGTCAATTTAGGGAAGTTAGAATTGTTCTTTACTGCAACATGGCCTGATACATATTGAAGTGCATTGTCTAACCTTATCTGATGGAGTTAACAAAGCAGAAAACGGGTAAAAGTCGGTAAAAGGACCTACAGGGATCTTGTATATCATGAGCCATTGTTATCTCCTCCATCTTTCAAATAACTTGTCTCCATGCCCCACACTTTTTATTTTTTTTTTTCTTACAATTTATACAGTGCTGCAAAAGCTTGCTGCTTATTATTATAAAGTTAAACGTTTTTCTTTATTTTCTCTCAGAGCTTCGGAAGCTAGCCGGTGTTTTAGTCAGTGACTGGATGACTGTAATTCGAACACAGAGCAACCTCCTACCTCCAGGTAAAAAATACACTGGCTTCTCAACATGTTCTTGTCTTTATGGTTTATTGTTGGTGTAATAAAAAAAAATATTATAGCAAAATACAATTTGATTGGCAACCACTTTAACCATCTAATAATTTTCCAAAACATCCTTATACACTAATAGAAAAGGAAAAAAAGAAAAAGAAAGAAGATCCGAAAGTGAGATCACCTATTGCTGACAGGAGCGCAGAGGCCAAAGCTGAATCCCGAGTTGAGGATCAAGGTGATAAGAAGAAAGAGAAACCAAAGACCCTGCGCACAACAGCCCCGAGTCATGCAAAATTCAGATCTACTGGTGAGTGTGCTAAATATATGGACATTTAAGGAAGTGGGAGTTTATTTAAAACAGCAAAAATTTTTAGTCAAATATGCTAACTTTTTTGTCTGTTCCTTCGTGTGGCAGGTCTTGAAGTTGAAGCCCCGGCTCCTGCTCCCATCAAGAAACCACCAACTGTTCCAGTCATATCTGACAAATACTTGAAACCAGTCCCAGTAAAGAGGCCGGGGTGAGTAAGGAAAAAAAACTCAGCTACTGGGAATAGTGGTGGCATATATGTGGGGGTCTGACTTTCAGGATCCCCAGTGATCGGTAAGGTGGGTTAATGAACAAGGGAAGGGATCGCAGCACAAAGTCGGTTCTGCAGGATGGGTGGGGGTCCATATGTACGCACCGCACATTCAATTAAGTCCCCTGACATTTGATATTTTAGTAGAGGTGCTTCATTTTGTTTGGCTCACATGCATTTTCTCTCTCTCCAGATCTGTACCCTCCACATCAGAAGCTGCTCCTGCTGAGAAAAAGTACAAACCTCTCAATACTACACCAAATGCTGCCAAGGAGATCAAAGTCAAGATCATTCCTCCTCAGCGTATGTATCAGTAGTTTTCTGTCTTATTGACTTGACTCATTGTTCTCTCCTGTTTTTCCTTATGACTTTTTCTCGTTTTTTTTTTTTTAATATATCCCACATATCTATATGTTGGAAATGCTCCATTTCTAGCATAATTTCCTATGTGACACTGTGTTTTCTTTGTGGTACAGCTATGGAGAGTTTGGGTTTCCTGGATGCACTGAATTCTGCCCCTGTGCCTGGAATAAAGATCAAAAAGAAGAAAAAGGCAGTTTCTCCAACCAGTAATAAGGTAAATTGGATCATATTCCGGGTTCAGCTCCTAAGCACAGCACTTTTGTCATATTTCTGTCTATAATATGTCACCCTTGTACTTGCAGTCCAGTCCATTTGACGGAAAGTCTCCAGATGCAAGCAGTGCTGGCAAGCCGTCTTCCCCTGATCCAGAGCCGCCCGCTGAAGGGATGGAGGTGGAAAGACCTGGTACTCCCGTCCCTGCTGTAGAACTTCCAGAGCCCATGGACAGTAAGTCCTTATCCTGAGAATTTCACCTTTTGGTTTTCTGGGTGCACTTACTAGGTCTGTAACTCATGTTGTATGTGTTATATTGTTGTAGCCTCTACCACTGCACCCGCATCAACAGACGCAAAACCTAATGAACCAGAAGCCCCACAACTGACAAAGAAAGGAAAGAAGAGGAAAAACGTCACCTGGCCGGATGAGAGTCGTCTGCGGGAGTATTTCTACTTTGAGTTGGATGAGACGGAGAGAGGTTGGTATTTATAAAGTATTTCTGTACTGACATAATGTTGTCTCGCTGTCTGTGGACACTGTCCCTGCTCGACCTTAAATTCACCGTGTCTCCATATCCTTTCCTTTCACAGTCAATGTGAATAAGATCAAGGACTTTGGTGAAGCCGCTAAACGGGAAATGCTAATGGACCGTCGCGCTTTCCAAAATGCCCGGCGGCTTAGTCACGATGCCATGGAAGAGGTCACTCCCTGGGTCCCTCCACGGCCTCTGCTGCTTCCCGGAGCTCTCGTACAAGTCGGCAGCAATAGTACAGAGAAGCACACGCAGGCCGAGCGAGAGATGGGGATCCTGCAGGAAATCTTTTTATCTAAAGAAAGGTACATGCGTCCTCATTACAACTGTAGCTTTTCCCAGCTCAATATAACAAGTATATTTAAGGCTGATATGTGTTAACTAAAATTTTACTTACTTTATCTAATCGCTTAGCGTTCCTGATACGCCGCATGAGCCGGACCCAGAGCCTTATGAACCTTCACCTCCAAAGCTCATACCCCTGGATGAGGTAAGCAGATCTTGGTAGCTAGATATAAGACACTAGGTCAGGACTAGTGACAGAGGATGTGGGCTGGATGCATGACTAATCACCCAGAACACCCTTATAGTCACCAGATAATCTGTAGTTTTGTCTGTGATCATTGCCATTCTGTTGGCCCAGGATTTTTTCTTCTTTTTTTTTTATTAACCCATTTTATTTGTTTCTTAGGAAAGTTCCATGGATGATGGATCATATAGTGAGCCCATGGATCAGAGCGGAGCCTCTCAATCTCCAGACTTGTCCGGCGGTGCTAAATTACCTCCTGTACTTGCTAACTTAATGGGCAGCATGGGCAATACAAAGGCCCAGACAAGTCCCCTGCCAGACACCATGCAGGAGATATTGACTTCCATCATGGTAAGAGGAAGCTACTGCTGGGGGATCTTTATATGATAAAAGATTTGTCTCCTCTGACCGGTTTAATCATTTTGCTGTATTATGTTGATTTACTATAGACGGCTCAGGGAAGTGCAAAGACAGAAGATTTAATGAAACAGCCTGATTTCTCAGACAAAATAAAGCAACTTCTTGGATCGTTACAAAGTCAGACGCAGAATCAGAACCAGTCACCACCCGGACCATGTAAGTGCCACTAGAGCAGTTCCTAGTCTTAATCCAGTAGTCTAGTTGTATCCTGCTTAGTAAGAGGATGGGGAATTTTGCACTGCACATATTTTCAGTTGGTTTCAATCTATTTCTGTTTATGTAGCTGGACCCGGAATGGCAGGACCAATGCCAGCTAACAATGGCTTCCCACCACCAGCACCAAAAAATGCTCAGATGCCCCCACCGCCTCAGCACTACCCACCCCCTGGGCCAGGTGGACCTTTCCCAGGTATGTTTCTTATGCTTTCTATTCCTTTTGTTTGTTCAAAATTTTCACAATGACCAGATTATACCTTGTTAGTAGTTGTCCTATAAATCCCATTTCTGTCTCCGAAATCACAGTTAGACAGAGACCCAATGGAGATAGGAGTGTTCAGTGTAACTGAAAGTTGATTTTTGTTTTCTAGGTCCACATGGACCCCCTGGCGGTCCCCGCATGATGGGACCACCCCCTCCTCGAGATGGATATTGGGAGCCCCCACCCAATGACATGAGAGGAGAACTTCATGATAACATGGGAGGAAGAGGTAGAATGAGAGGAGACAGAGGACATCCCCCTCCTCCTCCATTCCACAGAAATAGAGGTGGCCGAGGAGGCGATCCAGGATTCAGAGGGAGAGGTGGAAGAGGAGTTGAAAGGGGACCCCCAGGAAGAGGAAGAGATGGACCTCATGGAATGGACCATAGAGGTTATGGTGGAGAACACAGGGGTCACGGAGGAGAGCACAGAGGTCATGGTGGAGGTAAGATCCGCAGCCATGGTGAATGTGGTATATGGACTTGGGGGATCCTGATTCTAGAGATGGGTTACTGTTTGATGTCCCATTAACAAACCTTTTGTTTCCTCTTTCTAGATATGTCTCTGCGTCCCGTCTGCCGGCACTTTATGATGAAAGGAAACTGCAGATACGAAAATGTCTGTGCCTTCTACCATCCAGGCATCAATGGCCCCCCGTTATAGTGATTCCTCACAGAAACAATCATCTCAATCAGTGTTTTCCTGGAAGAAAGCAGACAAGTGACTTTGAAAATTCTTGTTGGATTTTCTTTATTCTGGCTTCTGTGAGGCCCTGAGGAAAGAGCAGAGATTTCCTCCTGCCTCACCTCACCCAAGACTCAACTTGAATAAAATCAAAACAAAGCGCCTGATACCAAGCACAGTGGGATCAGGAGGAGGGAGGGTTCCTTGTCTGTTCCGTTGACCATAAATATTTAAGTATGGACTAAGAGGAAACATTGGGGGGTGGGAAATATGTATGGGGTACCCTGGAATGATCATTGCATTAGGAAAGCAAGTGATTGGCACATCGGAGCATTCTCCATCACCAGCTGTGACCGAACTGCTGCCACCACACGACACCTGCCTCTGATTTGTGTATGATTTCCCCTCATCCTCCCCTGTGTTTACACTACAGCAGTACTACCTGACCCAGTGTTGTCTGTGGACCTTCTGAGAACAAGTATTACACACTGACTAAAACCTCTACACTAACCTGAGAAGACTCTCTAAGACTCATATCGTCATGGACACTTATCCTGACGTCGGAAACCACTGATTTTTTTTTTTTCGACCACTTTATTTTTTTTCTTGAAATAATTTGTATAATGGTAAATTTGAACGATGCTGCGCATCTGTCCAGTGTATATAGTGACCGTGATGTACAGGGTATCTATATACGGATAATGCTGAGTGTATATACTGTTGTGGCCTACACATGAGGAGTTCAGCGCCGGCAATCAGTATACAATGAGAATCTTTGCTGTCTCCGCACCACTTCAATATGGTCTTTGTGAATAACCCCCCCCCCCCTCCAAGACAAATATATTTAAATACAGTATTAGCAGGGCAGGCTCTGACCTCCGCACCCATAGCCGTAACAGGATGGGAGAGGGCTCGGAGTCTGATCTTGTAAACTTGTTTTCTGTGAAAACTGTCCAAGAACATATTGCATTTCTTTTTAATTGTTGTTTTTTTATGGGCCCCTAGAAGGAGTCTGATCTTTTGTGTTTTTTTTCTTTTGTATTCTTTGTAAATGCTAAATAAACCCAATAAGAAGGTGGATTGAACAGGACTGTAAAAGGTTTATCAAACGGGCCTGAAGTTAAAGGAGCACACAACAACAAAAGCATTCAGCTCTGACCTTACCTAGCAGCAGCACCCCCAGAGGCAGAAGTAAGCATTACACAGGAAAGGCCCTCCATAGGGAAAGAGATGAGGAAGCTGAACAGGTCCCCTAACCCCTTCTACTAATAAAACCTATAGTTGGGTGTATGGAAATGTCAGTGAGTTATAGCATCCAACTCTTAAAGCAGCGATGGCGATCCTTTTAGAGAGCGAGTGCCCAAATGACAACAACAACCCACTTATTTACTTCAAAGTGCTTACATGGAAATTTAAGCAGAACTTATTGCTTACTGCTTTGTCAAAGCTTTCATCGTATTGGTGTTCAGAGGACATTGATACAGTAGAAAGATGATAAATTCAGATTATTAATGTACGATCCCTCCAGGGTCCCAAGTAAAAGAAGAATGCAGGGCCTGTGGCAGGAGCTCAAATTATATCCAGCTCTGTCCACATCTTCTCACTCCTCCTGCAGTCCCAGGCAGCCAAGGATGTGTTGCTTTAAAAAAGTGCTTAATGTCCTGTGTGGCCTGGGACTGCAGGCGGAGGCCATGTCTTATGCACTCTATGCTCAGGACCTAGGTGCCCACAGAGAGGGCTCTGAGTGCCACCTCTGGCACCTGTGCCATAGGTTCGCCACCACTGTTTTAAAGGGTGTCCTTCAGGTAATCGAGGCTCTGGGTTACAGAGTTATGAGCTACATGACAACTCATCCCATAGATTTTCAGTGAGCTTCAAGTCTGGAGAATGCGAGGTCCTTCAGTCTCCAGCAGCTGCTTTCTAATGATGGAGCGAGATGAGCTGCTTCTCCAGGAAAGGCCGCGGTCACACGTACCGCTAGGCTTCCGTTCATAATGCGCCGCTAACGCACACGGGGGGGGGCCTCGGCCCAAACGCACATGCGTTTCCAGGGAAACGCATGCGATTGATTAGCCGATCGCATGCATTTCTCTGGAAACGCATGTGCGTTCGGGCCTAGGCAATCCCCCCCCGTCCCCCCCGTCCGCTAGCATCACGTTATGAACGGAAGCCTGACGGTACGTGTGACCGCGGCCAAAGTGAGATTAGGCCTATTGTTAATGCAGAGGATACATGATGGATGTATGATGATATATGTGGAGGATGGATTTATTCAATATACCATTCACAAAGTGTAGGGCAGTTCTGTATCGACTAGACACATCTGCACCTCCTCTTATGTCAGCTCTGTGGCTATGACACATAGTGCTCTCCTTTAAAGTTCTCCCTCAATTCTGTTCAGCGTGAACAGCAGCAAGGTCCACTAGTCCCTTGTCCAGTGTAGATCCTTCCGGCCCATACAACGCATTGACACCTGGTACCTGTGGAACCTTGCAAGCCTCGCTGATGTACATGGTTTCAAATGGTCTGTCCTGACATCTTGTGCCTCTTACCTACCATACATGTTACATTCATCACAAATAAGGGTCATCAGTGGGGTCAGGCCAGAGGATGTCCACTTCCCTGCCTGACTCTTCCAGTCATGACTCATGATGTCATATTGTGACTAGTATGATGAGGAAGACAAATTCTAATCGAAACACAAAATATATGTGTTAAACACTTGTGAATTTTGCCTTTAAGCTCCTTGTTAGAGAAATGCAAAAAAAGTAATGAAAACTGAGTAGTTGGACTTTTGCAGTCAAATGTTTAGCGAAGATCAAATTAAGTTCAGCTGTAATGGTTAGTGCATTTCAGATACATCCTGAGGGTGCGGTCTCACGTCGCATTTAAAAACACATTGCAACAGCTGAAGAGGGATTTGCCTAAGTAAACAGCTGTTAACACTTGTGTTTACAAAACACAAATGTTAACAGCTGTTTAATTGCGTTTTTTTAAATGCATTAAACGCAACGTGTGACCGCACCCTGAAATTTCACCCACCACACAAATATCCCCAATCTTTTAAAGGGGTTTCCTATGAAACATTATCATCCCTATCCACCGATGTACTCTTATCGCTCCCTGAGGTGAGCAGAGTAGCCAGTCGCGTCGTTCATCTCTATGGAGAATGCCGTCATTTCCATAGGGATGTTATAAAACAGGAGCTCAAATGGGGAGGATCATCAGAGTGCACCCCCAGCTAGCAGAGATGCTTCTGGTCATGTGATGCTGTGCTGCAGCACCGTGGGATTGATAGCAAGGACAGTGGAAGAAAAAGCAAGAAATCGAAGAGCCTGCACTGTCGGTGTAAAATAAAGTGCCACGACTGAGGTGGCTGATCAAGGGTCCTTCGCTAATCCTTTGGTTAAACACATTTAAAAAAGTAAATAAAAATTAGTAAAAATGGCCGGCTTGCTACTGCTTATGACTGTACTAGAAATAAAGAAAACATTTCTCTAGAACAGAAACAAAACGTGACAATTTTTTTTGGTTACCTACTACACAAAAAAGTGACGCAATGGTTAAAATAAGGCATGTGTGTCCTAGAACGTATGTTCCCTTTAAGCAGAATGTGCAGTAACAATCATAATGTGTGTATTAATGTAAGAATAAGGGGGTGCGGGCAGTCCTTGATTTACAGGCAGACCCCCCCCCCCTCCCTCCCCCACTCCCTGCTGTGACCTTTGGTGATGCTCAGAATTTACAGATTTTTAGCCCTAGGCTGCAATGGACAAAATGTTATGTTCGGTTATCTGCTCCATCAGGCCCCTCGTTTTTGTGATCTGTGGGGGTCTCGTCACAGGATAGGGCCTAACTTGCGTTTGTGGGAAAACCCCTTTAATGAGAAGGGGGCATGAAGTACAAGAGTAGAGGGAGGTACAAGTAGGAGGGGATCAGAGAGAGAGTAGTCCACTATGAGACGGGAGGATGAAGGGAGTACAAAGATGGAGGGGGCATAAAAAACAATACCAAAGCTTATTCCCTCAGTTAGTTACATGAAAAAGGACCTGTCAATTTAACCAATGAACACACATGACAATAAAGTGCAAGATTTTTTTTTCTACTACATGCCAATAGGCACATACACAGGGGCAATAGTTGTTACGCGTGTCCCGGTTACAAGTCAATCGCTGGCTGTACTGGAGACGATTACTGACTTTGTTTTGTCTTATTTGTTTTGTAAATTCGGAAATAGTGATTGGATTTCAATATCAATGATCCGATTCAAAAAAGGGAACCCGTCACTACATTAATACATCTACTGACAGGATCCCATAGAGTCCAAATGAGTGACTCCCTTCTTTTAGCAAAAACATTTGTCTCCCTTACGTCCCCATAAATCAACTTTATTTTCTATTACTACTTGATCGGCCGCTCCTATCTCATCCCCCTGTCCCAGGTATCTTTACAGCATGTCATGTGACCAGTGTGATGTCATCTAAGGTCCTGTTATATCTGTGTTGTCTACCCCATGTATGTATCTGATCACATGAAATCCCAGCAGATACATGGGGTAGACAATGCAGATACTACAGGACCTTAAATGACACATGGTTACATGACTTCAGGTGCCCAATGATGTAACAGAGCTCTCTCTCAATCTTCCATACAGCACCATGTCAATTTGTGAAAAATGTGGTGACAGGTTCCCTTTAATGGGGTAAAATATGGTGGCAGGTTCCCTTTAATGGGGTAAAATGTGGTGGCAGGTTCCCTTTAATGGGGTAAAATGTGGTGTCAAGTTCCCTTTAATGGGGTAAACTGTGGTGGCAGGTTCCCTTTAATGGGGTAAAATGTGGTGGCAGGTTCCCTTTAATGGGGTAAAATGTGGTGGCAGGTTCCCTGGCTCCGGCCCCGCTGTGTAGATAGGGGAGGGCACCGCTGTCACTCGGGGGTGGAGTCTGCAGTTGCTAAGGAGCCCCAAAGCGTTTTTTGAGCGACAGATCGCGCTCCCTTCACCTCAGAGCGGAGCGGAGGCGTGGCCTTGGCGTAATACGACAGCCGCAAAACCCGTTGTATTCTCTCAGCCAATCAGAGGGCGGCACACTCGGTCGCTAAGAAAGCGGTTGCCAGGTGGAAGCTCGCTCGCCTCCGCTGATTGGAGGAAGCTGCCGTCACGTGGTCAGGCCTCTTATCTTGGAGCCGGTGTTCTTTTGTTTCGTGCACGCGCATGGACGGCGGCGGGGACGCGCTTCTCTGTTGTATATAGACGCGCGGTGTGTGGACTGAGCCCGTACAGGCCGGGCTGTCACGTGAGCGCGCTCCGCCCGCTTGCTACAAGCTCTCGTGCACGTAAATTGCGGGCTGAGGGTAAGTGTCAGAGATATTTATATATATGTGCCTCTACATGAGACTTACCCCTCCTATGACACACGCAGGCCTGTGTATACATTGTATGTCAGTGGTGACACCCCGGCCACTTGTATGTACTTTGTATATGAATGCCCCTCTATGTTCTGCCCCATATAGGGGGCGCTGTCGTGTACTATAGGAAGAGACACAGCTGGGATATGAGGAACTCCAGAAACTGACCTGCAGAGCTGACATTTCTTCCCTGGAATCACAATGGAGTTTGAATTTGATATCCACAAGATCTTCCTGGAGCCGATCACCAAGCTGGACAGCAGCCTCCTCCCGCAGAGGCGGCCCCTCATCAGCAGGTAGGTAGAAGCACACACAGGGGGTATCGGGGCTCCTCAGGGGTGGGGCTTAGGACATGTGCTGTAACATGATTGCTCACTGTGCTAAATCATTGAGATTTTTACTTTTGTTAAAGGACATCTAACACTTTAAAACACGCCAAGATGAGCTGATGCAGGTTCAGGGCTTGAATTGGAAGTGAAACTGGATGTTTTGCCGAAAAATCGATTTTATAATTATGTTAATGGCCCTTCGGTGCTCCTGTGTTCGTCACATACTTATGCACGTCACGTAGCTGTAGCACATGCACGCAAGATGTGGCTAACGTGCAGTGGTGTAACTTGAAGTTGATGGGCCCCAGTACAAAGTCTGTGCCAGGCCCCCTAACATAATCTATGGTTTATAATACTAGTCTCCTCATATGGGAAAGTGACACCTTATGGGCCCCCTAAGCCTCTTGGGCCCGGTTGGAACCGCACCCTCTGCACCCCCTCAAGTTACGCCCCTGTTAACGTGCAGCCGGCTGCTTTGCAGTACGGCTGCGCAAACTACCCCAGAAGTCTGGCGAGGTGACCATTCAGCGTGCATGTGCTACAGCTCCAGAGAGCTAGGTAACGTTCCCGCGTCCCAGGAGCATGAAAGGGCAAGTGGGCAGTGCTCTTTCATGCACGCTACGGGTGTCCACAATTATGCTAATACCCGAGCACCAAGCGCCCTGGGTGATGAACACAGGAGCGCCACAGAGTCATTAAAATAATTCTACAATAGATATTTCGCCGAAACAGTTTCTATGTCTATGCCTATTCAAGCCTTGAACCTGCATCAGCTTATCATGACCACTCGAAAGGTATGTTTGGGTTAGATTGGGTGCTTTAAAGTGGTAGATGTCCTTTAAAGCCCATCTGCCACAAAGATCAAGGATTGTAAACAAAGCACACTGACATACTGGTGTGCGCCCCCTCTGACAGGATCTGCTCATATTTTAGCTCCTTATGTCCTGGATTTTACAAAAGAAGGCTTTTAAATGATATAAACGAGCCCAAGGGGCCCCCTCAGGCTCATTTGCATCATTTTAAAGCCTATTTTTCTTAAAAACAAGGGCAGCTGAAAGAAGAGCAGATCCTGCCAGAGGGGGCACACACTAGTATGTCAGTTTGCTGACAGTCTTTCATCCTTGTGGCAGATGTCCTTTTAAAGATTGACTGACTATTTTCAGTCAGTAAGTGATAATCTGATTATTGGGGCCTTCGCCAGTCACAAGATCGAGGGTTCTATTCTAACCAATGGTTGGGGTGGCAGGTTGGGCATGCTCTCTGCCACTCCATTTAATAGTATGGTAGTACAGTGCTCTGGTACCTCCAACACTCTCAATGACTAGAGGGAATTTATGAAGGGGTAGTCATTTTATAGAAGGTACAGGTGCATGGCTCGTTATGTGATTTTGCACAGGGGCAAGGTTCGCTATGTCCCTGGTTATGTGTGATGTCACCCTGGGGCACGGCTCCCTAGGTCCCTGGTCATGTGGGATGTCACCCTGGGGCACGGCTCCCTAGGTCCCTGGTCATGTGGGATGTCACCCTGGGGCACGGCTCCCTAGGTCCCTGGTCATGTGGGATGTCACCCTGGGGCACGGCTCCCTAGGTCCCTGGTCATGTGGGATGTCACCCTGGGGCACGGCTCCCTAGGTCCCTGGTCATGTGTGATGTCACCCACGGGCACGGCTCCCTAGGTCCCTGGTCATGTGTGATGTCACCCACGGGCACGGCTCCCTAGGTCCCTGGTCATGTGTGATGTCACCCACGGGCACGGCTCCCTAGGTCCCTGGTCATGTGTGATGTCACCCTGGGGCACGGCTCCCTAGGTCCCTGGTCATGTGTGATGTCACCCTGGGGCACGGCTCCCTAGGTCCCTGGTCATGTGTGATGTCACCCTGGGGCACGGCTCCCTAGGTCCCTGGTCATGTGTGATGTCACCCTGGGGCACGGCTCCCTAGGTCCCTGGTCATGTGGGATGTCACCCTGGGGCACGGCTCCCTAGGTCCCTGGTCATGTGGGATGTCACCCTGGGGCACGGCTCCCTAGGTCCCTGGTCATGTGGGATGTCACCCTGGGGCACGGCTCCCTAGGTCCCTGGTCATGTGTGACGTCACCCTGGGGCACGGCTCCCTAGGTCCCTGGTCATGTGTGACGTCACCCTGGGGCACGGCTCCCTAGGTCCCCGGTCATGTGTGACGTCACCCTGGGGCACGGCTCGCTAGGTCCCTGGTCATGTGTGATGTCACCCTGGGTCCCTGGTCATGTGTGATGTCACCCTGGGGCACGGCTCGCTAGGTCCCTGGTCATGTGTGATGTCGCCCACGGGCACGGCTTGCTAGGTCCCTGGTCATGTGTGATGTCACCCTGGGTCCCTGGTCATGTGTGATGTCACCCTGGGGCACGGCTCGCTAGGTCCCTGGTCATGTGTGATGTCACCCTGGGGCACGGCTCGCTAGGTCCGTGGTCATGTGGGATGTCACCCTGGGTCCCTGGTCATGTGTGATGTCACCCACGGGCACGGCACCCTAGGTCCCTGGTCATGTGTGATGTCGCCCACGGGCACGGCACCCTAGGTCCCTGGTCATGTGGGATGTCACCCTGGGGCACGGCTCCCTAGGTCCCTGGTCATGTGGGATGTCACCCTGGGGCACGGCTCCCTAGGTCCCTGGTCATGTGGGATGTCACCCTGGGGCACGGCTCCCTAGGTCCCTGGTCATGTGGGATGTCACCCTGGGGCACGGCTCCCTAGGTCCCTGGTCATGTGTGACGTCACCCTGGGGCACGGCTCGCTAGGTCCCTGGTCATGTGTGACGTCACCCACAGGCACGGCACCCTAGGTCCCTGGTCATGTGTGATGTCACCCACGGGCACGGCACCCTAGGTCCCTGGTCATGTGTGATGTCACCCTGGGGCACGGCTCCCTAGGTCCCTGGTCATGTGTGATGTCACCCACGGGCACGGCACCCTAGGTCCCTGGTCATGTGTGATGTCACCCACGGGCACGGCTCCCTAGGTCCCTGGTCATGTGTGATGTCACCCACGGGCACGGCTCCCTAGGTCCCTGGTCATGTGTGATGTCACCCTGGGGCACGGCTCCCTAGGTCCCTGGTCATGTGTGATGTCACCCTGGGGCACGGCTCCCTAGGTCCCTGGTCATGTGTGATGTCACCCTGGGTCCCTGGTCATGTGTGATGTCACCCTGGGGCACGGCTCGCTAGATCCCTGGTCATGTGTGATGTCACCCACGGGCACGGCACCCTAGGTCCCTGGTCATGTGTGATGTCGCCCACGGGCACGGCACCCTAGGTCCCTGGTCATGTGTGATGTCGCCCACGGGCACGGCACCCTAGGTCCCTGGTCATGTGTGATGTCGCCCACGGGCACGGCTCCCTAGGTCCCTGGTCATGTGGGATGTCACCCTGGGGCACGGCTCCCTAGGTCCCTGGTCATGTGTGACGTCACCCTGGGGCACGGCTCCCTAGGTCCCTGGTCATGTGTGACGTCACCCTGGGGCACGGCTCCCTAGGTCCCTGGTCATGTGTGACGTCACCCTGGGGCACGGCTCCCTAGGTCCCTGGTCATGTGTGATGTCACCCTGGGGCACGGCTCCCTAGGTCCCTGGTCATGTGTGATGTCACCCTGGGGCACGGCTCCCTAGGTCCCTGGTCATGTGTGATGTCACCCTGGGGCACGGCTCGCTAGGTCTCTGGTCATGTGTGATGTCACCCACGGGCACGGCTCGCTAGGTCCCTGGTCATGTGTGATGTCACCCACGGGCACGGCTCCCTAGGTCCCTGGTCATGTGTGATGTCACCCTGGGGCACGGCTCCCTAGGTCCCTGGTCATGTGTGATGTCACCCTGGGGCACGGCTCCCTAGGTCCCTGGTCATGTGTGATGTCACCCTGGGTCCCTGGTCATGTGTGATGTCACCCTGGGGCACGGCTCGCTAGGTCCCTGGTCATGTGTGATGTCACCCACGGGCACGGCACCCTAGGTCCCTGGTCATGTGTGATGTCACCCACGGGCACGGCACCCTAGGTCCCTGGTCATGTGTGATGTCACCCACGGGCACGGCACCCTAGGTCCCTGGTCATGTGTGATGTCACCCACGGGCACGGCACCCTAGGTCCCTGGTCATGTGTGATGTCACCCACGGGCACGGCACCCTAGGTCCCTGGTCATGTGTGATGTCACCCTGGGGCACGGCTCCCTAGGTCCCTGGTCATGTGGGATGTCACCCTAGGGCACGGCTCCCTAGGTCCCTGGTCATGTGTGACGTCACCCTGGGGCACGGCTCGCTAGGTCCCTGGTCATGTGTGATGTCACCCACGGGCACGGCACCCTAGGTCCCTGGTCATGTGTGATGTCACCCTGGGTCCCTGGTCATGTGTGATGTCACCCTGGGTCCCTGGTCATGTGTGATGTCACCCACGGGCACGGCACCCTAGGTCCCTGGTCATGTGTGATGTCGCCCATGGGCACGGCACCCTAGGTCCCTGGTCATGTGGGATGTCACCCTGGGGCACGGCTCCCTAGGTCCCTGGTCATGTGGGATGTCACCCTGGGGCACGGCTCCCTAGGTCCCTGGTCATGTGGGATGTCACCCTGGGGCACGGCTCCCTAGGTCCCTGGTCATGTGGGATGTCACCCTGGGGCACGGCTCCCTAGGTCCCTGGTCATGTGGGATGTCACCCTGGGGCACGGCTCCCTAGGTCCCTGGTCATGTGGGATGTCACCCTGGGGCACGGCTCCCTAGGTCCCTGGTCATGTGGGATGTCACCCTGGGGCACGGCTCCCTAGGTCCCTGGTCATGTGTGATGTCACCCTGGGGCACGGCTCGCTAGGTCCCTGGTCATGTGTGATGTCACCCTGGGGCACGGCTCGCTAGGTCCCTGGTCATGTGTGACGTCACCCTGGGGCACGGCTCCCTAGGTCCCTGGTCATGTGGGATGTCACCCTGGGGCACGGCTCCCTAGGTCCCTGGTCATGTGTGATGTCACCCACGGGCACGGCACCCTAGGTCCCTGGTCATGTGTGATGTCACCCTAGGTCCCTGGTCATGTGTGATGTCGCCCATCGGCATGGCACCCTAGGTCCCTGGTCATGTGTGATGTCACCCACGGGCACGGCTCCCTAGGTCCCTGGTCATGTGTGATGTCACCCACGGGCACGGCTCCCTAGGTCCCTGGTCATGTGTGATGTCACCCTGGGGCACGGCTCCCTAGGTCCCTGGTCATGTGTGATGTAACCCTGGGGCACGGCTCCCTAGGTCCCTGGTCATGTGTGATGTCACCCTAGGTCCCTGGTCATGTGTGATGTCACCCACGGGCACGGCACCCTAGGTCCCTGGTCATGTGTGATGTCGCCCATGGGCATGGCACCCTAGGTCCCTGGTCACGTGTGATGTCACCCACGGGCACGGCACCCTAGGTCCCTGGTCATGTGTGATGTCACCCACGGGCACGGCTCGTTATATTGTGTTAATGAGTTGTTTGATATAACGAGCGGTGCATCTGTGAAAACAGTGAGAAATGGATTCGGAAAGTATATTGAAATTTTTACAACTATGTTGTGCGTGACCTCCTCCTAAGAATATTCTGACCGTTATTTACAGGTTATGGCCTGATGTAGATATCAGCTATAGTATAACCTCTGTCAGTATTTGGGCGCAGGCTATAGTAAATTTGGGGGGCTATGGCATCTTGAACACAAACCTCCATATCTTTCATCTTTTCATAAGTGTCATAAAAAGGTAAATGGTTGCAGGGGGGGGGGGGGGGTATAGCACCAAATTGGGTAATTTTTTGCAGCAATTGTTATAAAAGTGAGTTGTAATATAACACGTGGGACGTGAATAGGGCTGCATCATGAGAACGCCTCCGCCATAGTGCTGTGGATTCACATTGGACTGCATGTACATGAGGCAGCGCTGTGTCTTCATTCTGTGTGAATGTGGAGTTCATTGTCTCCATCGGCTACAATGATGTCTGTATAGAGTTTATTATCAGAGGTCTGAACAGACTGACTGAACAATGCCCCTCACAGTGCGGACCCTGAGTAACAACTACAGCGATTGTGCAAATCTTCATGACTCTTCTCTCTATATGGAACTTGTACTAGGAACAGGCCAGATCCTAAGAGTATGAATATACCGGGAGGGCACAGTGAGTGGCAGGGTGTGGCGCTCTATAAGGCACGCTGTGGCTGGCGGGGTGTGGCTGGCGGCCCGTGGCGCTTACACCTCACCTCTCTACAGTAGGTTGGTGATACATTAGAAGATGATTATTATTTATTTTCCAGCTCTGAGGCTCAGAAGCAGATCATGGTGATCATAGATGAGATCGGGAAGGCGTCCGCAAAGGTAATGTCACAATGATGTACCCCAGACTGGGGAGCACTGTACATCGTAATAAAGGCTCTATCCACTAGTGGGCGCTTATTTCCTTATCTCCCTCCTGTGTTCCAGGCCCAGCGATTACCTGCGCCTATCACCAGCGCTTCCCGGATGCAGACAAACCAGCATCATCTCTATATCCTGAAGGACTGCACCGCACAAACGTGAGGGCCGTGCATCATGCTAATATTACTTCTATCATAGTCTGATTCTGGAAGGCTTGGGTGATGACAAGTATGGCCACCACTACATCACCCGGCCATTGTGCCTATGAATATTGTGACACCCCATGTCCTTTGGCCCCTTCTCACCTCCTCCCCCTCTGTCCCACCTGGCATCCACACTGAGACTACATCTCACTTCTCTTGTGTTTCAGAGCCGGCCGGGGAGTTGTGATTGGTTTCCTGAAGGTCGGATATAAGAAGTTGTTTGTGCTGGTGAGATCTATTCATTAAAGGGGATCTCCATTTTTAGTCTTGACCCTTCAACTGTTAAATTACATCACATAGTTCTGAGTAGGACTAATGTTTGGGAGATCTCTGTTTATAATGTGATGTCTTCCTCTTCTCAGGACCACTCCGGGTCCCACATAGAGGCAGAGCCACTGTGTATTCTGGATTTCTATATCCATGAGTCTCTGCAGCGTCATGGATTTGGGAAGGAGCTGTTCACCCTTATGCTTAGGGTCAGTACCCGGCTGATGTGCATGGGGGGGGGGGGGGCAACCTGTTCCTCTGTGTTACTATTTCTCTGCTTCTATATATCCATTGTCTGTATCCTTCTTCAGACTGAGCAAGTTGAACCCCAGCATCTTGCCATTGACCGGCCATCGGAGAAGTTTCTCTCCTTCCTGCGAAAACATTACAATCTTCGCTCAACAATCCCGCAGGTGAGGAGGAGAGTGTAGCCATGTATTATGCTTTGTATAGGGCCTGAGAGTCATGTTACATCGTCAGACCCCATGTCATGCATCACAGGGACCTGACTGAAAGGTCTAAATGCTATGATATCCTGATGTGTGGAACATGGAGAGCTCTGTTACATCATGGGGCACTTGGGCATGTCGCGTTACATCTGCAAGGTCTACTCCTTGTATGTATCTGATCACATGAAATCACAGCAGCCTCCATGGAGGAGTGGAAGTCCATGTATGGTTACTGTATAGTTTTGTTTTGTTATAATGTGCCAGTGGTTAAAGTCCGCGCCTCCAGTTTCCACAACTTGTGTCTGCTATTGCTGCTTGGTTCAAGATGCTACAGAGTTTAGTTGTGGCTTTATCGTAGGAAGAAAACTGCACAAAAGAAATGTCTTTTTGTAATCCTGAAAACTTATCTAATTAAATCATTGGGTTTCCTCTTCCCTTCAGGTGAATAATTTTGTCATCTTTGAAGGTTTTTTCCGAGATAGGAAAGGTAAGAGCTGACGTTATGTAAAATAGGAAAAATTACTTAAATGTTATTGTAGGAAACAGAAAAAAATGTTGTCCATCCATAGATGACCATCGGAGACTGATACTAGTAGTCTGGGTCCTGAGTGCAATTCTGTATTATATGTCTGGGTCGGCCTCAGCCAGGACCCCCTACTCTTGCCCTAAAGTTATAGGGGCACAGGTATTTAAGAAGTGTCTGTGCCACATTTGTGTCGCTGCTGCACTAGGCATCATGCAACAAAAATTAGGGGGCATTCCAGATTTAACATGCAAAGTACAACAGAAATGTTAAAGGCGCACACCACACAGGCAACTGCACATAGTACACACTGCACTGTTCTTACTAAATGTGCCCCATAATGTGTTGTACCTCGCCTATTAAAGTTTAGCATTGAAACCCTGCGAGTAACTCCTAGATACCTGCTACATGTGGATCCCGCACTTTCTTTGGTTTCTAAGCTCCTCTTTCCCTTGAGCAGCTCCAGTCGCAGATTTCCATAGTTTGGGAAAGAAAGGCTCTGGTCAGACTGGTCCAGATAGGAGCGGTAAACTGGGCATTTGCCCGGGGCCTCCTGCATGTGGACTTTTGTGGGCAGAGGACGTATTGCTCCTTTAACACCTCTTGGTTGATTTCCCGGGTGTAGATGCTTATTATCTATCTAGCTTTTTGTCAATCTATAATCTACTTTATATTTCTGCATCTATAAATCATCTTTCATATTATCTTCTATCATCCATCTCCCTATCATCCGTCTATATCCTTTAACATTCTCCTACACTCCCTTATTAGATACTTACCTACTACTGTGTGTAACTACAAAGTGTTATTATTGTGCAGGGCTAAAGGAGCCTCTTACTGACTGTGACTGTTCATAAAATAGTTTTATTTGGGGGCCCAGGGACCCCCTTTGTCTAAAACCGGCCTTGGGTCCAGACAGTGGATGACCCTGTTTTTAGAATTTCTCTGTTCCTATTACTGGTTATAAGCCCCTCATTGTATATGTGGAGGGTCCTCTCCTCTGGTGACCCAGTCTCTTTATAACCCTGCAATCCCTCACTCCATGCAGCTGACGCCTCGGGGACCGTCCTGCTCACTGGACAGTAAGGCATAAATGTGACTCCTCCCGAACCCTAAACTTCTCCAATTCTTGCCCCTTACCCCCTTTTTTCCTTTTTATTTTCTTCTCTGGTTACATTTGACATAGTGATCTCCTGAATCTTCTCAATTTTTATCAAATTTATCTTTGTTTATTACAGTTTTATTCTAAAAAATCTCCACCCCCATTTACTCTGCCTGGCCATGGTTATATGTATACATCAATATCTGGGCTATCCTTTGCCACCACTAGGGGCAAACTATATATATCCACCGTAGATGTTGTACACTGATCGCCCCCTTGTGGTGATACATAATGAAAACATTTATAACTATTTCTACTTTTTCATTTTTTTTTTTTCTTTTTAATTTGCCCACATTTATCAAATCTAAGCTGTGCTGTGATTTGGTCACAGTTTTGATAATTTGAGCCTAATTGATTTTATGCCCATCAGTGTGACCTGTAATCCTCCTTTCCCAAGGATGACTTCAGACATTCCCCTCTGCTCCCTCCCCCCTCAAATAGACTTTCCTGCCCTAGTGTAGTACCCCCAGCATGGACGGGACTTAGATATGTGTGTGTCGGGATCTCTGCGATCACCGACAACTCCTATCTAAAGCATTTTATAATTTTACAATTTATTTTCTTGCAGTTCCAGGAAGAAAATTGCCCCCCAAGCGAGCAGAAGGAGAGATCAAACCGTACTCCCTGTCTGAGAGAGACTGTAAGGACTGGGATTGGGAGGGTATTATAGGAATAGTTTCTCTTCTCTGGGATGAGCAATGTCTCTCCAGCCTCTGTACACATGCACTCTTAGTCTAGCCAAGCATGCGTGTCCTCTATGGCAGTGATTTTCAACCTGTGTGCCACGACACATGGTTGAGTGTGCCGAGGGGAAAATTCCCTGAACTATGGTGCCCCTGTGTAATGCTGCCGCCGCGCCCCCGTGTTTCTGCCCCATACTTACCTACAAGCCCCGCGTCGGCGATCCGCCCATCTTCGGTAGCTTTTGCACCGCGTGCAGGAGCTACAGAAGATGGAGTGAAGGTAAGCGGAAGAAGACATCAAGGGTAAGTATATAGGGTTATTATTTGTATAGGGAAGGCAGCTAGGGTCTTTTTTTTATTAGTAAAGGGAGGCTGGGGATTTTTATTAGTAAAGGGGGGCCTCTAGGGCCTTTTAATTAGTAAAGGGGGGCCGCTAGGGCCTTTTAATTAGTAAAGGGGGACCGCTAGGGCCTTTTAATTAGTAAAGGGGGACCGCTAGGGGCTCTTAATTAGTAAAGGGAGGCCGCTAGGGGCTCTTAATTAGTAAAGGGAGGCCGCTAGGGGCTCTTAATTAGTAAAGGGAGGCCGCTAGGGGCTCTTAATTAGTAAAGGGAGGCCGCTAGGGGCTCTTAATTAGTAAAGGGAGGCCGCTAGGGGCTCTTAATTAGTAAAGGGAGGCCGCTAGGGGCTCTTAATTAGTAAAGGGAGGCCTTATATTTGGTTGGTGGTGTGCCCCAGGATTTTCTAAGTATAAAAAGTGTGCCGCGGCTCAAAAAAGGTTGAAAATCACTGCTCTATGGGTATCACTGCTAGAACAGAACATTTCCCTTCATGATAACCTGGGAGTGTTGTGCCCTGACGTTCCTTCTTTTTTCCTTCCAGTTCTGAAACACGAGGAGGGACTTCCTTGGCCCTTCAGCCAGGCGCAGTCCTCCCTTAACCGAGCCGGCAGTCTCAGCTCTTCTCCCACGCGGCCCTGCTCCAGAATCATTCCCAGGGAAGATGAGTTTGTGAAGTCACTGAGAAATTGTAGACCCCACTCCCTCAGTAGAGCAGCCAATGGTGAGCAGGAGGACCCATCCCAAAGGCGGAGAACCAGGTACGTTGGTACCACTTGTACAATGCGAGTACCCAGATACCAGAGAGTGATACCTGGGGGCATGTTTGACCCTCTTAGGCCCCTTTCACACTTGTGTTTTTCACGCGTGTTTTCTGCGCGTGCTTTTGACGCGCAGAACTTGCATTGCACTCTGACCCATTGGCACCAATGGGTCTTTTCAGACTTGCATTTTTTTTTTCACACACATGCGTATTTTTTTTTTTTTTTTTTTTTTTTTAACTCGCGTTTAAATCTCGACATGCTCTACTTTTGCAAGTCACGCGCGTGAAAAACGCACCATACAAGTCTATGGAGACCCATCAAAAACGCATTGCACTCTGAGACACTTGCAAGTGCAATGCGTTTTTCACGCATCAATTGCCATAGAAAAGATAGAGCTCAGCCCTGAGTTCATTTCTCGCGCATTTTCTGCGCGTGAAAAACGCATTGAAATTGCATCAAAAACGCGCGTGAAAAACTGACACTGAACAAACTCTGACTGAAAACTGATTGCACTCTGATGCAAAATGCGCGTTTTTTTTACTGACCAAACCCTGATCCGCCCCCTGATCAAACTCTGACGTGATCTGCAACGCAAGTGTGGAAGGGGCCTTACGTAGACACAGCTGTAGGGCAGGTTGTATGGATGCCCTTGTGCATGTTTAAAGCATTTTAGCAATAATCTTGGCTTCAACCGTAGTCTAGAAATTGGAAGGTTCATGTAAATGGAAGCAATCAATCAGAAGGAAATGGTTTGGAACACTTTAAAGAACCCGCCATTATATTTCAGGATCTAGAAGTGATGGTTATTTGGAGAACTAGGTAGATTTTATTCCACAACATTAGGATAGACCTGAGATCTGTGACTGCAGAGCTGGAGTCCTTGGTAGTCTGAGACACGCCCCCTGTCTGTTCATTGGTTAAAGCTTCTGCTCTTTTTCTGTCTGCTTCTCTGACTCTTCTGGCTGCAACTCCGATCAGCTTAAAGAGAACCCGTCATGCAAAATACCCCCCTAAACTAAATATATTTTCATAAACTGCCATTAGAGAGCATTGCCTCTATCCCTTCATTGTCCCTCTACATGCCTGTAAACCTAAGCAATGAGGTCCTAAAGCTGTATGCAAATGACCTGTGAAATGTCCAATGAAGCATTAGCATATTCAAGCTGTCCACTCTATTCATGAGTGGGAGGCACAGCCACACCCCCAGTGCATGACTGACAGCCTGTGTAATGATGTGAGGCTGTATAATGATGTGCTTCCTGGTGCTGGTGGCCACGCCCTCTGCAGCCTGTGTGTGCATGTGTGTGTGTATAGGAGAGATACAGCAGCTCCAGGCAGCCATGTGTATAGAGAACATGCCAGGCACTTGTGTAGCTGATGTCTGTGTCTCTCACATGTCAGCAGATGACATACACACACTAGCCATGCTTTACTATACATTACACACAGACCTGAGCAGGGGGAGGAGAGGGGAGGGGTAACAGGGGTGACATCACTGCCTCTGACCATGTGACCAGCCTCATTTACATGATAAAGAATAGATGATTTTACAATGAATAATGTATGAAATAACTAGATAAAGGCTGGGATGGGATCATTGTGAGCTGCTCCAACAGGTAGTAATGACAGGACTAGTGACAGAGACCTGATGACAGGTGTCCTTTAAAGCCCACGAGCGACGTTGGTTTGATCATGTGATTTCTCTGATTTTTAGTTTACAATCTAAGCAAAATTATGATCATTCACAAAATGGCCTCGTAGGTGTAAGGTAAAGAAAACACATGCGGGGACCATAAACTGGTATTGCAACTAGCAAGCGGAACAGAGCTCTTCATCAATTACCAGATCATGACCAGTGCTAACCACATAGAAACAGTGATTTATAATAGAAAGCAAATGTGGCAGTTAAAACATAACTTTTACTAATATATTTAAAATGGTTCCATAAGACCCTGTTAATCCATGCTTGAATGGCGCCGCCCAAACACCAAAGTAATCGTGTCACACAAGGCAGTGTAACATATAAAGGGGCTTAGGTGTGGGGTAATGGTATTGATACAAATCTATTTAATTCTTCACATGTAATACATATAATGGATAACTATAAAATTCTCACCCATTGCCAGAATATTGACTTGGCACTATTGGGGTAGCTCATAGGACTCAAAAGTTTTTGTGTACACATAGAATTAATAATACAAGAAAAAAATGGAAAGATCTCACCAATTCTTGTCATATGTTTGATTGTGGTCCCCACAGTACATGAGAATCACCTGGGATGTGTCGGTCTCTTGCGTGTCCCTAGTGTGTCTGTACCTATCGCCCGGACCGTTGCTCCCGTCCTAACAAGGACGGTCCCACACTTGCCCTACAGGCTAATCTGTCCCTAGGTGATCGCAGGAGACAAAAAAGCAGCTAAATATCCCAACGCGTTTCCCCCCAAAAATCACTGGGGTTCATCAGGGGATTTGCAAAAAACAAAGGCACGGAATGAAGGTTCCCGATGCCTCACTACAGAGTACTCCCCATGGGTAGAGGGGAGAAAAATAGGCTGGAGTGGCAGTGGCCGTTCCTCCTGCTGGCCCGGCCGTATCAGGCGTGCGCACGCCAGCACTACGACCCGCACGCCTGATACGGCCGGGCCAGCAGGAGGAACGGCCACTGCCACTCCAGCCTATTTTTCTCCCCTCTACCCATGGGGAGTACTCTGTAGTGAGGCATCGGGAACCTTCATTCCGTGCCTTTGTTTTTTGCAAATCCCCTGATGAACCCCAGTGATTTTTGGGGGGAAACGCGTTGGGATATTTAGCTGCTTTTTTGTCTCCTGCGATCACCTAGGGACAGATTAGCCTGTAGGGCAAGTGTGGGACCGTCCTTGTTAGGACGGGAGCAACGGTCCGGGCGATAGGTACAGACACACTAGGGACACGCAAGAGACCGACACATCCCAGGTGATTCTCATGTACTGTGGGGACCACAATCAAACATATGACAAGAATTGGTGAGATCTTTCCATTTTTTTCTTGTATTATTAATTCTATGTGTACACAAAAACTTTTGAGTCCTATGAGCTACCCCAATAGTGCCAAGTCAATATTCTGGCAATGGGTGAGAATTTTATAGTTATCCATTATATGTATTACATGTGAAGAATTAAATAGATTTGTATCAATACCATTACCCCACACCTAAGCCCCTTTATATGTTACACTGCCTTGTGTGACACGATTACTTTGGTGTTTGGGCGGCGCCATTCAAGCATGGATTAACAGGGTCTTATGGAACCATTTTAAATATATTAGTAAAAGTTATGTTTTAACTGCCACATTTGCTTTCTATTATGATTTTTAGTTTAGAATCACTAAAGTGAAATCTGCATCGGTCCATTGAGTTCAGGGATTCTTGGTTCAGTCAGGAAAGTCCTGCAACCATATGGAACAACTTCACTTGTGAGGAACATGCCTTGGGCTGACCAAGTAGTCATTAGGCACGGACGTGTGATTTTTTTACTGCTGCAGATAGAACATTTGACTGCACTTTAGGAATAAATAATAACAGCGCCTACAGAATACGCAGCACTGCACAGAGCTTGCCAAATCAGTCCCTGTCCCAATGAGGCTCCCAATCTAATCAACTTGGCAGTATGTTTTGGAGTGTGGGAGGTTTCCTCCGGGTTCTCCAGTTTCTCACACAAACACAGAGAGAACCCAGGTCCCCAGCACTGCAAGGCTGTAATGCTAACCATTAAGCCACCATGCTTAGAGGACCGGTCGGGCGATTTGGGACACAAAACCACCCACAGGTTCTTATGGACCAAATCAACCCAAATCTATCTGTGCCCGCTATCAAGATGAGGTATACTTGATGAGGTGCATCTGACCCATCTGTGGTGCTCCCTGCGCCTGTGCATTAATTCATTGAAGCTGAAGCCGTGCACCCCGTAACCACAGCACATGCACAGTGAAGCCTGGGTAGTACTAAGCGGGCATGGGGAGCACTGGACCGAGGGAAGTATATACGTTTTATTTGAATAGCGGTAACATGAGGACTTGCTAAAGGGCAATTTGGAGCACTAAACCACCCAAGGTCCTTATGGATCGGTGGGTTAGTGTCCAGTGGTTTAGCCACTGGATGGGGCGTAAACGCTTGATCTGTGAGGGACCCGAGTGATCACAAAAACAGGACCCCTCTGATGAAGAAAATGGGGGTCCCTTTCTCTGAAATTGAGTGGCAGGTGGAGAATGTGTCCTGCTGCTCCGTTCTATCCGATGGTCGGATTGGTGAGTACAGCTCTATATCTCTGGCTCTATCATGCACTGCCTATGCCTTATAGGAGATGTCCCTTATACACTATGTAGTCTGACATCAGCAGTGATCTGGAAGCCTCCAGTGATTGTCTCCATCTCTGAGCAGTGATCTCCACGTTTCCTTCTATCTGTCACTGTACATTTCTTCTTCTTCTTTTTCTCTTCTCTCCTTCTTTCTGTGTCTTCCTTACCTCCTGCCCTCCCCCTTCAGCTCCCTCACCCGCCCTCAGAGCATTCACCATTAACCTGAGGCTTTATACTCATTGCTGTTGTCCCATCATTCCTATCGGACCAGTGACTGTGGGGTTAATCAGCATTTCTTTATCAGAGATGGAATCTGTCTGTTTCCTCCACTAATTCCTTGATTTACATCCGTCCTTCACACTAAATGTCTAATTTTTTATTTATTTTTTTTCTACTTTTTTCACTTTGGGTACAAAACAGAAAAATTAGAATTTGGGCCAAAATTTGTAGAAAAGGGTCTTGTCGAGGACCATTGAATGTCATGGGGGTCAATTTATGGAGTATTTACCCAGAAATGGTGATGAAATGAGACCGGAGGACGTCGCTCTCTGTCCTGTCAATAATATCCCATGTTTTAGAGGTTCTCTTGTCTTCTCTCTAGAGGACCAGTCACATCCAACCCATTCTTTATATATGGACACGTTGTAATACTTCATTTCTCCTGCGGAGGTGCTGCAGCGAAGGTGAACACTGCTCAAAAGTAGGGAACCCTGTAAATTTCTGTTAGAGAAATGTGTCGCTGCAGGGTTGGGGGTCCATACCACACACAGCACAAGGGCCATATGGATTATGGAATTATTTAAAGGGGCAGTTCACATTCAGTGGCGCCCCCTACAGACTACTAGGCTAGTGTAAAGTGGGAAATGGAGCGGTTTTGGCTGTATAAAGGATCTGTTTGTTTATAAGGAGATTTTTAGGTTTTTATGGTGGTTACTATGCATGAACCTCCTAATATGTAAGGGGGGGGGGCTTCCTCGTACTGGATATTATAGACAGATAGTAAGGGCTAATTATACTGCACTTTAAGGGAATGATTATTCTCCAGGGATTGTCACAGCCGGAGCCATGACCCAGGATATAGAAGCTAATTATGTCATGTAATTGCACTTTAACATCTGGGCCTCGGCCTCCGCATTGACCCCTTCCCTGCTGCAGCACAGCACCCACAGGAGGAGAACTACTGCCCCCTGTATTAGTTACATGGCAAGTAATGTAGTTCTTTTTTTTAGCACTCTGTCATTTCAGAGAATTTAACATTTTTATATTGATGTAAATTAGGTCCTCATTGCACTGGGGGCGGGGCCAAACTTGCTAGATATCCCATTTTCTACTCTTTTTACTGCCTACACTATATGACGCAACACATTAACAACTGTTGAGCGTCCCACCAGGAGTAGCCCCTCTCCCAGTGCACCGATCAGGAGTACCCTCAGTCATGGGCCTTCCTCCGAATATGAGAGGTTAAAGGGAAGGATGTTGGATTAGGGAATGTGGTGGATATTGTGAGTTAATCGGATTGTCTGGGGTAACGCATTCCAGAGAACTGGGGCAGCAGCAGAGAAATCCTGGAGACTTGAATGTGAGGTTTGGATTATAGAGGATGTGAGCCTTAGCTTGGTGATCAGATTACCTTAGTAGCAGTAGTTGACATATGTGTATCTTTATTTTATTCCCCCCCCCCCCCCCCCCATTTGTGAGGTAAGTGCACTAATCTTTTATCGCTGGCCCCTGGCCTTCTCGTCTCATTTCCCCACCATCGACCAGTAACGGCTCCAGTTTCTTCTGTCCCCCTTAACTGTAAGAATGTTTTTGGGTTTTATATGTTTATTTTAACCATTTTATACACTAATAATAAGTAAGTGTTTGGCACAGTCCGTGTCGGGCACCGCTGTGTGTGAAGTGCTACGTATGGGACTTGTGCATCCTGTTACTAAGGATGTTATACTTTACCGGATCAATAAAGAAGCGGAATGATGACGAGATCTAGTGGTCGCTGTTCTTTATATGGTTGTTCTGATCTGCTGCGTGTAAGGGTGAAGGTCTATTACTATGATATGTCTTGCATCATAATTAAACATCTTCGTTTTAATCTTGTGGTTTTGTGTATGCAGCTCCACTGCGGACCTGTGAGCCTCCATGGTTTCAGACTACAAGCCAGTCCTGTGTAGTCTGATTCCTGCTGTTATTGATCATAGTATCATAGTATATAAGGCTGGAAGGAGACGCAAGTCCATCAAGTCCAACCTTCAAGAATTAAATAAATGTTTTATCCCCATAACCCGTGATATTTTTTCGCTCCAGAAAGTCATCCAGGCCTCTCTTGAACATGTACATAGAGTCGGCCATAACAACCTCCTGCGGCAGAGAGTTCCATAGTCTCACTGCTCTTACGGTAAAGAACCTTTGTCTATGGTGAGGGTAGAATCGCCTCTCCTCCAGGCGTAGAGGATGCCCCCTTGTCCTGGTCACAGGCCGAGGTATAAAGGCCACAGGCCTTTGGAGAGATCCTTGTACTGTCCGTTCAGGTATTTGTACATTGTAATGAGGTCTCCCCTCAGTCGTCTTTTTTCTAAACTGAATAATCCCAAATTTTGTAATCTGTCAGTGTATTCTAGTCCCCCCATTCCCCTAATAATCCTGGTTGCTCTCCTCTGCACCCGTTCCAGCTCTACTATATCCTTTTTATACACTGGTGCCCAAAACTGTACACAATATTCCATGTGTGGTCTGACCAGGGATTTGTATAAGGGCAAAACTATGTCTTTATCATGAGAATCTATTCCTCTCTTGATACATCCCATAATTTTATTTGCTTTAGCAGCAGCCGCCTGGCTCTGGTCACTAAAATTAAGTTTACCATCCACCAATACCCCCAAGTCCTTTTCAGCTTCAGTTTTACTAAGTAATTGACCGTTTAGAACATAATTATACTTTTTGTTTCCATGGCCCAAGTGCATAACTTTACATTTATCTACATTAAACCTCATCAACCATTTCTTTGCCCATCCCTCAAGCTTCCACAAATCCCTCTGTAATGCTAAACTATCGACCTCAGTATTTATTACTTTACACAGCTTAGTATCATCTGCAAATATTGAAACTTGACTGTGTAAACCCACTACCAGGTCATTAATAAAAATATTAAAAAGAAGTGGCCCCAATACTGACCCCTGTGGCACTCCACTAGTAACCTCAACCCAATCTGCCATTCTGTGCCATTAATGACCACCCTCTGTTTTCTATCACTAAGCCAATTACTTACCCAGATACACAGATTTTCTCCTATTCCCAGCAGTCTCATTTTATATACCAACCTTTTATGTGGCACAGTGTCAAATGCCTTTGAAAAGTCCAGATATACAACATCCACAGCGTCCCCCAGATCCAGTCTTGAACTTACCTCCTCGTAGAAACCAATCAGATTAGTCTGACAGTGATGAAGCTGGTCACACAGGTTGCATAGCTGCCAGCCACACACTGCATGCAGGGTCAGACTACACTGGGTTTGCTTGTAGTCTGTAACCATGGAAACCCACAGGTCTGCATCAGAGCTACATTCACAATATCAGGAGATTGCAACCAAGGTACAAAAACAAAGCAATGTGCACTTTCCATTGTAACGGTAGGTTGATGTTCTGTTTAATCCTCAATGTATTTGTATCCCCGGGTTCTCATTGTGTTTCACTACATCTGCTGGACAGTACCTTGTGTTCTGTTGTCCTTTGTTATCAGCCACTTCAGGCTTTGGACAGATACATGAGCCCAGGACTAGTCCTCTTCTAGTCTGCAGACATTGATGTACTATCAGTAGTGGCCCCTGGTTTCTTTTAGAGGTGTTGTACTTTTTAGAAATTAGTAACGTAATAAAACTTGATTGTAACCTATAGAGTCAGACGTGGCTCTTGTGAGGGATGATGACTCCATCTGCCATTTGTCTCTTCATTCTCCACTCTCCACTCACTTCACGTCACTGCACTTTCACCTCCTGCGTCTCCATCCTCCTCTTCTGTCCACCCTACCCCCCCCCCCCTCTCTCTCTCTATTGCTTTGTCTCTCAGCGATATGAACCTGTCCCGTGGACTCGTGGCTCAGAGGAACTGCTACAGCCGCCACTCGTGTCCGTCCCCTCCGCTCCTCAAGAGGGCGCCACCTTCAGGTATGTGCAACTTTATCCCCCACTGAACAACACACAATGTCACAAATAGTCAAGTAGCTCCGTATACAGACTTCTCTGAAGAATAACCAATTACTTTTCAATCTTGTCTACGTTATCAGTCTCTGTTTTGGAAACTTTCTTGTCTAGAGGTAGAAACTCTATTGAAACCTTAATACAGCTGAGGGTCTGCTACATCTGAATCCAGTCATGATGATCCTGTAAAAGCTAAACCACTTGGACTGATACATTGTAACAGACTGAGAAAATGATGCTGTCTAATGTCTGGACTGAATGCAAGTGTAGTAAACGCTCAGCTGCCCTTGCATACGTCTGAAGTTACCTTAATTATATTATTTCAATTACTGTATTACATGTCCCTGCATAAAACACTCTATGGTTCTTCTCTATGGTTCTCATTTGGCCACAGCACACCACATGGTCAGTCTTGGTACTACAAGTCACACTTTATAATTACAAGTGTGATGTGGTCCCATGATGCATCAGCAAGTGTTATATACCAGGGAGCACTGAACGTTGTGGCCCTAGAATTTGGAGCTTAGGGGCCCCTTCCGTTATCTTATGGCACATAGTAATGTCAAATCCAGTGCAAGATAAGAGACAAGACTATGAAACTTACTTTTGTATTCTGTTTTCCTGCACCTATGATTTTATATTCTCTCGTTTTAGTGGGCACTAAAGAAGAACACAATGACGTTGCTAATAGGTAAGAGTCCCTACATGTGAGACTTTCTTGACTTAAGTGGCTTTTTTTTCTTTTTGTTTTACTCCTAATGACGGTCATTGAAGGCCAAAGCCTGAGGCTGCACTACTGAGAGATTCTGTCATGGCGACCTTGTGTGGCTGCGACTATCCAAGGCCAATTGAAGCAATGACGGCCTTGTATCTGACACTATTTGCAGATTTTAGTGGTGCAGCCTTAGGCTTGGAGAATGTAACATTAATCGGACTACATATCAGTGTTTATTTTTAATTGTTGGTAGAGGGTGATACTGGATTGTAAGTATGTTGTTGCTTTCTTCATGGACTCTATTTGAACTTTTCGCTACAGAGGGGACAGTGGAGGAGCTGGAGAAGCCCCCATTAATGTGAATGCTCTGCCCAAGAACAAGATGCCATCCTGCGATCAGCCACCGGGGGGTACGAGGAGCCCAATGAGACACCAGGACCAGAACAAAGCCTTCAGCCCAGATGCCTCCAAGGCCCCGTGGATGGAGAACCCATCATGGACGGTGCTGGGGACAGTGATGAACGCCCAATGGGTGAAGCGGAAGCAGGAGATGCGGGGAACACGTCCTTGGTGAAAGAGGACATGGAGGGAGAGACCACACGGCACTGACACTTTTATTATATATTCATGTTTTGTAATAGAATAAACCATTTTTTATATGCAGGATCCTACTTGGCGTCTGTCATTGTAGATTGCAATTTGGGACTGAAATGTGACTCCTCTGTGCTCACACCCTGCCCACCGCTGCGCATCTCTCTACACCGTGGGTTGTCCCAAGTCTCTCAGGTAAAAAAAATAACCAAAAGCTGCACCATAACCAGTGAATGGAGCGCAGGGCACATGCTCAGTCGTCTGAACTACAATTCCATCTAGAGGAACAGATTTATGATGGGCCCCAGAGGCGGGAGAAAATCTAAACCATAAGCCCCCATTATGGTGCTGCCCAAGGATGTGGTTGTCCAGTATCCATCATCTATGATGCTAAGATCCCCTGCCTTCCCCCTTAGGACTGACCTGTAATAAAATCCTGATTACAGGGCTGCAGTCCCAAAGGAGAGGATGTGGCTCCCAGAATCATATGATTATGACACTGAAGGGTCAGGTTTGGGAAATATGATCTGTTACTCATGGTCTGAATGTGTCTGCGTAGTGGGAGCCTAAGAGAAATAATTCCCATAGGTGGTTTATTTCCATAGACCCGTGCTGCAATACCGCATCCAACCTGTAACCAGGTGCAGCGCTAGTCCTGTGTCCATCAGAACATGGTCTCATTCTTCTTGCATACTGCCATCATCTCTTTATTGGAGGTGAAAACAGAATGAAGAAAAGACGCCTCTGTCCAGCTCAGTATGGTCCCTGCTGGTCCTAATGTAAGGGAATGCACCAATCCAACATGAGGGCTTCTGGACCACATGGAAGAGACTGAATTGGAGAAAAAAAAAAATAGAGCACACACACAAACTGGTTTTGTAATTTAACCCTTTTCCACTAGGCTACTTGCACAATACAGACAACTCTCCAAACAAGGGTCCTGTGTGTAATAAGTGGGTGAGCTCCACTCTCGTTTTGATTCCTATTGAAAATGACTGCCCAGGATGCAAACACAAGCAAGAATAGGACATGCTCTATCGTTCGTGTCTTGGGGGAGAGCTGTGCGTGTCCATAGTTTTACAGTTGTGCAGAACCCAGGGGGGACAGGAGTGTCGGCGTTCAGAAAATCCTCGAAAATCCAGTGGAGTTAGCTCAATCCAAGCGAAGAATTTATTTCTCAAACATTTAAAAAACAAAAAACGGTTAAAATGCTACACATTTCTGCTCCGTACTGGAGCCTTCGTCAGGCATAGTTTTACAGACAATTGGGCAAATGTACACCCCTTGCTACCAGCCATGATCAGCCACCCCCTGGGTATTAGCCAGCCTTGTTCAGGAGGCTGTGAAATCTGCAGACGTGTGCCATAGATGCGAATGAGGATGTGAGCAAGCTATAGGAAATGAGGACAGCACGCGCCCTAATTTTTCTCAGATCTGATTACTGGGTCACTTACTAGTTTTTAAATAAATAACTGCACAGGGGCAGAGTAAGACCACCATGGGCCCTGGACTGTATGAATATTATAGCCCCTACAAGTCTGGAATCACTTCCTACATCTGGTACTAGAATCAGCTTCTCTGGGAATGGAGGATGCGTCCCTTCTGCTGCTTTCAATCTATAGTTACACAGGACCTTTGGAGTACCTTCAAGGGTCCTGAAATGGTTCTTGCGTACTTGTGTATGGAGAGCAGGAACAAATGTAGAAGGATTTCATGGGAAAAGGTCCTGCTCAGTATAAAATGTAGTAGGTGGTATTTGTGACCATGGGCCCCGGGGTACCACCCTGTTATAGTCTATCACTGCCTATGAATTCTATAAATGTGCGCTGTAGTCACACTCTGTCCATTCACTGTGTCCTTCCTCACGTTTGTCATTGAAGGACATGTGCTTTGCCCTTATTAAAGATGGCTGTCGCCACCCGAACGCCCCCTTTAGTTTTTCAGCCAATCACAAGTACTCTGAGACGGTAACGCAATGCAGTAGCCAATGGGAAGGTGGCTATAGTATGCGGCCTCTCCTCTTGTGTTGGAACGCAGACCCGGAAGTGCGTCGAACACTATTTTACTATTGATCTAAAGCTTGGAAGGGCGGATCCCTACTAGATAGAGATTCCCTAATTGGATAGCATTATCACACCTCTGCGCTGTGATTGGTCAGTGAGTTTTTTCTGTCCGCACGCTCTGCAGTGTGATTGGCCGGTGCGTAGTGACGTTTTCTTCCCCTATTGGTTGTCGGTAACTCCTCGGGTGGGAGCAGTCCTTGGCGGTTGCCGGTCCTAGCTGAGTGACGTCACGCCCGGTTACCGGTCATTGGTGAGGGGCGTTGTGCTGGGGGCCATGGCGCTGTGTGTGAGGAGGCTCCGTGGTGCTCCTGGTATAAGGAGCCACTGGAAGAGCGGTATACGAGGCGCAGGGGGAGCGGCGGGGAGACTCCGGGAACACATGAGGGTGAGTGCACGTGTCACATGAGCCCCGGGAGAAACCTTGCCTTTTACAATCACCAATCTGGCGCCAGCTTTCATGGTTTGGAAATGAAAGCTGAGCTCTGATTGGTGCCCTTATCGCCACAGAAGCCTTGTTACTTATAACAACCAATCAGGGCTCAGCTTTCTTGGCTCCAATTGGTTGTAAATGAAATCTGAGCCCTGATTGGTGCACATATCACTGGTAGAAATGTTGTTACTTATACCAACCAATCAGGGCTCCACTTTCATGTTTTATGTGGGTTTGGAAATGAAACTAGAGTCCTGATTGGTAATCAGGGCAATATAGATGTGATATGGGCCCTATTGTTTACATATGTTATGTTTATCATTTTAGAAAATTTGGGGAGCGAACTGTGTGATGTAATCCTCGCCTCTGGCCCTGGGTCTTAGTATATTATAGCAATGTAACATTCTTTCTTATAATATTATATTATTAGCTGTTCATTATCAAATGTTCATTTATGAAGAAAAACACAAAGTCCCACGAAACACGGCCTAATAGAAGCCACGCTGGGCCTCGTTAGACACGGTGGAGGTGCGGTCACATGATGTGTCTTCTGGTGATCACATATTAGGATAATGTGCCTGGTGTTCACATGTATGGACCTTGCGGGTCCACCCAAGTGCCCTGGGTCGGGCCATCTCTATTACACCCTGATAATACCACGTTCACACCTCATATTGCAGCGCACACTTGCTGTATGTGCTGGGAATCTTATCCGTGTGCCCCCGATTACCTTTACAGGCGGTTGTTGTTTACAGATGTGTTGGCAGCCATTACATGGTTAATGTAAACCCTCTCTGTGATCCCTGCTATTGTATATGTAGATACATAATTGTATGATCACCCACATCACCGCTTTCACCTCATTAACCTCTTGTTTTCTTCCAGGTTCGGGATGCTGTATTATTTCGGGAACTACGCCCCTTCCCCCGGGTCTCGCCTCCTCTCAGACGACCTTTGCCGTTGGCAGTCCCCATGCAGCGCACGCACCTCCATCCTACAGCCCCCAGGTTGTGCCCAGCTTCGGACAAAGGCCTACAATCACTTCGGGACTTTCTAATGCAGGCGACTCCTCTGCCAGGACATGTACCCCGTAGCAAGCCCGGCAGAGCGCTGCCCGCTGACCAGGGGTGCGGGCACCTCAGTAGTTCTCAGCTGGACTGTTTTAGAAGCTTATTTGAACCAGGAGTCTGCCGGACCCCATACCAGGCTATGGCCTTACCCTTAGTACAAGAGGGGATGGTAACGTTTACATCCAGCAAGAGGCTCGAGACCAGCCAAGTCCCCGTGAGCGACAAATCTGACATGGAACAGCACCTGGCAGTGATGTACGAGAAACTAAGGGACGAGGCAAGTTGTATGGAGGTGGTGGTGGAAATTTGCAAAAAAAAAAAAAAAAAACATTTACACTTTTTAAGGGGATTTGAAGAAAAGAAAGGTCATCAGCAGCAGATCAGTGGTCTGGCAGCATCTGCACCAATCGGCTGATTCACACAGACATTGTAGCTCTAAGAACAGTTCTGTCTGCTGCGTAGTGGCCGGTCACCGTAATAACAGCTCATAAATGCAGGGGCCGAGCTGTAATGATGCAGCTCAACCACTGCACAGCGGACAGGTTCCTGTATGAATCGGCTAGGGGGAGGGGGCGCTACGTGTCAGACCACCACTGCCCTGATACTGATGACCTACTTTATAGATACGTCATCAGTATCTATAATATGGAAAACCTCTTCATAGAATAAAGCAATAAGATGGAATAATTCCCCTGTTCTAAGTCCGTCTTGACAAAACCAGTGTCCTGAATACAGGGAAATCATTGTTTTTATTCATATGCAAATAGGGTTGCACGATGCATCTAAATCTCGGGACTTGTGCAAAGCAGAACAGGTCAGTACCGGGTTTCTGTTACTTGTGGTACTGAATGACTTCCACAGACTCCTTGTATCTGCAGACATCGGGCAAGGAATCCTCTGTGTAGAAGTGTTGGGTTAGTGCAGAGCAGGGACCACAACCACTCATCGGGGAAATGTCACAAACTATCCATGTAGGGATACATCTCCCAGGGCTTCCCCAGACACAAGGTCTCTATTTTATTCAATTAAATAATTTTTTGTCAAGCCCAAGATTTGAACCCAAAACCTCCACATTCCACCTGCCATAGAGAGACAGGCTATGGGCTTCGTGGTTGTCTATGGGAGGATTTTGTGTAAGAGCTTCACAGTTACATGGCTCCATCCACTGGTATATAGAGAGGGATCTTCTCAGAGATTATTATTACAGGCGGTCCCCTACTTAAGAACGCCTGACTTACAGACGAACCCTAGTTACAAACGGACCTCTGGATGTTGGTAATGTACGGAACTTTATCCCCATGTTACAATGATCAATTTTAACAGTTATCAGAGTTCGCTGTAATGAAGCTTTATTATTAATCCTGGTTCTTATGACAATCCAACGTTTTTAAAATCCAATTGTCACATAGACCGAAAAAATTCTGTCTGGAGCTACAATTATAAAATATACAGTTCCGACTTGCATACAAATTCATCTTAAGAACAAACCTACAGATCCTATCCCGTACGTAACCCGGGGACTGTATTATTGTTGACATGATTATTATTAAGATGATTATTATTATGGAGATTATAATGTTTTGAGCATATAATAGTTAAATTAAATGAAAAAAAGACAAAAAATAAGGGCTCATTCAGACGGGTGTGTCGACCGCTCATCTGACGTGATGTCTGTGATCAGTCCATATTGTATTCGTAAGCCATCTGTTTTTTCACATATGCAAAAAAAAAGAACTGATGGGTTTCTAATCTACTTCTTGCTCCACCCAGTTGGTTGCCTAGCAACATTTTAAGAAAAAACAATCAGCATACAGATATCATGCATGTGCCGTCCATTTTTTTGCAGATCCATTTACTTCTATGGAATAATGCACGCTACAAGTTTTTTTTCTCATGGACATGTGAACAGACCCATAGGAAACAGTGGGTCCATTTGCCATCCGCAAAAAAAAGGATAGCGCACAGACCTCAAAAGCGCCTATCTAAATGAGCCCTAAATTATACTATTTAGTATAGTATTTCATATTATCATTACTAGGACAACCAGTACAACACATATACCACACTGTCATAAAGCACTAAGGCTTCTCCTGGCAGATCACTGGTGACCGTTACTGATCACATGTGTTTCAATGGAAATGCAAATGCGATCAGGTTGAGCCCCGCCTCTAGACTTTTGCATTGCATTTTTAAACGTAATGTAAATGCGCCGTGTGACCGCACCCTAAACATTCAGATAATACTTTTTTTTTCTTTTCTTGAAAGTATTGTATCGGTATCGAGTATCGCAATGCTTTTCTGGGTATTGTATCGCACTCAAAATTCTGGCATAGGTGCAACCCTATCTGCAAATGAGCGTTTGGGTGCACCATGGGCGTGGTCACAAAGGCTGGCACCTCCTCTCCTGCTCAGACCTAATTGAAAGTGTCCCCCTGTAGAACTGTGACCATCCCATCCTAACTGACCGATTGCATATAAATAACAATATTGGTTTTCATATCACAGATTTTCTCCAGACAGAAAACTCTCCACCTGCGAGGCGTGCAGTTATTGTGACCCTGGATGTTTCCTCTAAGGATTTAGCCTCCTGCATTGTCCTTTATGAACCTTGTGACCTCTTGAATGTAGCTGGTACAGGAATGCCCCTATGACACACCTGCCTGGCAGCACCTCCGTGCCTCCTATAAATCTTTCCTCTGTTCCTTCTCCATTGGTGAAGGTTTTCTGTTTGTCTTTTCTATTGCTGATGGTTTCCCTCTGACTTTGCAGTTGCCCAGTTTCTTGTGGAAGCCGGCCAATTACTCCCTGTACAGGAAGGACATGGAGTTTGTCAGCGACTTCATGCACCTGCACTTACGGTAAGAACGGGGTGGCCGTGTATCTCGCCTGCTGTCACCACCTGTCCTTGTGGTCTATGGAGCGGTCACTTATCATGTCTGTCTCGCAGAGGTCTCGTGAAGTACCAGCTCTTCCTGACCATGTCCCGGCTGCTCCTCCTGTGCTATTTCACCAACTCGCGGATCTCATTACTGAAGCTGACGTCTCATCTCGAGAACAACACCATCCAGGCCCGATGGTCCTTCACCGGCCTCCCCCTGCACATGCTCTTCTTCTACATCTTCCGCACAGACAAGAGTGAACTCTACAGGTAAGTGTCTCTGTGCGCTGTATCATATGCATGGCAGATAGTGGGGGTCCGCAAACTCACTCAAGTGAGAATTGATGTAAAGCCACATTTATGCTGAGAGGCCACAACTCTTCTTTGTTGGGGTCCAGCAGCTCTAGTCGGAGACCACTTTAAAGGGGTTCTCCAGTATTAGAAAGACCAGGCAGATTTATTTCAGCTCTCCTCGTTTAAAAGAGGATTTTATAGTTATTTTTAATCTCTAAACATCTGACTGACTGCTAGACCTATCCAGAGGATAAAAGGGGTTGTTCACTTTCAGCAATCATGTGATGTGATTTTACACGGCTCATTATATACCTAGTCATGTGATGTCACACAGGTGCAAGGCTCATTAGATCACTGATTACTCTGTGATATAACAAAATGTCATAATGATATTCATTTGCAAAAAGTGGACAACCCCCTGTATTGGAGTCTTTTTACCCTCCCCTAAACCTAGTGCTGGACACTGTATAGTGGTTGTCCTTGGTACTGTAGCTCAGTCTCATTCCCTGTGCTAAGAACAGGCCCCACAATGTATAGATGTAAAATGACCGGGCGCTATTCCCCCTCCTAACTGTGGAGGAGCAGTCTGAATTGTGCTGGGGTATAAACTGCAGAGGTGGCTCTGACCTCCATAATGGGTGGTCACACTGTGCAATGGTTGATACCAGGGAGCAGTAGTGTAATCACACAAGCAGGTAGGCTTCTGACACTACTCATTGCCTGTGATGATGTTTCCTGCTCTGTTCTCATCTTCAGGACATACGACGCCTTCTCCACCTTCCAGTTGGCTCCTGATGGGTTAATATCTCTACACAAGGTGGAGCGGGTGAGTGTTATACATTGGACTCACATGTGACCGCGTTCTCCATGTTCCTGGATCAGTAGTGACGTCTCTCTCTTCCAGGTGATGCCCTCCTCACCCATCACTGTAACCAAGAAGACCGTTCTGGCTGCTGCTCTCATCGCTTTGGGGTTGGGAGAAGATCGACCGGCTCTAAACCTGCTTACTACCCCTAAACTGCCCCGTGAACTATGACCCCAAGAGTATCTCCCCCCCTCACTGCACTGCAGCAGCCTTTAGCAAGTCCTGCATAATACGGCTAAAGAGACTGTGGCCGCTACCGCCCCCTAGAGGCCAGAGATTGAGTTACCGGATACATCTAAATACAGATCAACCTGCTCTATGAACACCGACCATAACCTTACAGGTAGAATAGCTGTGCCTATCGTTTGTTCTTCCTCCTCAAGTGGTAGGGGCTTATCTGTACAAGAGCTGAACAGGAGGTCGGTTTCTCCCCCGAAATACTCTGCACTGCTGTGTCTGCATGCGCAACCTTAAACTCGCCTGTGGATGTGTAACATATACTGTATATATTAAATTATAACAAGGTGTCTCTGTGTCCAGGAATGTGAAGGGTGTAAGAGTGGCTGTCATATTACACATACAACAGGCAGCATGTTATAGAGCAGGAGGAGCTCAGCAGACTATCCTGTCCTATCTGCAGGCAGCATGTTATAGAGCAGAAGGAGCTGAGCAGACTGTATCCTGTCCTATCTGCAGGCAGCATGTTATAGAGCAGGATAGATGGTGTCTATGCGCAATGAGGGAGATGTATAAAGTGTTGGTGAAGAGTCTGACTTCACAGTTTTGTTCTATGCCAGATAGCTGGTATAAAGTATAACTCCATACTTCTAAACTATTAGATGGAAAAAAAATGCTCTAAAAGCATTAGAAATTGCAGGCAGTAATTACTCTACAATGTCTGCTGTCCGCATGTTATAGAGCAGGAGGAGCCAAGCAGACAACACATTGCCTACATTTTGTACATAGTATCCTATAGAGCAGACAGACCCTTGTATCTATATACTGATAGGTAATACAGACCCAGTAGTGATCAGGTAGTGTGCACACTAGGAGGATTCAGAGGACGTTCTCCTGATCTAGGACATCCTCAATCTAGGAGTCTGACGCTTGTCCCCTTGCACAACTATTCACCTTTAAGAAATCTATCATTACCCATTGGTAAAATACTTGCAATTGCTGCAGTCTGGACTGAGGACACGAACGCTCTAAAAGGTGAAGCGCAGACGCCACCAGTATATAAATATTTATTTTTCTTCTCCGCATTAACAAGGCAGCAAAATGTGATTTATAAATGTGCGGGCGCTCCCATCACCCCCTCCCGGCGGCTCATAGCGGGGCCCAGGTCTGGGCAGATGGTTATGGCACAGGGGCAGCAGTCCGTCACTCCCTCTCCTTAGGCTTGTGGACCATCACCTCTCCCAGGCTCTCCAGGACTTCCCTCTTGTAGTCATCAAAGTCGCCTTCAATCTGGTTCACAGTCTGTTCCTCCACTACCCACAGGTGGCAGTTAGTCTCTGTGATGAGGCGGGCGTCATGGCTGACAGTGATCACCGCTACAGAGAGAGGAGACAACATCAGAGACAAAACAAGACAAGAATCCAAAGTGATGCTGACACTATGTACCATCTTCTTCAGTCCTGCTCTACAACATACTGCCTGTTATAGAGCAGGAGGAGCAAAACATAGGACAGCATGTAAATACACTATACAATCTACTCAGTTCTTATTGCTCTATAACATGCTGTTTGCTGACCAGATCCATATCCATCGACCTACACACACACACACACACACACACACACACACATACATATACACAATGTTATAGAGCAGGAGTAGCTGAGAATAGGACACCAAGTAAGATTCCCTCAGGTATATCCAGCCATTTGTAACCCCCTCCTCTTACAATAATGCGTCACTCACCTCCTTTATATTCATTCACTGCCTCAGCCAGAGCATCAATAGACTCAATATCCAGGTTATTTGTAGGTTCATCCTGTAGGGGGCAGTAATGAGGAGATTGGATCAGTACTATTGATTCATTTTATGTACAAGACTCGTCCAGTCATTACCAGCACTCACCAAAATGAGGACATCGGGTTCCCTACAACACAACTCGGCAAAGACCACGCGAGCTTTCTGCCCCCCTGCAATGTACAGAACACATCATGAGTGCGTGTATAGGGGGGCGTATATCACACATATATGGGGGACATCGGGGGCCACTCACCTGACAGCTTACAGATCTGGATGGTGTGCGCGTGGCTCTCTAGACCGAACCTCCCCAGGCACTTGCGCGCGTCCTGATAGGGCAGGTTGAAGTTCCTCTGCAGGTATTCGGTGGCCGTCTCCTCCATGTTGAGCTGGTCTGCGTACTGCTGGTTAAAGAAGCCGATTTTCTACAGGAACCAGAGAAGATTTACAGGATTATAGAAGAGAAGTGAGAAGAGGCAGCGCACCCCCGCAGACCCCCGACTCACCAGACGGTGATTCTTCCTCATCTCTCCTCTTGTCTGTGAAAATGAAATGGTTAATAAGAGGTCGGCACAGATTATAGACATTAACATACACACAATACTATACTCACAGGGGTCAGTTTACCCGTCAGCAGCAGGAGTAGCGTACTCTTCCCCACACCGTTTGGACCCACAATACAAACTAAGGAACATAATACAACATGCAGTATTATAGCGCTTGTATTCCTGTAACTAGGGGGGGCAGTAATATAGTGGTTCTATTCCTGTACCTAGGGGGCAGTATTATAGTAGTTATATTCCTATAACTAGGGGGCAGTATTATAGCGGTTATATTCCTATAACTAGGGGGCAGTATTATAGCGGTTATATTCCTATAACTAGGGGGCAGTATTATAGCGGTTATATTCCTGTAACTAGGGGGCAGTATTATAGCGGTTATATTCCTATAACTAGGGGGCAGTATTATAGCGGTTATATTCCTATAACTAGGGGGCAGTATTATAGCAGTTATATTCCTGTAACTAGGGGGCAGTATTATAGCGGTTATATTCCTGTAACTAGGGGGCAGTATTATAGCGGTTATATAACTAACTAGGGGGCAGTATTCCAGCCGTTGTAGCCGATTGTTGGGGTTGGTGCAGTAAATCAATGGCTGCTCAGTCAGGAATATGACTCAACTTAGAAGGTGCCAACAAAGAGCACACAGACATCTCTCACTGGGGGTAACTAGAATAGGTTATTTGTGCTCCGCCCTGAGGCATGATGGGAGTGAAGTTCAGAATTTGGGGGGGTCTTACCTCTGGAGTCCATGTCTATGCCAAAATCCAAGTTCTTAAAAAGCAGCTTCTGTCCAGCATAACCAAAATCCACGGCTGTGGGAAAACAAGAGACACGTGAGGGTCCATGCGCACCGGTGCAAGACACTAAACAGACAGGGGTCTCCTCTTACCGTGCAGGCCCAGGATGGGGGGACTGAGCGGCGGGGGGTTGGGGAAGGTGAATTTCACGGTGTACTCCTTGGGCCTCTTCAGTAACTCGGCCCGTTCGCTGCTCTCCTCGTCCGCGTTCTTCTTCCGACATTTCTGCTGCTTTCTCGTTAAGGCTTCTTTTGTCTGTTTCTCCTGAAGATCACAAATCAGTTGCATCAGCCGGCATTAAGCCCCACCCCATTGGCATATATAATACAGGAAGGGGCGGAGTCTTACCGCTTGCTTGGCAGATTTCCCTCCCATCTTTAACTCCTTTAGCTTCTTCTCTTGCTTTTCATACTGTTTCTGTAGCTCCTTCTGCTTTTGCTGATACATCTTCTTAAATGTCACTGGAAAGGAAAAAAATCAATGACCTAAAGATGAGAACTTAACCCTCCCCCAAAATATGAAAGAAAAAAAAATGGCCAAAAAGGTTGCAAATTTCCAAAATTGGTCAAAAATAAAAACTACAAAATCGTTCCATAAAAAGAATTTACCTGATACGCAATTGGAACTTTTCCCAGAATATTGCATGGAATATTATATTGGCGGAAAGGGAAATACAATTTGTTCCAGAGAAAAGAAGCCCTCAGAGGTGGCTCCATGAGATCAATGTTACAGATTTTGTAATGAAACAACATCAAGGGGTTAAATACTCACTGTAGTTTCCCCGGTAATAATACAACTTCTGTCCGTCCAGGTGCATTATGTCTGTACATACGTCGTCCAAAAATCCCTGGTCGTGGGACACTATGAGGAGGGTTTTCTTCCAGCCCTGGAGGTAACTGGGGAGGAGGGGAAATGATAGGATGTCAGGGGGGTGGGGGAAGATCTTCTCACTTCTCCCACAAGATGGCCGCCACCTCGTACACAGTACACGACCTGCTGAGGAACTCACTTGTTGAGCCAGATGACGGCGTTGAGATCCAAGTGATTTGTCGGTTCGTCCAACATGAGGAGCGTCGGTTCCATGAAGAGCGCCCTGAAACGGAGATCATCACGGTAAGAGGGGGTGCAGCTACAGAACTTACAGGATTGTGGTTGGGTTAGTAGTTACCTGGCCAGTGACACCCTCATCCTCCACCCTCCGCTGAACCTCTTAGTCTCCCGATCCTGCATTTCTGGGGTAAAGCCCAAACCAGCCAAGATCCTGCGGGCTTTAGCTTCTGCAGAGGCGGCTCCGGATGCTCGTAACTCCTCATATACCTGGGAGATGGTATAACAGATGGTCACAGAGCGCCCCAGTGTGGTCACCACTATCGTCCTGCCATCCCCTCGCCCGCTCACCTTCTCCAGCAGCTCGGCTACGCTGTCATCTCCTTTCTCCAGCCGGGCCTGCAGCCTCTTCTCCTGCTCCAACAACTTGAGTCGCTTTGTGTCGGCTTTGAGAACGGCCTGGACGGCCGGGGTTTCATCAGCCACGACCTCTGCGGAGGGAAGAGGAGACAGACGTGAGGTACAAGCAGCGGAGAGTGGACGCGGCCTAGATACCCGGGGCACCAGCTCTTCTTACCCTGCTCACAGAGCAACACATCAATGTTTGGGGGGATGTTGAGTGCCCGGTTGGCGATGTGTTTTAGGAGTGTGGTCTTCCCTTTCCTGACAAAAGAAATGAACACAACTTTAGTATGAAGGAAATGCAGAAAAGTCTCAAGTGGTTGCACCTCCCAGAACTCACCCATTGGGACCCACTAAACCGTATCGCCGGCCCGCCACCACGTACAGGTCCGCGTTCACAAATAACTCCTTGCCGTGGGCAGAAATACTGAACTTCTCCAACTGCAAGCAAAGAAATAGATATTAGAAATAATCAAATGTACAATATAATACCTGTCACTATCGCTGCTTGCTGTCACGATATTAAAAAAGGTATCATTTATCAAAGAGATTACCCAAAATTGTACAGCTATCCCCTATACACATCCACCGGGACCCCTTTGATAATGAGGAAGGGTCCCATCTACCTAGAAAGATAGGACGAGCATGTACAGTGTCGCTCTATAGAGAGTAGCGACGTATATGGTTCACCTGCAGCTCCATTCAGGATATCCCCATAACCCGGTGTACCTTGATGTCGGAGGCGTTCTCCAGCATGGCCTGCCGAGACGAGAGCTCCGCCTGCGACACGGAGAAGTCGTTCTCTGCCGCTGTGGCCTTCTTCATGGTGGCCACCTGCTTCTCATAATCCATCTATACAGAAGGAAGAAGGAGACAATGAGAGGCAGCAAGAGACAAACCTTCAAGAGAGACTCCCAGAGTAACAAACGTGGAGAATAACAACACCTAGAAGTAATATAGAGCATCAGGGAGCAGCACTCTCTGATGGAGACAATTCTCTTCATACTGACCTGCTTCTTCATCTTCTTCTTCTCCTTCTTACTTAAGTTGGCGTAAGGATCCTCAGCTGCGGCCGGCTTCTCCTCGGCGTCGTCCTCCTCATCAGCCGATAGCTGCGCAGAAGAAGCGTCGGAGGAAATCTTACTAACATATCACATCCAGCTGTCCCTCCAATATTATGGGGGATACACAAATTACAGGACCCCACCTCCAATAAATAGACTTCTGAGCTCCCACAGATTGTACCACCCAGCAATTACAAAATATCCCCCTTATCCATACAACATAGAGCCATAATCAGACCGCCCCTTTAATAAGCCTCTTTCCATCTTCTCAGAGCTCCACTCACCTTTTCTTCAGATCCTGCACTTCCCATGTCATCGTCGTCATCATCATCCAGAACCCCAAAACGATTCTAAAAGCAACAAGAATGAGAGCGGTGAGAGGTTTATGGGGGTTTTATAATTCTCCTGCTGGTAACATATTATTGGGGTCCCAGCCCTTTATACAAAGACATCTAAAAACATGGCTGCTTTTGCCAACAGGGTGAGTGAGGTACTGCAGCCACAACACCACAGACCAGGGACAGATGTGGCCGACTGGTTTTCTTATGTTCTACAGCTTAATTAAAAACTTAAAGGGGATGTCCTAATACCCTGGGGGCAGGTCTAGACTGCCCAGGAAGGGGCAGTGATCTCACCTGGGGAGGTTTCGGTTTTCCTTTTCCCTTCTTCGGTTTCTTCTCTTCCTCGTCACTGAGGTCAGGAGATTTGGGTGGAGGTTTCTGAAACAGAAGGAATGTTAAATTAATATCCTGGCAGGGGGAGGGGCCAAATGTCAAGACCTATGGGGGGGGGAAATCACCCAGCAAGGGGAGGGAGGGGCCAAATGTCAGGACCTCTGGGGGATCACTCAGCAAGGGGAGGGAGGGGCCAAGTGTCAAGACCTCTGGGGGATCACTCAGCAAGGGGAGGGAGGGGCCAAGTGTCAAGACCTCTGGGGTTCACCATCTGGGGGGTTGTACTCACTTTGCCTTTGGATTTTTCTTTTGGCTTTTCCTCCTCACTTTCCTCATTTTGTGGCTGAAATGAAAACCAAGAAGAACAAGATGAGGATAGAAGCCGAGGAACAGAAATGATCATATTTCTATCCCCCTGATGAAGGAGCACTGAAATATGCATAGAAGTTTGGAGACCCTTGTAAGGAGACTTTCACACATTTGAGATCTATGGGGTATTGAGAGTAGCACATCACTGGGGGGTAAGGGGGTCAAGGATCTCACCTGGGGAGGTTTCGGTTTTCCTTTGCCCTTCTTCGGTTTCTTCTCTTCCTCGTCACTGAGGTCGGGAGCTTTGGGTGGAGGTTTCTGGAAGAGGAAAGAAGACATGAAAAGCTCTGACTTATAGGACACCTCAAAGAACGATCACCATTTCCTTCACCCCACGATGGAAGAGGCCGAGGGTCAGGACCCTCTCCGGGATCACCCAGCAGGGGGAGAGGCCGAGGGTCAGGACCCTCTCCGGGATCACCCAGCAGGGGGAGGGGCTGAGCGCCAGGAGCTCTCAGGGTTGTACTCACTTTGCCTTTGGATTTTTCCTTGGGGATTTCCTCCTCACTTTCCTCACTGGGCGGCTGAAATATGAAGCATGAAGGGTAAGATCAGGACAGAACCTGAGACACAGACACCATCATACACCTCGGCTCCAGTTTTACCTTCTGTTTTCTGTTGTCATTTTTCTTTCCTTTTTTATTCGGTTTCTGCTCTTCCTCCTATTTGGTTATTAATGAAAGAGAAAAAAAGAAATAAATGTATATGAACTTCAGCAATGTAACCCATCACATCCGGTATAGGGAGAGGGGTGAAGGTCCTAGGACCCACTGCTCAGTCCTGCTCCCCTGACATGTGCCGGTGTGAACATCTTTAGCACCGCATATATATATATATATATATATATATATATATATTATACAAATATATATTATATATATATACATACAAACATACAGGACAAGTCACTGTTCATATCACACGTCTATGAGCGGAGGCCATCACTTCATCCTTACCTTCACCTTCTTGCCCTTATTTTTCTTGGTGGTCTGCTCCTGCTCCTCCTCTTCTTCCTCCTCCTCCTCTTCCTCCTCACTGTCGTCATTACCGAGAGCGGCAAAGATATTTTTCCCTGCGGGCTGTAACATAAATAGCACAACAAAGGGTAAGAAAGTGACCAGAATAGACATAAGAACAAAGCAAAATGCCGTTAATATCATATTAGGACATTACAGATTAAAGGGATGATCCCATAAAGGACGCCCCTCCCCTCTCCACAGACTACAGCGCCGGTCACACATGTGAAGAGCTGAACCACTGACATTGGTACATCAGATCCCCCCGTGCTGATCACCGGGGTCCCAGCTGTCAGCCCCAATCTTGTGGGTAGGGAATAAGCGTTATATGAGCCCTCATCCCTTTATCATATGTTCTGGTCTATCAGACAGTCGGACCATCACATGGATCTATCCGTAAGAAATAAAAATGGAGACGTATATTACACTTACCTGTTTCTTACCGCGTCGGGGGGCTGGAGCGGGGTCTGGAAAAGAAGGAAAGAACTGGAATTACTGGAGCATTTCTCCTCATCTGAAGGTTTCTGCAGTAATAACCATAGTATTCTGTGCACCCGGACCCCACATTGCCGCAGAATACCGGGTCCATGTGTGTATTAAAGGGGATGTCCAGGTGTTCTCAACAGCTCCCCTGCAGTCCACAGGTTGTGTCTGGTATAAGATCAACCTCATTCTACTGAATAGGACGGAGCTGTCACACCAGACACAACATGAAGCAATGATTATCTATACACCCGTGCATTACACTAGAGGCTCCAGCAGAATTGTGATGTCAGCTCTGGAGTATAACACAGTAACACAGAGTACACACAGCTCAGCGCACCTTCCTCTTCATCACTGGGCTGCACCGACAGCTTCTTCAGCCTCTCTGTAATCTCACGCTCTTCTTCATCCTCGTCATCATCGCCTCCTCCTTTCTGTTTCCTCCGGTCCTTCTTCTTTTTGTCTTTTTTCTTTTGCTGTGGGGGGAAGGAACAATCAGGGGACAAGGAGTCACAATCCAGACCAAAATACAAGATATCACTACCAGTAGGGGGCAGTCAGGAAGGACCCGGTGGCTGAGCTGTGATATGATACACTGTTATCCACGGCTTACACATTGTATTACACTAGTCACACCGAGAGCTGCAGATAAGATCCAGATCTCTGTAATAACATACAGCAGCGTGCCACAAAGCTCACTCCCAGAGGTAGGTGGTCTTGTCTAGGGTTTGTTTCCCACCTGCTGTTGCTGATCTTCCTTCTCTCGCTCCTTCGCAGCTTCCTCCTCCTGGGCCTGTTTATTATCTGCGGAGAGCTCCTCGAAAAACTGCAGGAAGAGAAACAGATACAGGTGGATGTGATCTGTAATGATGTCACAATGATGTCATCGCAGGAAAGGGACCAGCACAGGAAGTAGTGGGTAGTATTATTTACCCCTATAGTCACAGCACAGTGCCACCACTAGTCACAGTATTAATTACCCCTGTAGTCATAGTATTTACCCCTGTAGCCACAGCACAGTCCCTTACTAGTCACAGTAGTATTGACCCCTGTAGCCACAGCACAGCCCACCACTAGTCACAGTATTATTTACCCCTGTAGTCACAGCAGTCCCTTGGCACATTTTTGGTGGGTCTGTAATGCGGCGATTTATATTTGACACAAACTAATAAATAATATTCTTTATTATCACACTATTTCTATTTGCAGGGTCTACTATGTGGTGTACTATATGGAAAATGAATTATTTTATACAGTTTATGACTATATTTATCCAAATTACTTTTTGGTGTGAGAGCGTTTCATAAGTGTAAAGTCAGTTATTGCATTATGGTAACATATATATATTTATACTTTATTCTATATATTCACATCTTTTAATTTTTAAATGTTTGTCTTTTTCTTATGACAACTCAGCGTTTCTAAAAAAATATATCTATACTGACTGAGGACGTATATATCCAGCGCTAGCGCCTAATGACAGAAGCTGTTAGATTTGCCTAATTATGAAGCATTTTACTTCTGCTCTTCTACTTATTTATGGTTAGATCGGATCTCCGATCATAAGACAGGCCGGCTATGATAGAAACTTGCTACCTTGTTTTCCGATCATGTGACCTGTCATGTGACCATTCAGGTGAAAGGCACACTTTCGCACATGAGCGGTAGACATTTTCATACGCTGTCTTCTTCTGGCATCCACCGGCACTGCAGGTAACTTAGACCATCCAATCACAGACCTCATTTTCGGAGGCGAGGCCTCCCAAAGGGGTATTTAAACAGGACATCTTATCCAAGAATACACTTACCCCTGAGGAAGTCACCAGTCGGGTGACGATACGCGTGGGGTCTGCCTCACCAATCCCCCCCCACCCCGCCAACCCCCGGTCGGTCCCTGTCAGCCTGCTGACACTCTCTTCCAACCCTCCAACTTTGGGACTATTTTGGGTATTGTACTACACCACTACTAATGCACTTTATCTGCACAGGTCACTTTGTGTATTTTGTTGGCACTATACTGTTTACACATGAATTGGTTCTGTACTTTTTACCTGTGTGCTGATATCTGATTGTCCAGCTTGGGATAGGGAGTTTTGCCCTTGGTAGCCGCATACATCCGCTGCATGTATTTTTAACCTTGATTGTCCTGTATGTTTCGTTTTTTCATGAATAAACATTGTCATTATTGTTGTATCCTACATACGCATCCATTTTTGTTGTGGTTATAAGCAGCCCCCTACTAGTCACAGTATTATTTACCCCTGTAATCACAGCACAGCCCACCACTAGTCACAGTATTATTTACCCCTGTAGTCACAGCACAGCCCACCACTAGTCACAGTATTATTTACCCCTGTAATCACAGCACAGCCCACCACTAGTCACAGTATTATTTACCCCTGTAGTCACAGCACAGCCCACCACTAGTCACAGTATTATTTACCCCTGTAGTCACAGCATAGTCCACCACTAGTCACAGTATTATTTACCCCTGTAGTCACAGCATAGTCCACCACTAGTCACAGTATTATTTACCCCTGTAGTCACAGCATAGTCCACCACTAGTCACAGTATTATTTACCCCTGTAGTCACAGCATAGTCCACCACTAGTCACAGTATTATTTACCCCTGTAGTCACAGCACAGCCCACCACTAGTCACAGTATTATTTACCCCTGTAGTCACAGCACAGCCCACCACTAGTCACAGTATTATTTACCCCTGTAGTCACAGCAGAGTTCCACCACTAGTCACAGTAGTATTTACCCCTGTAGTCACAGTACAGTTCATATTCTCTTTACACTCCCCTAGTAATCTCAGCATGGCTGACTACTAGTCACACTTCTCTGCAGTAGTCAGTCTGCCTTTCTACTAGTGTGATAACTCACTGTCCTCCCTTCTATTCACCAGCACAGGAGGAGCAGTGTCCCCAGGGCCGCAGCAGTCTGTGCCCACTTCAGCTGATAAAATTAGGGCTTTTTGTTGTTTTAAGCCACAGGCTCCAGATCCATGCGTTTAATTAAATGTTTATTACTTTTTTATATATATTACTTTGAAAACTAAAAAGCAGCATCAGACAAGTCCTGGAGGACAAAAAAAACTAAATAAAAACACATACAGAACAGGATCTGTCTTTGAAGAACAAATATCCTTTTATCCCTTGAAACATCTAATGGAAAGTTGTACCAAAAATAAAGAAATACAAGAAAACTCACCGATTTCTTCCCCTTCTTGTCTTTCTTTCCCTTCTTCACCACCTTATCTGTAAGTACAAACACATCAGAGGATGAGGCACTATTATCTGGACGGGCAGAGGCTGAGTCAGCAGAGGAGGGAGGGGCAGGTACACAATGTACAGAGGATCCGGATTCATCCAAACTGGACGATTACCAATTTTAAAGGTATATTACGGACACTGAAGTGAAGAGGCTACTGGGGCGGGGTGGAGCCGTTCCAGGCAGTGAGAGCATAGGCTACTCCACGCCCCAATAGCCTCTGCCAACAATTAGTATTATAGCTAGATAAAGTGAAGTTTAGGAAATATTTTAGGATTTAGGAAATCCACGGCTTCTGTCACTGGACCAGACAACAAAGCACCAGTGGTGGATTGTCTATATCAACCTTCCTCTCTTATGCCCCACACCGGGAGAGACTCTCCGCTTACATAACAGGGTATTCAGGACATGCTGGGAGTCATCTGACCATCAGCAGTCAGTAACATTGAGGATCTCCACAGAGAAGGGTTTGTTACATTACTTTACTATGTGTCTCTTTGCTACAATGTATCGGCGCAGTAATCCCTGCCTTGGTTATTTCTAGCCAATCAGTCTGTGAGGGAAGGTGAGAGCCGGTACCATCAGTGCAAGACGGACCAGAACCACAGGACACAAGGGAGTACCATAGAGTGTCCATTAATACATCCGCCATGACGGTGGGAGCGTATTCCTATGCTGGAGATGGTGGAGTATTGATATATTGCCACCAGGAGAACATATGCAATCACCATCATGACCGCTGCATCCTAATAACCCCTGCGCACCCAGGACCCACCGTGCTGTTGCGCACCCAGGACCCACCGTGCTGTTGCGCACCCAGGACCCACCGTGCTGTTGCGCACCCAGGACCCACCGTGCTGTTGCGCACCCAGGACCCACCGTGCTGTTGCGCACCCAGGACCCACCGTGCTGTTGCGCACCCAGGACCCACCGTGCTGTTGCGCACCCAGGACCCACCGTGCTGTTGCGCACCCAGGACCCACCGTGCTGTTGCGCACCCAGGACCCACCGTGCTGTTGCGCACCCAGGACCCACCGTGCTGTTGCTGGAGGTGGATATAGAGAAGATATACAGGCCGGGCTCAGGTAACGCTATAATGGAAAGTGTCACAGATGGAGAAGGTGCTGTTGCGCACCCAGGACCTCCTGTGCACCTCCCAGGCCTCGCCCCCGGTGATGATCCAGGATGCAGCACACACTCACCTGTATCCTTCGCCCTCTCTTCCCCATCATCCTCCAGCTCCGGCTTCCTAGGCATTTCACCGTCGTCAAAGATTCAGAAATTATTACAGAAATGACGTCACAGCCCTCTCGTGATGTCACCGATTATTCCGCTTACTCACGTGGCGCAGCCCGAGCTACCGACCGGCGAATAGAGCCCGTAACACTATGTCCGCCCCCCCTAGTCCGCTAAACCTATCCGATTACACGTTTCATATCATCGTAATGATAGGGGAGACGCTATTGGCTTAGAGCTCGGCGAAGCGATAGTTTAATCCGGATGTCACACTGTGATTGGTTAGAATGAAACTGAAAACGAGGCTTGCACCGCATCTGACTCTGCCTATGATTCGAGGCTTGAAACACATCCTAAAATCCCCATTGGCTCCTTCGGACCTTCTTCAGTGTCATATGTTAAAAGGGTCATTTGACAGTCGGCTCTGCAGCGGCTTCTCCTCATTGGCTTATTGGAAGTACACACTGAGGCGTGACACGCATACTGCATGGCCATTGGCTACTGGAGCGCAGAGTGGAGACGTGGAACGCACATCGGGCATTTCCTGTTACCAGAGCAGAGAGTAGCACATTGTTCTGCCTAGTTCTGCCCTGGCAATGCAGGAGGGCGGTCTGTGCCCATAGGTAGGGCCCCAGAGGGCATTGGCTCCATACAGGGGACGTTCTGTAAGTGTCCTATAAATAGGAGGCCGTCCCCTGAAACCAGCTGTGGGGTCAGTGTAGATCAAATAGGGGGTCCTTGTGTGCCTATGTCCTAGTGCTCTGGAGACATTAGTAATAGTTGTAAACATCTGCATTGACATCTTCATCTTTGAGAAAAAGGCCACATCCCAGAAGATGCCGCGTAAGAAGCCGTTCAGCAACAAGCAGAAGAAGAAGCAGCTGCAGGACAAGCGAGAGCGCAAGCGCGGTATGTGTCATGTGACTGCCATGTGAGCGCTAGCGCGGTATGTGTCATGTGACTGCCATGTGAGCGCTAGCGCGGTATGTGTCATGTGACTGCCATGTGAGCGCTAGCGCGGTATGTGTCATGTGACTGCCATGTGAGCGCAAGCGTGGTATGTGTCATGTGACTGCCACGTGAGCGCAAGCGTGGTATGTGTCATGTGACTGCCACGTGAGCGCTAGCGCGGTATGTGTCATGTGACTGCCATATGAGCGCTAGCGCGGTATGTGTCATGTGACTGTCATGTGACTGCCACGTGAGCGCTAGCGCGGTATGTGTCATGTGACTGCCACGTGAGCGCTAGCGCGGTGTGTGTCATGTGACTGCCACGTGAGCGCTAGCGCGGTGTGTGTCATGTGACTGCCACGTGAGCGCTAGCGCGGTGTGTGTCATGTGACTGCCACGTGAGCGCTAGCGCGGTGTGTGTCATGTGACTGCCACGTGAGCGCTAGCGCGGTGTGTGTCATGTGACTGCCACGTGAGCGCTAGCGCGGTGTGTGTCATGTGACTGCCACGTGAGCGCTAGCGCGGTGTGTGTCATGTGACTGCCACGTGAGCGCTAGCGCGGTGTGTGTCATGCGACTGCCACGTGAGCGCTAGCGCGGTGTGTGTCATGCGACTGCCACGTGAGCGCTAGCGCGGTGTGTGTCATGCGACTGCCACGTGAGCGCTAGCGCGGTGTGTGTCATGTGACTGCCACGTGAGCGCTAGCGCTGTGTGTGTCATGTGACTGCCACGTGAGCGCTAGCGCGGTGTGTGTCATGTGACTGCCACGTGAGCGCTAGCGCGGTGTGTGTCATGTGACTGCCACGTGAGCGCTAGCGCGGTGTGTGTCATGTGACTGCCACGTGAGTGCATACACTATAATTGGCAGGCAGTTCTGTTGGGCACTTATGATGTCTGTGCATTTTTTTTCTTGCCAGGACCACTTGAGGCCGGCCGGTCCGAATCAAACAGCCGAAGCCAAAGCAGAGAACGTGGCGAGGAGAACACGGACACCTCAGACAGTGAGAGCGTCCGCCCCCAAGTGAGGAAAGTCAATCAGCAGCCGCAGATCTTCAGACCTGGAGAAAAAGGATATGACCCTAACAGGTCCGTCATCAAAATGAGTAACTAAAGTGAAAAGGGATTTTCCAGTATTCGGGACTTATCTGTATTGTAGGTGATCACCTGACCTGTAAGGAAACTGAGATGAGCTGCAGTGCCAAGTATAGCCACTATACAGTGTACTGTGCTTGGTAAGGGGAGCAGAAGTGACAGCTCTTTTGTGAACCCTTTGGTCTCTTCAGGTCCTTCAGATCAGATATTGATCACTTATCCTATAGGCGGGAGATGAAATCCTTTGAACTCTGACCTGTATCTTGTGCCCGTATACAGGTACAGACTATATCTAGAGAAAGAGAGCAAAGAAGAAATTGAACGCAGGAAGAAAGTCGCTCGCGAGAAGATATTGGAGCCGGTGGCAGAGACAGAACTGGAGGTGGATATAGAGAAGATCTACAGGCCGGGCTCAGGTAACGCTATAATGGAAAGTGTCACAGATGGAGAAGGTGACAACGGCTAATGATTTCCAGAATGAAAGGTTTGGATGAGACTGCGCAGACCCTTCACCTTACAGCACGGGGTGAGGGGTCTCTATGTGGGGCTTTGTGTGTCAGCATTGAGAGAAGAGCACAGACACAATGCCTGCAGTATGTGAGCGCAGGCTGCTGAGCACTGACATTCCCGGGCACAGCCATTAGTCAGCGACTAATCCAGTAATCACACACCACATGCAGTCATCATAGAAATCATCCCTTACCCTACATAATAATAATATTAAGCCATAGCTTTACTAATCATAGGGGACATATACAAATATAATAATACATGACAGAGCACAAACAGTCATATGGAACAATAGGGGAGGACACAAGAGCTTACAGTCTATGAGGATGAGGGGAGGACACAAGAGCTTACAGTCTATGAGGATGAGGGGAGGACACAAGAGCTTACAGTCTATGAGGATGAGGGGTGACACGAGCTTACCTTCTATGAGGATGAAGGGGGTGACACAAGAGCTTACCTTCTATGAGGATGAAGGGGGTGACACAAGAGCTTACAGTCTATGAGGATGAGGGGAGGACACAAGAGCTTACAGTCTATGAGGATGAGGGGAGGACACAAGAGCTTACAGTCTATGAGGATGAGGGGAGGACACAAGAGCTTGCAGTCTATGAGGATGAGGGGAGGACACAAGAGCTTACAGTCTATGATAGGCTTTCCTAAAGGTTTTTAGGGCACATTTGAAAGTTTGGAGGTTGGGTATTAGTCTGATAGTCCGGGGAAAAGCATTCCAGAGTATTGGTGCAGCTCGGGAAGACCTGATTGAGAGGTTCGAATAAATCCAACATCACTGGCAGATTGAAGAGCACAGGTTGGGCAATAGACTGAGATACGAGAGGAACAGTAGAGAGGTGCAGCATTGTGCAGAGCTTTGTGGATGAGGGTTATCATTTTATACTGTATACGGTAGGAGACAGGCAACCAGTGTAGGGACTGACATAGACTCGAGGCATCCGTGTAGAGTTCAGTTTGAAAGATAAGCCTGGCTGCTGAATTAAGAATAGACTGGAGAGGAGAGAGTTTAGTAAGTGGAAGACCCATTAGTAGGACCCATTACAGTAGTCTAGCGGAGAGTGAATCAGAGGGACAATTAGCATTTTGAGTGGAAAGTTTCCCCCATTTGTGGGGGAAGCCGAGAGTTGTGATAGACCTAGAGAGGAAGTTAGTTCTAAGAGCTGAGAGGCAGAAGGGGAAATGGGGGTATTAATAGGGATGTTAGTCTCCCAAGATGATAGTTGGAATGTCACAGGATAGAAAGTGATAGAGCCAAGAGGCAAAGTGGTCAAGTAACTGGTATGGTGAGCCAAAGGGACACTATACTACAGCCATACGAAGAGAGAATGGACGGAAAAGTCTGGGGGTGTTGACCTCAAAAGATGGCAAAGAGAGAGAGAGAGGGTACAGGATGAATGACCTGGAAAGTGCCTACCCCTCCTCCCTGCCCATTCTCCAGTCTGGAGCAGTGATAAAAGTGGAAGCCACCATAAGACAAAGCAGGGTGGGAGGCAGAGTCATCATGCTTGATCCATGTTTCAGTGATGGCCAGCAGGTCAAAGGACTTAGAAAGAAAGAGGTCATGAACAGATTCTAGTTTATTGCACCTACAGCGGGCATTTCATAGGGAACATTTAATATGGGTTATGGGTGCAGAAGAAGGGATGGACTGAATTTTGGTAAGGTTAGTAGGGTTTCTGTGTGAAGTGTTAAAATGAGCAGAAGGTGGGCCTGGGTTAGGAGAGGTGTCAAGCAAGAATGAGGAAGAGTGACAAAAGATGCTTCAGAGACTTTCCGAGAAGTTATTTCTTGCTTTAGCACAGAACATTGGGATAGGTTAGTATGGTTACATAAAGTATAGGGTGTGTGAGTGGTGTGAAGAAGTGAGGCATTGACGTGGATAGTTGGTTTGGATGGTAGGTAAGTAAAACGACCATAGAAAATGGGAAAAACAGTAAAGATATTTAGACAAAAATAGTTTTTGTCTGTCTTCTTACCTGTCTCCTGCCCTATCTAACTGCAATGTACAACAGCGGCAGCACACTTGTCAGAATATTATGCTGCAATGTATAGCTGCAGCAGCACACATGTCAGAATATTATGCTGCAATGTATAGCTGCAGCAGCACACTTGTCAGAATATTATACTGCAATGTATAACTGCAGCAGCACACATGTCAGAATATTATACTGCAATGTATAACTGCAGCAGCACACATGTCAGAATATTATACTGCAATGTATAATTGCGGCAGCACACTTGTCAGAATATTATACTGCAATGTATAACTGCAGCAGCACACATGTCAGAATATTATACTGCAATGTATAACTGCAGCAGCACACATGTCAGAATATTATACTGCAATGTATAGCTGCGGCAGCACACTTGTCAGAATATTATACTGCAATGTATAGCTGCGGCAGCACACTTGTCAGAATATTATACTGCAATGTATAATTGCGGCAGCACACTTGTCAGAATATTATACTGCAATGTATAGCTGCGGCAGCACACTTGTCAGAATATTATACTGCAATGTATAGCTGCAGCAGCACACTTGTCAGAATATTATACTGCAATGTATAGCTGCAGCAGCACACTTGTCAGAATATTATACTGAAGAACATAGATGATCAGTAGGACCTACTGATAAACCATCCCTTACAAACCTTATAAACCATCCCTTACCCCACATCAATCACACTGTGCCATATCTACCCAATCACAGGTTCTCCCGAAAGTGACACTATATTATTTACATTCCATCATATTATGTATGATGCTGAAGGCCTAGATAACACAGGATACTGACAGTATGGACATTGCTAAAGGAAGTCTACCATCAAAATTCATCATTATAAACCAGGGACATTACTCATAGATCCAGGCACCATGACTGTGGTATCTTCTTATATTTGTAATCCATGGCCTCCTTCCTTCTAACAGCAACTTTTAAAATTATGCTAATGAGCCATACGGATTCGGGGGGGTGTTACTAGAACCCCTCCATACTGTAGCTTTACAGTTTGTTACACTGTCTCCCCCTCTGTCTGCTCCTTTAGTATTCCCCTCCCTCTGTATGATGTGATCTCACTGCAGCAGAGCAGGTTGCAGCATACAACAGGAGGTGGAAATGCACCTGTACAGTGTAATGGCCTGATAAGCTACAGCCCGGCGGGGCTCTGGTACCCCTCCCTCCGGAGATCCTCAGGCACATCTAAAGCGCTATGGAATTTGATGCTGCTATGTAAAGATAATTATTATTATTACTACTACTGTATAATAATTTGATCTTTTCAGTTCTGGACTTCCCAAAAAGGCCGGCGTGGAGCTATGAGATGAGTAAGGAGGCTGTTCTGTCCCAGGAGGAAAGGTCCTTTAAGGAATACCTGCAGAAGATTTACGAGAAGCACACACCGCAGGAGCTCAGCTACTTCGATCACAACCTGGAGGTGAGGTGCCAGTCCCCATGGGGCAGGCTAATTGCAGTGTTTGTAGATAGGGGAAGCTGCTGAGCCGTGTTTCTCTGGTGCTGCCTCAGATAGTTCAAAGCAAACCTCTTTTATCACTATAATTAATATTGCATCAATTTAATGGTCCGACTACTGATTCCCAAGCCTTGGCTTAAAGGGGTTGTCTGTTTTTTTTCATCAAACACAACTGGTTGACCCCCGCACTGACCAACTGTTCTGCTCCAAAAGCTGATCGATGTGGACTCCTTTGGTGGAATCATTTTGTTTCTGATTATCTATCTTACAGATCAATCACAAATGTCCCCTTTTAGGAAGGTTGTTAGTGCGATTAATAGTCCTTCAATAAAGAAAACCTCAAGGAATAAACTAAAATTGGTTCATGTATTTTGGTCATTTTCTTCCTACTTTAGACCTGGCGCCAGCTCTGGAGAGTCCTGGAGATGTCAGACATTGTCCTGCTGATAACAGACATCCGCCACCCGGTCAGTGCATATATTGTATTGTAACTGCAGGACAAGTGTCCTGGGGGCGGAGCATGGCATCTGTCTATGGTGGTTTTTGATTTATGTTTGAAACTATGACTATTGATGACTGTTCTGTGTGGTCTTCTGGGCAGGTGTTACATTTCTCCCCCGCCCTCTATGACTATGTGACTCAAGAACTGGGCCGCTCACTGATCCTTGTACTCAATAAAATTGACCTTGCTCCCCCCTCACTGGTGGTGGCCTGGAAGCATTATTTTCAGGAGAAGTTTCCACAAGTCCATGTGGTCTGTTTTACCTCCTACCCAAGACATCCTGATGAAGAGCAAGACCCATCTGCAGGTAAGACCATCCTCACCTCGTTATCTCTTTAATAAGTGACATCATCAGTGGGATGTCACAGTCAAACATCACGACTATCGTCCTCCGATGGCTGCTGTGGTCACATGTTGTGTGTGGCATCACTCCTGTGCACACATGATGTGATATCACTACTATGGTTCTCTGAAGGCTGTCAGGGTCACATGACGTGACGTGACATCACTGGTATAGTCATCCGATTAGGGCTGAGGAATCGGTAGGTCAATTTTTTAACTCCACAGTCTTGTTTTCCTGGTCACTCTAGCAGTGCTGAGATAAATGGGCCATTCCTTCCTAGTGCCTTTTTCTTCTGAACTGTAGCAGAGGAGCTTCACGTACTGAGCATGTACATAAAGTGCAGCAACATTCATCTCAACTAAAAGCCTGAAAAAGGATGCACAACCCGTGCCGACAGGCCACATGCAGCCCGTTAAGCTATAAGATGCATCCCGCACCCTGATGACAGTCCAATGAGCATTTCCATAACTGATAGAAGCGTTAATTGCTACAGAGCTGAGCAGTATGACATTGTGACCCTTGGACCAATAAATGTTGCTCACCCTTGGCCTAACTCTTAGATCAGAAATAGAACAGACATTAAAAGGAAATGTTATAATTTATTACATGTTTTTGCAGTCGGTCCATTTATTCCTCCTTCCGATGGTTGCTCCGGTCACATGATTCACACATGGTTTTCCTACTTTTTTAATCAGTATTTAAGAAGCGCAGGAAGAAGCGTCGGGCTTGGAACGCCGCCCTGGGGCCTAATCAGCTTCTGCGAGCCTGTGAGATCATCACTGCTGGAAACGGTAATGACTTGTCATCATCACGACTGTCGTCTCCTCATCACTATCCTCCAGTACGTTTCCAACCCTTGTGTCCCTTCAGTTGACCTCACATCCTGGAGAGAGAAGATCGAGAGGGACTCGGCCGCACTACTGAGCGCCGCAGGAAGGGAAGACGACCAAGAGGAGAAGGACGTAGATGAGATGGATGTTGTGGTTGCCCAGCAGGTGACTGATGCAGAACTGGGGGCCCCCAGCAGAGAGCGCTATAAGGATGGGGTGCTGAGCATCGGCTGTGTAGGTAAGATGTGATCCAATCATGAAGCAACCAGTAACACACTGAGAGGTAACCCAGCCAGTCCTAGTATTAAAGGGACATAAAATGTAACTTGTAACCAGCTGCACTGTTAAAGGGATTGTTGTGACTGATAAGAGGAACCCTTGAAGATTTCAGCCTATGGGTTTGAAGTAATAGAAATCAATGGGGAGGGAAGGGGGGAGGAGTGACGCAGATATGAACAGAAGCTGCTGGAGCTTATGGTAAGTTTTTTTCTTTCCCCAAGTGCTTTATTCCAAGGTCAGTACTTCTTTATATTGTTCTCTATGAGCCATGCCTGCAGTCATGGTGCACAGCCATCACACAGACCACTGGTCAACCCCTTTCATTTCCTGTTCCTCTCGTTTGCAGGATTCCCGAATGTCGGAAAGTCCTCGCTGATCAATGGACTGGTTGGAAGAAAGATTGTCAGCGTTTCACGAACGCCGGGTCATACCAAATACTTTCAGACGTATTTCCTGACATCCACCGTGCGCCTCTGCGACTGCCCCGGCCTCATCTTCCCATCACTTATAGACAAGCAGCAGCAGGTGAATATCTCTATATAATCTATATAAGCAGGTGAATATCTCTATATAATGAGACACCCCTTCCAGGTGTCAGCAGTGTATAAGGCACAGCGTTATATAGGTCATGTGATCTTTTTGAACGGGCACATCAATTGCTCCTTCACAATAAGGACACTAAAAATGTGAGGTGCACTTATCTCTCTGACAGCTGCTGGCAGGAATCTACCCTATCGCTCAGATTCAGGAGCCGTATACCTCTGTAGGATATCTGTCCTGCCGAATCCAGATACCCAAGCTCCTCAAGCTCAACAATCCAGATGGACAAGATCAGGGCTGGACGGCCTGGGGCATCTGTGAAGGTGTGTAACTATTTATACTGTATATACCTCTAAGAGGAGGGGTAGATACTATATATACTTGGCATAGGAGGGGTGGATGCTATATATATACTTTAAACACCTCTCATAGTATAATCCAATTCTATGTGTACACATTTACTGTAGTAAGAGGTTTTACATTTTATTCCTCTCCCACATTCAGCCTGGGCAGATAAACGCGGCTACAAGACCGCCAAAGCCTCCCGCAGTGACACGTATCGGGGTGCCAACAGTCTCCTGCGCCTCGCTGTAGATGGACGACTCTGCATGTGTATGCGGCCACCCGGATACTCCCATCAGAAAGGTAGGACCTCAACTGAACTACGGAGTATAATACAGGATGTAACTGTACAGTATAAATAATGTTATGTATGTTCACAGTGACTGCACCAGCAGAATAGTGAGTGCAGCTCTGGGGTATAATACAGGATGTAACTCAGGATCAGTAAAGTATAAATAATGTCATGTATGTACACAGTGACTGCACCAGCAGCAGAATAGTGAGTGCAGCTCTGGAGTATAATACAGGATGTAACTCAGGATCAGTACAGGATAAGTAATGTCATGTATGTACACAGTGACTGCACCAGCAGCAGAATAGTGAGTGGAGCTCTGGAGTATAATACAGGATGTAACTCAGGATCAGTACAGGATAAGTAATGTCATGTATGTACACAGTGACTCCACCAGCAGAACAATGAGTGGAGCTCTGGAGTATAATACAGGATGTAACTCGGGGTCAGTACAGGATAAGTAATGTCATGTATGTACACAGTGACTCCACCAGCAGAACAGTGAGTGCAGCTCTGGAGTATAATTTATCTGGGGATAATTTTTCTCATCCAGTGTGTGGGAAATTCTTTGGTTGTTATTTTTTTTTTCTTACAGAGACGTGGGAGAAACACACAGAAACGCTGGAAATGGTTTCCCACATTCAAACACGAGGACAATGTGATAGTCGCTCCTCAGCTGGTGAAGAAGACGAGGAGGAGATCTCCAGCTCTGGTGAAGAAGAAGAAGAGCGTGATCGTGATGCAGATGAGGAGGAGGATGAAGATGAAGACTCCACTGAGCTTCAACCCAAGAAAGGCGCCAAAAGTAAAACTGCTGATGTCAATCCCTTTGCCCTCCTGGGTGAGGATGAGTGTTGAGGTTTCGGGTCTCCAGTACAGGTGAGGGGATCACCTCTATAGAAAATCCTTCCCATGATTCACTTACTGCACAGGAATCTCTGAGGTGAAGCGGACATGACCCATTTCTGTTCCCTGTACACTCCATAGCGGTGTCCCGCTACTTGCGGCTTCTCACACAACTACAACTCCCAGCATGCTCAGGAGTCACAGTATATGTGACCACTGCTCCAGAGTTTGCAGATTTATGAAGGTTTCTTGAGTTATTTCATATAAGTAATGCATATTGAAAAACCTGTTAAACAAGATGAAGCCTCCTTATAAGGCCACACCCCCTTAAAGGGGCTCCATAGTTTCATTATGCCACATTCATGTATTATTGTATAGGTTACAAGACAAGAGACTGGTGCTGTATGGGGAATGTGTGTATTATTATACAGTATTTCTACATGGACGAGCTGAAGACATTACCCAGAGGTAATGATCATACATTATGTATATAGCACTATATAGCCTCCCCACATAGTGCCAGACCCTGACATCTCACCTTGGCGGCTGACTAGACATTACATAATGGTACATGGTGTTATGGTGTTCATATGCCCCTAAAATAACAAATGGAAAAAAAAAATCACCTACCATTTGATCTACGCAGCTCCATGCTGATGTGTGTGCGTCTCCATGGTTACAGACTACACATAAAAAAAAAAAAGTGTTTTTTGCTTACTCTTGCTACTTCTTATCTAGAGAGTAGATGGAATGAAGGATGGTATGTTACATTTGCTCTCCAGGTTTCCAGGACCAACCACAGCTGTATGAACTGGATCTGCCATTCTTTTAGCGATATGCAACTTGGGTCAAGTAGTACTAAAGCTTTTTCAGTGCAGACTGGGCCAGAACACAGACTAAAATGGTCATGTGATCTGCACGGGAGCTTTATACGCAAAACGATAGACATTATATCAGCTGCATTAGAGTAATAAAACAGTGATTGCGAAAGTATACACAGCCCATAAACCGTTGTATGCTGAGACTATAAAATCCTTTAAGCAAGGCGGCTGTAATGTCCCCATAGCATTTCCACCTATGAGCCTCACTGACAGGCCCAGGTCACACATAAATTTCTCTGAGGTGATTTTTCTCCCCCAACCCTGGTACATTTAGTTACAGGGTCAGACATAACTTTCTCTGAGGTTTTTTTTTCTCCCCCAACCCTGGTACATTGTGTTACAGGGTCAGACATAACTTTCTCTGAGGTGATTTTCTCCCCCACCCTTGTACATTGTGTTACAGGGTCAGACATAACTTTCTCTGAGGTGATTTTCTCCCCTACCCTTGTACATTGTGTTACAGGGTCAGATATAACTTTCTCTGAGGTGATTTTCTCCCCCACCCTGGTACATTGTGTTACAGGGTCAGATATAACTTTCTCTGAGGTGATTTTCTCCCCCACCCTGGTACATTGTGTTACAGGGTCAGATATAACTTTCTCTGAGGTGATTTTCTCCCCCACCCTGGTACATTGTGTTACAGGGTCAGATATAACTTTCTCTGAGGTGATTTTCTTTTCCTCCCCTGTAATATTGTGTGTATTATAGGCACCACATTTGTTAAGAGTGAAAATTTCCTAGCCACCTCCCTTTCAGACCCTGCAGGCCGTAAGGGCGGCCATTTTGTGGCCTAATACACAATACACTGAATAACTGGGATCATAATTCGGGTCTGAGGGAATCCGGTTCCTTGTGACCAATACATCTCACTATAAATCCAGCTCTCACAAGATGGCTGCTTTTGCTATGACTACACCCGGCCACATTCATTCCTTCCTAATAAAATGGCCTCCAGTAGGTCTGTGAGGGGCAGAGTGAAGGGTGTATTCGGGGTCTTGTATTCTCCTCAGCTGATCTGCTTCTATTTACTACATTTATGTGCTTTTCCATATACTGTATATATCATATGGATGGGGGGAACCAAGGTGCTAAGTATAACCGAATCTGTATTACTATTCCTATAGAAATTGAACTTGATGTGAGATTTGACCAAGCAGAATTGCACAGCGTCTCCATCTTCCTTGCCTTGAGCTTCATGGACTTGTGAGGTTGGGTTGCATAAAATTGAAGGTCCATCTTCATAACCTAATTGTGTGTGATAGAAATAACAAAGCAACGTTGCATGTTATTTTAATGCAAAATGTTATGTGTTTGCAGCTCCTGTGCAGACCTGTGTGTTTCCATAGAGACAGGCTACACACTGCACAGCCTGACCCATCTCTGTCTTCTGCTTCTGACTAAGTCAGTTTTATTAGGCAGTAGAGTTACAAGATCTGTTGCAATGAAGACACATAGCTTGGCATGGGGGCTGTATACAAAAAAATGGATTAGTAATTATTAAAGGGGTGTCACTGAAAATAACTTTTTACAGGGTGAGTCTAAAGTCCCTGGAAACCCTTTTATTTTTTAAACTAAGGTGGAAATGACATATCTGACACCCCAGTAAGTATCGTTTGAGGGGTTATATTTAGAAGACGGCCAGCATCTTGAAGAATCAAAAGAATTTTTGTTTTCCAATGGGAATCTTATCATATCAAAGAAAACCAAAATTGTCTCAGGAAATCAATTTCTGCAATCATGCTTGTAATATCTTTTGTACCGTATTTTTCAGATTATAAAGCGCACCATCAATAAATGCCTGCTAAAATGTCTAGGTTCATATATAAGGCACACCTGATTATAAGGATGAATGACCAGAAGGTGGCAGACCTGTGCAGAGTTTAAGGCAACTGTTGTTTGTAAGTACGGTTCATATATAAGGCGCACCTTTGATTTCTGAGAAAATCAAAGGATTTCTTTGTGCGCTCATAGTCCAAAAAATACGGTACTTCAAAAGTTATCGGCACAGAAAGTGGCAACAACAACAACCGGGAACGTTCCCTGTGATGCACAGCAGTGTGCTTTGTCCCTGGTGCTGAACACAGAGCTGTAGACGCTAGATCTAATTGTTGAGAATCTATAGGTAATCTCTAGTGATATTGCAGGTAATTTTGGTCCTCTGAGACGTTTGGCTCACTCTTTAGATTTGTGGGGTCCAGCAGTTGACAAGAATAAGGGTCTGCGCCCCTATCCCTAGCTGCCACTCTATTCATTCCATTCTGTAGGCTGTGGGGTCAAGTCATTCCCTGTACTTTGGGTAGGGGGGATATGTTATTTCAATGGAAAACCCCTTTAAGAACGAGTGTTTTGTGAGTAATAAATGGCCCGGCCCTATAAGTAGAATGAGAGGGTACTGTCACCTTTATAAGGCAGTTATCCCGGCGGCCCTTGTACCATAATGACGCCCCTACCTCACATCCGGTATGCCCTCTCGGCCTCAAGGCCCATGGGTCCTGGGTTTCTGGTGGATTTCATGGCTTCAGATCTCTATTTTGCTGTAAACAAATAAATATAATTCTATTTACTGACCCTGGATGTGACTTTTTTTTTTTTTTTACCTCAGAAAATAAAGGAATATAGGAAAATATGGGACTATATTCCTGGGGTTACTCCCATAATCCCTAGCAGGAGCGCAGCAGCTGGAAGGCACAGTCCTGGCGGCCCCTTCTTCTTCTCCGCAGATGTCCATTGAATAGCTGACATCCATGGAAACGGCCATGGAAATCCATTGTGATTTGTCCTCTCCGGTCCAGCTGTTGCTATGGAGCGTCAGCTATTCACCACACGACTGAAAGACAAGTCTCATCTGGTGTCCGGCAACTTAATAAAGGAGGATTATTCTCCCTGAGAAGGGGAAATGCAATAGGTGCAGTGTTTATATCCCGAAAGTCATCAACAAAGGGGATTTTTTTTTTTTGCTTCTTGTCAGTGAATTGAAATATTAAGTGAAGTCTGAAGACCCATAGAGACCTTATACTTCTCACAGCAGAGGGTTTGCTTCAGTCATACCTTGACTCACAGAGGATTTGTTTAGGCCGTATACACTGTTTACACCATTAGAGAGTCCCTAAACAAGACCCCTCACTGTTAAAGGGATAGCCACCAACATAAAGCAGCCCTCGCACAGAAGACCCGGCCATGCGATCGGCAATTTTTTTCTATGGGAAACATCTATTACTCGTCTACTGTAGCGGGACCTGCAGTGATCAGCAATTAGTGAAAGGTGTATTCTTACCTCATATATTAGCTGCTTTTGGGGAACCCCCTTAATCTTAAAAGGGGTTGTGTGTGACCAATTTTTCCACTTGCAGAGAAGGTCACGACTGCAAGCCATCACCGGCCTCAACAGTGATTCCAGAGAACCACCAGCCACATTGGTGGACGTACAACAACTAAAGGGTCTGCAGTAGACCATTGGCACTGGAAACAAGCTTATTTTGGTTTGTGTTTGAACAGGAAAACCCCTTTAAGCACTGTGGTCTCTTTAAAGGCTTGGAATGGCTGCAGCAGTGATTCCAGGAGGGGGTAAGAGGGTTCCAGGTGGCAGGGCCCCAATGATTGAGGAAAAACAAGTTTCAATTTAAAAAAAAAAAAAAAAACACAGGAGGCGAAATTTCTAAAAGAATCTAGAAAAAAAAGTCAATCTTTATTTTTGGCAATTAGTGATATTCAGCAACTCTCTATATATTAACATCATATAAAAAAGTAACACAATCTCATGTAAAGCTTTAAATTAGCAGAACTATATATACACATCAGGCCGGGGACAGCAATGTCCGAGGCTCCAACCATCCAAGGTGAGGATTCAAGCAGCGTCCTACGTTACAGTCAACGATTTAAGGCCTTCAACCAATGGAAGTTGTATCTGAACATCCCAGACTTACAGAACCTCCATTGGGTGGCCCGAGAGAGAGGCCTTGGAGTCATTTTTGGATCCCACTAATTTTGCTAGAAGTTTCCATAACGTCCTATCAGATGCCTCCTGCTTGCCGTGGCCATCATAATCTCAACTCTCGAGAAGTATTTTGAGGGTTAATACAACCCACATCATGAACGTCCTTGAGATCTTCATTGGAAGATCCCGAACAATGCGTCCATTATAGCGCATAACTGAAAAGGAGGATAAACTGTCCAAGTCGTCCAGACACAACAGATGTTGTCAAGGCGGCCGGCTAGAAGAGTCTCCATGTGAAGTGACCCCATAATTCCGGGACTACTGGTGTTACCACGGAGTGTGTCAAATAAAAAATTTCCGATGTAACCTTTAAAGGAGTGTTGTCTTGGAAATATGTCCACCCCATCATATCTCCGGGCAGCAGAACGTCTAGTGATATGTGAGAGGGCACCTCCCCGCTGGCATCATTGAAGGGTAAGGATTTTAGAGCGTGGGATGGTGGAGGAGAAGGCTGGCCAGGGACTCATGATGGATGCTGCTCATATTTTACATTCTTGGAATATCAAGTTCCTCACTCAGAGAAGATCATTGTCCGAATGTAAGGAATACAAACTTTTCCAGTAGCCTGCAAACTCCATAAGACTTGTATTGTAGAGATGGGGGAGGGTGTCTCCAAATAACTGATAAGGTCATTGTCCACGCTAGAAATGATTTCTGTTAATGCCATGAGGGTTTTGGGTTTTTTTTTAATATAAGTCAAGATCTTCAGTCCAGAATTCTGGTGGCTCAGAGCTCCATGTGCAATGAGTAGTGGCCCTATGTATAACTTCTATCACGATTGTTCCACGTAATTGGGGCGCTGAGCAGAGAACGTGGAATGTTGTCATTTCAATAATGTAGATGGGGGGGGTGAGGATCAAGTGCGAAATGGGTGGGGTGTCCTTCAGATTTCAATAGGATCAACTACTAACATCCTGTAGGGCTACAAAGCCCAAACTCGCCAGTTCTAAGATGAGATCTAAAGCAGAGTTTGAGTAAAAAAAGAAAATCTTTTTGGGACTCTTAGGAGAGACCGTAAGAGGCCTGATTACTCCGCTCACACATGATTGACAGGAAGATAACCACACACAGTGATTGTCAATTATCTGTGTACAGACATTAATATAGGGGAGCTGTCCATTACTGTGTGTGGGTGGAGTAATCAGGGCTCCCGCTGTCAATCACTGTGTGTGGGTGGAGTAATCAGGACCCTTACTGTCAATCACTGTGTGTGTGCAGGATAGTCGGACTCTTAATCTTCTTCTAGGAGACCTGTCAGTATTACTCTGCTTTTTAACAATTCTACCCAAAACCCATAAACCTATATACCACAGAGCTCAGCCTCTCGGAGCTCTTGCCCTCAGGTAGGGCAGCAGAAATCACCTGAATGGTTCCCTCAAAGTATTAATGTTCTTCAGACAGTTCCCCTTCTGTTAGACCTCAGTTATTTGTTCTGGACTTATCTTTCCCAGTTCGCACTGTATGTGTTCCAACATGGCTCCTGTAATGTGGACAATTCCTTTAAGGACACACTTCCCCCTGTACGCTTTTTCATTTTGCTCCATTGACATATTGAGGGGGTGGAGTATGATTTGGTAGAGTCACTGAGATCACAGTCTGCCACCATATTGTATCTTGGTGCTTGTCGTGATACGTCCAGTGTACGGGATATAGCATCTATTCACATTGTGTGTACAAGGAGATATCCTATCTACCCTGCTACTGGGAGATCCAGTGTGTATGACATAGCAGTGACATACTGATAAAGACGACTTCTAGGAGCAGAGAAATGATGAGAAGGGGATAAGCAGGCGATGCGGGTAATGGAAAGTGTTCTGTACAATACTTAGGTTTACTCCTTCACTTCCACACTGGAGCAGCAGAGGGCGTGAGACTTGAGCAACTCGTGGATATCGTGGAAGGATGGCCGCTCCCTGCAGTCTCTGGACCAGCACTGCAGCATTAACTCGTACAGGGACTGAGGACAGGGCGGAGGTCGCGACAGATAGATCTGGAGGAACACAATTATAGATTATTATTCAGGATTAGTAATACTAAAACTCCCAGCATGCTCCATTCACTTCCTGTTATTCTCTGACCTGTTCCAATCTACTGGATATTGTAGTCTAATACATCAACTACCCATCATGCACTTTGTCTATTCATGAATACAGCTACTGACGGGTTCCCATAGAGCTCTAGTAACTATCAGCTAAACATTGTTTCCCTCACATTCCCATAAAATCAACTTTTTTTTTAAAGTTACTTAATAGGGTTCTATGGGAACCTGTCACTAGCTGTTTTTGTGAAAAATCTGGTGACAGTTTCCCTTTAAGGATATGTCTTTCCTTCAATCTGGACATGAATTTACAGCAGGCATTGTGCTCCATAGGTGCATTACAGTTCTTCTGGCTTCAGAGCTGAAATTTCACACCACTTTTAGATTGCTCTGGTGTTGAAAATTTACTTTGACAATTCATTGTGTGTCCTCCACAAAGCAGTGAGGGGTGTGTCTGCTGACCAGCTTGCTGACAGTTTCCAGTCAGCAGAATTAGGATTTCAGCTCTGGAGTATAATGCAGACTCTGGCAGCACACATGTGAGCTTTTATAGATTAGGTCTATGTCCAGCTTTTGGGGAGTCCCTGCACTCACCTGTTTCTTACTGTCCCGGAAAACCTCCCCAGCGTTCTCAATGACGTCTTCATCATTCAGCTCCCCGTATGGCTGCTCCTTACACAACATAAAGATTTCCCATAATGTCACTCCAAAGGCCCAGACGTCACTGGCGGTGGTGAATTTACCCTACGGGTGTAAACGGAAGAGAAGGAAGAGTCAGGATTATGTTTTTTTTCTTTTTTTTTTTTTATGGTACCCAACAAAAACCTAGGAAAGCTGGATGACTGCCGATTCAGGAGCACACAGCATTTTAAAGGAATTTTCCACCTTGTTTATATTCACGATTGCTATCTATAAAGACGCAGAAGAACAGCTCTACACCCTATGTAGAGGCCAGATGGTGACACTGCAGCACAATTAACCACTGTTCTTCCATATCAGTATTAGCTGATCAGTGGGGGCCCTAAGTGTTGTACCGCCAACCTGATATTTAGTTTTTTTTTTGTTAAGAAAACAAGATAGTTTAGTAAGAAAGGGTAAAACAGAGATGTGCCTAATGCCAAACCTTATGGATGGAGCGTGACTCTGCCCCTCAGACCCTACACTTGCAGACCCAACACAGCAGATTAGTTTTAATGTTCTAGGCAACCCCAAACTCTTCACCACAACTCGAGAACCTAATATAATCACATGATCTTTAAGAAGCAATGATTCCTCAGCAGTTCCATCACTCACCATGAGTATACACTCCCAGGCCATCCACCGGATCGGCAGTACGGCCCGGCCCTGTATCCGGTAGTAATCTCCAGCGTACAGGTTGCGGCTCATACCAAAGTCAGCGATCTTTATGGTGAGGTTCTCGCCCACAAGGCAGTTCCGAGAAGCAAGGTCCCGGTGCACAAAGTTAAGCGACGAGAGATATTTCATTCCGGAACAAATCTGCAAAGCCACACGGAGGAGACTGGGAAAACTGCAAAGAAGACGTACAGTGTTATGGATACAACTTCTACAGCCACGTCCTTTGTGTGAGCACAACTCCAGAAACTACAACTCCCATCATATTCCTCATGCGTCATGACAGTTGTGAGGGAATGTGGAGGAATGAATGTTCTCTATATGGCACTGGGATGACGGCACCGTTATTGGGTAGTATCTAGGGCCAGATGAATGTTATGATGGTTACCTCTTTACTGGAATGTGGTCACCAAACTGCTTCCTGTGGAAATCTCTCTTCAAAGAGATGAGGGTACAAAATATATTTGCCCAGTAGCACATATACCGGACAAGAAACCAAAGGCTCCCCTAGGATAGTCATTCCCTCGTACATTACTGATCGTAAGAACCAGCCTAGAAGGACCTGCCTGAGCAGGTAGCATTCATGGTGGAGACCACCCAGGTCTACAAACAAATGGAGTCCCCAGGTATGTGTTCCAATTGCTGTCAATATGATATGAAACCATTAAATTTGTATGTCCATAAAATTGTTGGTAGACCCATTAATTTTGGAAATCTGTGCTTGGAGTCTCCGCAATATTTATGTGTCATTTTGGAATCGCTTTAGTGTTATCTTAGAGGTCTCCTCACCTGATACACGGAGGATTGTGTCCGTCCTCCATGCACTCGTCCTCCTCGGCCAACTCGTGGGAACTGAGGAACTGGTTGAGGTCTCCGTTCTCCATATATTCTGTAATCATACACAGGGGGTCTTCATCCAAACAGGCCCCCAGCAGGCGGATGATGTGCGGGTCACTGAGTCGGGACAAAATCTTCAGCTCCTTCAGGAAGTCGCTCCTGAGAGGAGAACATAGGTTATATATATCCCATATATAAGATGACCAATACCATCAAAGTGATAGGTAATGGGTATTCAGTCACGTCAATGGTTAATTTACCTGGCATTTTTATTCGCGTCAGCCCGTAGTAACTTGACCGCCACAAGAAGACTTCGCCCCTTGCGCATATTGAATGGGAATTGAAGAACTGGCAGCTCATGGGGATTCACAACCTCACACAGGTGAACCTGGAAGTGAACAGAAGTTACACTAAATCCAAGGATTCATTCAATAATATAATCAAAATGGGAATGGTGGGACGTCACTAAGTCACAACGTGGTGTGAGAATACACAACAAATAAAGGATTGGGGAAGAAAATGGCCGACAGGAAGTGCTATATAAACACACATAAGAAAAGAAAATGGCTGACAGGAAGTGACGAGAAAACATGATGTAAAGGGGATGTAGAGGAGAACACTGACATATAGTGATGAACACTTACCTCTCCAAACTGCCCTTCCCCCAGCTTCTCCCGAAACAGAAGATGCCCCCGGGGGAATTTACTGAGGGGCAGTTCTTTAGACGTGAGGGTGTCAGCAGTCAGGGCGGGCACAGCATAGGTATTACCGCCCGTCACACCCTGCAGAGTAACGATATCAGCCTCTGCATAATGGGGGACACTCGGGGGGCACATCATGGGGAGCTTAGGAGACTCCAGTTCTCTGTAGCCTCCATCTAGGGAGAGAGAAGGAAGAAGTATAAAGAGACAGGGACATGAATGGAGATGGACTGGAGGAAAGTGAAGAGACAGTGAAGGGAGAGTGAAATAAAGGAGATAAGATTGTCACTGTACAGTATGGTCTGACAAGTATGGGGACCGTTATCTGGAAAGAGTGTCCCTGCAGGATCCCCAAAATCTCTATGGCAGCCATTCAAATGTCCCTCATTAGGGAAACGGAAATTGGATGGATTGGATTTTAACTTGTCCCTCGTTTTCTTCAAATAAGGTGGTGCCAAAGGGTCACAGGCCCGAGTTCATGAACCCCCTACCACCTCATCTTCAAGTGTCTGCTATAGGTCTTTTCGACAAAGGGACTGGTGGGTCCCATGGTAGGTGATACATTAGGTAGAACTTTGTTGGAGACCAAAGTGGAACAAACACTAGATCTTGGGTGGATCCAGTATTGGAATAAAGATCTTCTATTATTTTTTATGATGTTCCCCTTTAAGATGAGTTCATTATACATAACGTTCCCAGATAATCGGTCCCTGTACTTCTCTTCATGCCCAAACATGAATGTATGAAACATATAGTTATACACGGACTCTCCAGTCCTTAAGATGCCAGAGACAGAGAGAGACAGTGGAATGGAGAGGATATACAGAGCCGAGCTGACCGTTTCACGCTCAGCTCCATAGTGCCAGCCCCTTACCCTGGCTGTTGATTGGCTTAGCCTGCACGCCACCGGGCTCTGTGATTGGCCGACTGTAGGTGGAAAGCAGGAGCTCATAGGCTGGGTTGTTTAACAGTAGAGCTGGAGAGACACATGCAGAGTATATAGTGTACACCGCCATCATCATGCAGACACCGTGTACACGGAATTAGATAACCGCACACGCATGCACCACATGTCCCACCCCACAACAGGTCTGTTAATACGAATAACAACATTTTAGTTACCGAGACCCATAGAGAGTTAACTAGACACCTCCTGTCTCATATGCATAATAAAGAGCGCCACGCCTGTGCGCTGGTTGTAAGTGGTATTGCAGCCCAGCTCTATTCAAAGGCTAGAGCTGCAATGCCGCATGCAGCCTGTGGACAGGTGTGGCGCTGTTGCTGTTATGTTATTGCAACCCCTTTAATGCTCTTTAACTACTAGCACAATACAGAACTCATATACCAAATTTTGGGAACAAAATAACAGTTTTTGGTATAATAGAATATAATATTACCCACCACATTATATGTTAGACAATATTAACCCATTCCCTCACCATTACAATATACATATACAGTACATCAACATGCACTTAGTGTTACCCCCTGATACACATGCACATACTATACTCTGAGGTTACTACCCCCCTTAGAAGCACTCACCTGCCCCTTCAGAGTTAGGACATAAAGTAGCCATCTTGGCAAGGGGGTTGTGATTGGGCTCTTGGTACTCCCCTTCTGAGGTCAGGATGCGCTCATAGCGGCTGCCATGTCTAGATGCCAGGGATAGATTCTGGGTGTTGTTGATGACCACAGTGTCAGAGGGGAGGGACAGGTGGGCGGTGAGATCGCTGTCCGAGGGTCGGTGCTGAGCCTAGAGGAATGGGGGGAATAAAAAGTTATATTGACTGGAGCCTGGACAATATGGAGGGATCCCTACAGGACTATAGGCTGTATCATTGATAGGTAAGTTTTGGAGGGAAAAGATTTTCCCTCCAAAGTGGATTAGGTGACCTACAGTAAGTGGCATAAGCTGAGGGACACTAGCATAGGGCCGCTCTGTCTTACCTCATCACAGCAACAAGGGGCCAGGGGCGAAACTAGGAGAGGCAGCGCACCCATAGCAGATTTCTGAATGGGAACCCCCTTTTCCCTTAAAAAAATACATATTTGTATACTCACACAGGTCAGTTACAATCACACATATTTATACACTCATATATACATAAATCACTATACTCCTATACATACACATACTGCAAATACATTCCATATACACACACCTACAAAATAAAAATATATGCATGTAGATACACACCACATATACATACATACAGCAAATACACACACACATACATACAATACCATATACACACATATTGTATGCATACACCACACACACACACAGAGTAATAATAGTTTTGTAATAATATATTTTTATGTACTAAACATCACATCATTTGAAACATCTAGAACACTGGGAGGCCATGATCTCTTTACATCCCTGGGGCCCTAAAGTCCCTAGGGGAAGTCCTGCCACAAGGGTCCTCACCAATCAGTGGTCACACTAATTACATATTATGTGTGTTGCAGCCCACCAGAGGTTATACCTACCTTCCCCAGCAATCTCTTCCATCGCTGCCTCCACAGGATAAGGATAATGACTACCAATAGCAGCAGTATTATAACCACCAGACAGCCAATCAGAATGGAGGTATTGCTGCTCTCGTCCTTGACGATTGGCTGGTTTATCCGGTTAACACTAACAGCCTCTATGGCAAAAAAATAAAATAATATTGGAAAATGTAAATAAAAACAGGAATAAAAAGATGTAAAAATGAAAGGTATGGCTCAGATTAGGGAAAAATAATCAGTTTTTGCTGAAACAGCGCTGCTCCCAACTACAGGGTATGTCTGGTATTGCAGCTATGGATGTCTAATGAATGGAATAGTGGTGTAATACCAGATCAGAATGGCGCCGCTTATTGAAAAAAACTGAATATTTGTTCTACTCTCAGCAATCCCTGACTGATGAAGCCATAAACCACAAAAACATGGATAATAAATCATCATAAAATGATGATTCCTAAAGTTCTCACCATGAACACTCTCACTGGAGCTGCCAATTGTAGTGAAGACCGTCTTCTGGCTGGTGCCCTCCGGTAACTTTGTCGTAGGAGGTTGCAGGGTCTCTTCACGTGGTTGGGGGAGGGGGCTCGGCTCCTCCGGTTCTGACGAGTCCTGAACATCTTTGTGTTACAAGAACATTCAAGTCACGTGCCAATTAATACAAGGACGTCTTAAAAACTATAAATAATTGAGTGCCCAAAAGTATACTTGAATTGAAACAGCGCCTCTCTTTTCTGTGGGCGTGTTGGGTATTACAGCTCAGCTACATTTGCTTGAATATGATAAGACACCGATGACAAGAGTAAAAAAAACAAAAATAATTTAAAGCGAGCACTCACCTGAGAGAAAGGAGATTTCACTGAACAGCAGCCATGGACTGGAGAAGTAATAATGACAGCGCAGGATTCTCGCCGACCTGCCAGACAGGGACATAGTGACAGTGCGGGCGCTCAGGTCACGGACGTCCATTGCCAGAGATAGGGTGACTGGGGTGGGGTCCCATGGAGTGTGCAAGGAGCGTTTAAAGTAACAGTCCACGCGCCGGAAGACCTGGACCCCTCTGGTGTGCATGTTATTAGCGTGTACCTGAGGGGGAAGAGGAGAAGAGTCAGGTTATCGGAGGGCAGTGATCACAGAGTGATGTAAGACGGGACCCTGAATATGGTCTGTGACCCTCTACGACCCATAAGCCTTTGTGGTCATTCAGCAGGGCTTCTTAGTTCTTAAATGAGGCTCCCTCAATATGTGGACTTTCTAGGCATGTCCTAACAATAAATGGCGGGTCCAGCGAGTTCCCCCCTCCTCTCTCTCTCGACTTCCTTGCATGGGACTGTCTGCCTTGTGTATAATAGCTAAGCCAAACCCCTTCATTGATAAAGCAATTTAGAGGCAGAAAAGGGGATGGGCCTAAAATGGTTGTCCACGTTCAGCAAATAATTGATATGGTTTGTGTAAGAAAAAGTTATACAAGTTTTCAATATACTTACTGTATCAATTCCTCATGGTTTTCTAGATCTCTGCTTGCTGTCATTCTAAAGAAAGCTTCTCTGTTTACTTCAAGTGGATAAAATCTGTCCATTGTCTTGTGATAGACAGGCAGATTTTTTGCTGAAAGTGGACAACCCCTTTAACTGTACGGAAGAAGCCCACCCCCTGCAAGGAAGTCTGGGAGAGAGGCGGGTGGACAAACCTGATGTACAAGTGACATTGTTAGAAACTTCCGAGAAGTTGTGGTTCGGAACAAAACGAGTACTTGACCAAAGGAGGAACAAAAGAACAAAGATCTTTCATCTCTGATCACAGTTGATCCTGGCGCAGAATAAGATTATTTTAATTCCTTGTTTTCGCCTATGGCTGTAGCCAGTAGTTGATTATAACATAGGTTGTTTGGCCGGTAGCCCGGGACCCAAGTCTTTTAAGGGGCCCATGGCCACCCAAACCACCCACTAAATCTTATATGGAGAAGGACCTTCACCCATGAAATCCTCGTATATCTGTTCCTGCTCTCAATACACATGCACACAAGAGCCATTTAAGGACCTTTGAAGGTCCTCCAAAGATCCTGAAATCACAGATTGAAAGCAGCAGAAGAGACCCATCCTCCATTCCCCAAGTAGCTTCTAGTACCAGATGTAGGAAGTGATTAGAGACTTGTAGGGGCCATAATATCCATACAGCCCAGGGCCCGTGGTGGTCTTAATCCTCCCCTGTGTGTAGCTATGGGAAGACAACACGAAGACAACACTCCATGGTTTACCAAGACACAGTGATCTGTACAATGTATGAAAGACCGGGTCGCTATTACAGATAGGATCTGTATCTCCCTTACAAGGTCTCCACGTTGTTGTATTACACAGACGTATATTTCGTAGCACTTGTATGACTTCAGCATTGGTTTCACATGGTCCATAATATGTCACACACCTGTCGCCACATAGAATTCCCAGGTGAGTTTGTTTATCTGCGCATGAAGGATTCCCAGCTGATAGGGAAGATATGCAGGTGATACACATCCATGCACATCAAAGGATAAATCTAGGATCCCTCATCCGTAAAGAAACAAACAAAACCAATGCGGGAAATAGCGATGAGGAGAAAGTGGCATCTCCTCACCTCCCTGCAGACTGTACATGGACCACCTGAGTCACTATAAAGACTATAAATACTATAAGTGGAGGGGGGATGAAGCTGCAACACTATACTATATATATATATATATATACACACAGTACTCACCCTCATATAGGTAAATGATCTCAGGGCATCAAACTCAAACTCCATCTCCAGGTATCCAGATGGGCAACTTGCCTCATTCCACCCCACGTAATCATACCCTGGCCAGACTCCCTGCTCCTTGTGCTGGAGGAAATCGTCAGCCCCGATAACACCATCAGTCAGCTGCCCCAGTCCTCCGTAATGTAACCTTTAGGAGAAGACAAAGCAGCATTGTGTAGGCTTTCTTCCAAAAACAGCACCAAACTATTTAGTAGGGTGGGTACGGTATTATATCTTGCAATGCTATGATCCACCTGTGGACAGGTGTGGCGCTGTTTAGAACAAAAGCTGCAATTTTTTTTTTGTTGTGGTGGACATTTTTGTGTTCTATTTTTGACTTAAAAAGGGATTATCAGTGTGGATAAGTTTCAAATGGTTCAATTCTTAAATTTTTACTTTTGTCATAGACAAGTTGTGGGACAACGTTGAGTGAGTGCAATGTCATATGATTGTGCTAGACATATAATAAGTTGTGTATGATGACTTACCCGCCAACGGTAAATCCATCGTATGTAGAGTCGTTCAAATTGACCATCCCCGTCCCAAGGTTCATGATGTCTCCAGGTGGAGAGGTGTATGACCGGAGACCATCTATGGTGGAAACAAATCGTCAACTTATGAAAAGCCATGATAAGTAGGTGAAGACCACGCTCAATGTCATGGTGAAAGTGAGCACCATCAATTGGGGGACTGTAGGATGAAATCGGTCAGGGAGTACGTCCAGCTTAAAAAGAGTCCGATCACTGAAATGGGAGGGGGGGGGGGATGTGGAGCGGTGAGCGCCGTGCCTCTGCGGATGAGTTTGGTTATGCTCATCCACGGGGCCTCATTGTTTCAGTGATTGGTGGAGGCTGCTACTCTTGAAGTAGTAGATGCTATTAGACCATATGGAGGTCATGACTCTATAGCAGTTGCAGGGTAGGAGATACTCACCTTGCCAAATACATCCGTATACCTCCACTCTGAGACACACGCTCATGACTCGGTCAGCCATGGGGTAGAAACGAACATAACGGGCAATGACTGGGGGTCCGAGGTCCTTCAGAACAAGGTCATGTGTGTTCTCATTTCCAACTATCACCTATACAAGACAGAAGATACGTAACCACCACATCTGGAGGACGTCTCTCACCACAACACATCTCCACCACCTCTCACCTCGTTTCCCCAGGGGTCTCTCCAATGAGCCCACTTATAACCATCCCTACTGTAACGCAGCTGGTAGTGCCGGACAAATTCTTTGCCCAGTCCTCCGCTGTCCCGACCCTGTGTCCCAACAAGGGTCAGGAAATACAACTTCCTCAAGTCCACCTGAAGATATTCATCATTATTGGGATAGACGGGCCCAGCGGGGCACCAGGCGCCATCGCCGTCGGTACTTTCTAGCCTGTGTCATGGAAGAGAGAGAAAAAGTTGGATAAATGGATGATTTTGGGAGGAGGATCACTTTAAGGGGAATTTCACTTTACATGACTATAACTGGAATAATGAAATAAATATTCAAGAATTGAGAAAATGACCGAATTCTCTATTTTTAGGAAGCCCAATACATAGACACAAGTAAGACGAGTTCTTCACACGTATCGAAATACACCAGGTTTAAGGTCAACTTAGAGTGGACGCCTGTACTAAGTAGCCTAAGAGCACGGACATGCGGCCCCTTGCCAAACCCCTCCGGGCAATGAAGAGTAATATTACTGACACAACTAGGGGCAAGTCATCTGACTGTAATAGGAGTAATAGTGGAGGTCATGGGGGTTAATCTGTAGGGGAAAGTCACATATTTTGGGTCGAGTACAATGATAGATGCAATGTCATGAGCAGCAGTGTTTATGTTCTAGGAGTGCTGTATATGTAACCCCAAAGACTGCACATACAGTATAGATTATATAACATACAAATCACTGGCAAGACTTACACATCTCAGCTGCTGCAGAACCTCATAATACACAACTCAGCTGCTGCAGCAACACATAATACACACCTCAGCTGCTGTACAACTTCATACAGGCCTCAGCTGCTGCAGCAACACATAATACACACCTTAGCTGCAGCAGAACCTCATATTACACACCTCAACTACTGCAGAACCTCATATTACACACCTCAACTACTGCAGAACCTCATATTACACACCTCAACTACTGCAGAACCTCATATTACACACCTCAACTACTGCAGAATACACACTGCATAATACAAACCTTAGCTGCTGCAGAACCTCATATTACACACCTCAGCTACTATACAACCTCATACAAGCCTTAGCTGCTGCAGCACCGCATATTACCCACCTCAGCTGCTACAGAACCTTATATTACACAACTCAACTACTGCAGAACCTAAAATTACACACCTCAGCTGCTGCAGAACATCATAATACACACTTCAGCCGCTGCAGACCTCACCTCACCTTTTGCTTTAATGTACAGGAGGGTGGGGGGCATTATCCTATATTTCTGTAGCACAATCACTTTATTGTTAAGTTAGAGGTGCGCAGGTCACCGCCTTCTTCTAATCCTCTCTTCATCAATGTCTGGGAGAAGTATGTGATACCTTCCCCCCCCTCCCCAACGTGTTGGACCCTCGAGCACTTGCGGTCTCCGAAACCCCTGTAGCCAAGAAACTGAGTACAATACATCAGCCAGATCACCTGGTGTTACACAACCTGAGCCTAGAGATCTACGATATAAAAACTCATATAAAAAACATAATTTTCTTGAGAATTTCCTTCTATGCGAAAACAACAGCCCCGCCGTGACGCATCGAGCCATTCTTGGGCAAGTCACGACAAGATGGCTTCCAGGTACAATCATTTTCTTTGTCAGCAGATTGAGGCAGACGTTCATCTTTTACAGATCTGTCAGTCGTTCCCACAAGCTTCAGCAGAGGTGATCACAAAACTTTCATTAGCATGACCACCATGGAGGTTCACGCTCCTTTGTATAATATCCAGCAGTCTAGGGACAGGGCACATGTGATTGGTGGCATTATGCCTCCCGGGGACCTCAAATAGTACTAATATTATAGTAACCAACATTGTAATCACATAACACCACACAGTGCACAAATAATAACACTATACCGTGCACAAATAATAACACTATACAGTGCACAAATAATAACCCTATACCATGAACAAATAATAACATCATACCGTGCACAAATAATAACACAGCACCGTGCACAAATAATAACAGCATAAAGTGCACAAATAATAAGACCATACAGTGCACAAATAACACCACTATACGATGCACAAATAATAACACTACACTGTGCACACATAATAACACTATACCATGCACAAATAATAAGACCATACAGTGCACACATAATAAGACTATACAGTGCACAAATAATAACACTACACAGTACACAAATAATAACAGTATGTTGTGCACAAATAATAACACTATACAGTGCACAAATAATAACGCTATACAGTGCACACATAATAAGACTATACAGTGCACTAATAATGACACTATAATGAAACTTTCATTAGCATGACCACCATGGAGGTCCACATTCATTTGTATAATATCCATTAGTCTAGAGACAGGGCACATGTGATTGGTGCCATTATGCCTCCTCGGGACCTCAAATAGTACTAATATTATAGTAACCAACATTGTAACCAAATAACAGCATAATATCGTGCACAAATAATAACACTATACCGTGCACAAATAATAACACCATACCATGAACAAATAATAACACTACACAGTACACAAATAATAACACAGCACCGTGCACAAATAATAACAGCATAAAGTGCACAAATAATAACACTATACCATGCACAAATAATAACAGCATACAGTGCACATATAATAACACTATACCATGCACAAATAATAACAGCATACAGTGCACATATAATAACACTATACAGTGCACAAATACTAACAGCATACAGTGCACATATAATAACACTATACAGTGCACAAATAATAACAGCATACAGTGCACAAATAATAAGACTATACAGTGCACTCATAATAACACCATACAGTTCACAAATAATCAGGGCTGTAGAGTTGGCAACTTAAACTTCTGACTTCTCAATTTTACTAACTCCAAATCCTACATAATGGTCACCAACTCCGATAAATAGCAGAGTAGCACATGGAGGACAGAAGAAGCTGCAGTGTGGTGCAAGGAGGAGACAAGGAACCAAGAAAGGAGGGTATCTATTAATTTGTTTGCTCTGGGGTCTTCCGTAACATTATTATTGTTGTCTCTGTGGTCTCTACTTTATTATCATTGCCTGCTCTGGGGTCTCCAGTAACATTATTATCTGCTCTGGTGCCTCCACTATTATTGTCTGCTCTGAATGCAGTATTTGGTTCCTGGGGTGGTTTTAATTGCTGTATTGTGGTATTTCTAATTCCTGGGGCGGCATTTTGCACTATACTGTGGTTGTTGGTGTATATAGGCTACTGGTTACTAGTTAAACAGTAAGACAATAAGGGAGATGTAACATTGTGGCACAGGCTCCGCCAGTGGAAAGGCAGACAACACTAGTTTTTTGCTGCGCCACATTTATCACCGTGATGTTAAATTCTGGGGCAGTTTAAAACAGCCGTGTTCTACTTTCTGTCTTCATAGAGTTGTTCTAAACTGGTGTAAAATATTTGGCGTATGGGCCATTTTCTACCCGACTACACTTTCTTTGTGCTGAAAAATGTGCTGAAAAACCTCACCTCAGCTTATACATGAGTCTATAAAAAAATATAAACTTACATACTCACCTTCCGGCGCCCCCGTTGCTCGGCGCTGCTCCCCGATACTTCCGTCCCTGTGGCTCCACTTCTTTCTTATCTCTGTTGTAAGAGCCGGCAGAGGCGCGTCCATGCACTCTGCCGGCCAGCGTATACTATGCGCCATGAACACCTCTCTGCCGGTGAAAGAAGAGGAGCTGCGGGGATGGGAGCATCGGGAGCCGCGCCAAGCATCGGGGCGGCGGAGGGGGGGTGTGTAAGTTAATTTTTTTTGTGCTGGGCAAACTCGGGGCTGGCTGGCTATATACTAAAGGGGCCTGGCTTCAAACTACAGGGGGCTGACTATATACTAAAGGTGGTTGGCTATATACTACAGGGAGCTGGCGAGCTATATGCTACAGGGATCTGGCAGGCTATATACTACTGGCGGCTGGCTAGCTATATACTGGGAGGCTGTGACCAATGCATTTCCCACCCTCGGCTTATACTTGAATCAATAGGTTTTCCCAGTTTTTGGTAGGAAAAATAAGGGGCCTCGGCTTATATTCAAGTATATACAGTATTAAATTCTTTGGAGTTGAAGTCGGTCCATTTTATCACGACTTCATCAAAATGTTTTCCAAAATGGACCCCACACAAATAATACCACCATACAGTGCACAAATTATACCTGGTATGTATAAAGTGACCATAAGACAACTCCATACAGTGCACAAATTATACCTGGTATGTATAAAGTGACCATAAGACAACTCCACACAGTGCACAAAAAACACCATTAAAGAGCGCACACATAGTACTACCACGTTGTGCACATATAATATCACCATACAGCACGCACATAAGACATAAACCACTATACAGTGCACAAACAGAACAAGATATATAGTGACCAAAAAACAACTCCATATGGTGCAATAATAATACAATCACAAAGTGCACAAGCAATACCAGATTTACAGTGACCAAATAAATGTGCACAATCATAGAGAGCACAAATGTCACCAAAAAAGCAAATAACCCCACCCCGCCATACAGTGACCGGCTAACAGCTACAAAGTACTATAACACCGCTGCTATACAATGTGAAAATATTAGCACAATGTAGTTGTCAGACAATCGCTTATGCCCGGGTGCAGTTCCTTTGTTGTGTTTAGAGATAACTTTGCTCTACTAATAGCATACCTCCCAACCGTCCCGTTTTTGACGTGACAGTCCCGTTTTTTGGGCTCTGTACACGCGTCACGGGCGGTTGAGAGAATGTCACGACTCCCCCCCCTCTTCCCCGCTTTGTCCCGCCTCCTCCTGGCCCCATAGATAAGAGCTGCAGAGCAGCGGAAGCATCGTAGCCAGGAGGAGGCGGGACCAGCCCCTGCTACCTCCTCACATGATGAAGTCATGTGAGACGGTAGCTCCGCCCCCGGCTGGCCCCGCCCCCTCCGCAATTCAAGTCGGAGCCCGGGAGAAGACAGAATGACTGCTGGAACCAGGAGAGGTAAGAACCTGAGGGGACAGGGGGCCACAGGAAGAGGGGGCCAGGAGGAGGATACAGGACAGGGAGAGCTGGAGGACACAGGTGAAAGCTGCTGGGGGACAGTGAAGGTAGTACTGGGGGACTGGAGGAGCCTAGTGGGGGACAGTGAAGGCTGCTGGGGGACAGGAGGAGGCTGCTGGGGGACAGGAGGAGGCTACTGGGGGACAGTGAAGGCTGCTGGGGGACAGGAGGAGGCTACTGGGGGACAGGAGGCGGCTAGTGGGGGACAGGAGGCGGCTAATGGGGGGAGAGGTGAAGGCTGCTGGGGGACAGGAGGCTGCTGGGGGACAGGAGGCTGCTGCTGGGGGACAGGAGGCTGCTACTGGGGGACAGGAGGAGGCTGCTGGGGGACAGGTGAAGGCTGCTGGGGGACACCGGAGGAGGCTGCAGGAGGAGGATGGAGGAAAGGAGACTACAGGAGGAGGATGGAGGAAAGGAGACTACAGGAGGAGGATGGAGGAAAGGAGACTACAGGAGGAGGATGGAGGAAAGGAGACTACAGGAGGAGGATGGAGGAAAGGAGACTACAGGAGGAGGATGGAGGAAAGGAGACCACAGGAGGAGGATGGAGGAAAGGAGACTACAGGAGGAGGATGGAGGAAAGGAGACTACAGGAGGAGGATGGAGGAAAGGAGACTACAGGAGGAGGATGGAGGTAAGGAGACTACAGGAGGAGGATGGAGGAAAGGAGACTACAGGAGGAGGATGGAGGAAAGGAGACTACAGGAGGAGGATGGAGGAAAGGAGACTACAGGAGGAGGATGGAGGAAAGGAGACTACAGGAGGAGGATGGAGGAAAGGAGACCACAGGAGGAGGATGGAGGAAAGGAGACTACAGGAGGAGGATGGAGGAAAGGAGACCACAGGAGGAGGATGGAGGAAAGGAGACTACAGGAGGAGGATGGAGGAAAGGAGACTACAGGAGGAGGATGGAGGAAAGGAGACCACAGGAGGAGGATGGAGGAAAGGAGACTACAGGAGGAGGATGGAGGAAAGGAGACTACAGGAGGAGGAGGGAGGAAAGGAGACCACAGGAGGAGGATGGAGGGCAGGAGGAGGCTAGAGGACAGTGGGCTACAGGAGGAGGATGGAGGACAGGAGGAGGCTAGAGGACAGTGGGCTACAGGAGGAGGATGGAGGACAGGAGGAGGCTAGAGGACAGTGGGCTACAGGAGGAGGATGGAGGACAGGAGGAGGCTAGAGGACAGTGGGCTACAGGAGGAGGATGGAGGACAGGAGGAGGCAAGAGGACAGTGGGCTACAGGAGGAGGAGGATAGAGGACAGGAGGATGGAGAACAGGATGAGGAGGATGGAGGATACAGGAGGAGGATGGAGGACAGGAGGAGGAGGATGGAGGATACAGGAGGAGGATGGAGGACAGGCGGATACAGGAGGAGGATGGAGGACAGGCGGATACATAAGGAGGATGGAGGATACTGGAGAAGGATGGAGGACAGGAGGAGGCAAGAGGACAGTGGGCTACAGGAGGAGGAGGATAGAGGACAGGAGGATACAGGAGGAGGATACAGGAGGAGGATGGAGAACAGGATGAGGAGGATGGAGGATACAGGAGGAGGATGGAGGACAGGAGGATGGAGGATACAGGAGGAGGATGGAGGACGGGCGGATACAGGAGGAGGATGGAGGACAGGCGGATACATAAAGAGGAGGAGGATGGAGGATACTGGAGAAGGATGGAGGACAGGAGGCCACAGGAGGAGGATGAAGGACAGGAGGCGGATGGAGGACAGGAGGCCACAGAATGAGGAGGATAGAGAACAGGGACCACACCATGTGAGGAGGGGTGGGGGTAGGAGTACAGATAATATTATGTGTAAATTTGGGAGATTAAATAAAAGTGGAAAACCGAATATAAAGGGAGGATAAATTTAAAGAGGGGTTTTATATGTTGCAGAGTTGCATTAAGTGTAATTATACGGGTCCACGGGGGGGGGGGGGGGTCAAAGTAAGGGGCATTGTTCTATGTGGGGACCATCAAGGTCAATATTATACTATGTGGGTGTGGCAATGGGCGTGGTTTAGACAAAGGGGGAGGGGCTTTTTGTCCCTCTTTCTCTCGCCCAAAAGTTGGGAGGTATGCTAATAGCTGCATTTTTTTCCCCTCATTTTCCAGGATAGCAGCAATAATTTCCGACCTTTCACCCTGTCAATCACAATGCAAACAGCAGCGGGATAATCTGTGTGAACGTCCTGCAGGGTAAAGATCCTATAGGCACATCCCACATACAGTACATAATCGTGTGAGAGGGTTTGGATATTTTTGGGTCCATTGGGTTTCTCTTCATGTGTATTGCATTTTTAGTGAGGGATTTTTTTTTTTTACGGATTCAGTGACTCCCTGGCGGATGTGAACGTAGTGGGAATACATGACCACTGTGTGAAAGTGCCTGTTGGTGCCAGCGAGATATTTCTGGATGATGCTCCATGTGGTTTCTATCCAGATGAGGCCTCCTACAAAACATTGCTGGATATTGTTAAGCGTTATCGCTGCAAAATTTACATCCTCATCAAAGAACGTTTCATGTTACATGTGGCGGCCATGTGGGGAGCGACTTAAAGGGTAGTTCAGCTGAAAACGGTATGCGGCCGCCTTATTGCCCCCTGCCTCTCTCCTGTTTGATGTGATGGCGTCCATTGCTCTGCACTGTATTAGTGAAAGTCACAGGGAATCTTTCATCTAGAGTAAACCTGTGCGTATCGGATCAGACATGTGTGGAAACAGGTGAATTTGGTTTCCTCGGGTCTGACGTTATGAGAAAGATTCTGTATCTGAGAGGCACGTCGTATGAGATGAAGGAGGTGGTCTCAATGATTTATTGTGTGCAGACTATGGGGTGTCCCACCTCTGACTTGTGGCTGACAGCTGTGGAACTACAACCCCCAGCCTGCCCTCATAGTCCTAGTCACATGTTAGGGTCTTTCTCTATATATAACGTACAAAAAAGACCTATAAACTCATTACTACATAAACAATCCATAACGCAGGAAGCCATTTTGTTTTTCCAAGCACACAAAGGACTTGATATCTTATTTATGGTTCCTAGGAGACTGAAGCCCTTCAATCTGTCCCACAGCAATCCATATACTGGCCTTAGCAACCAATTAGAATACAGCTTTTATTCGTTAAGCTGCATTCAAAATATAAAGCGTAGATTTTGATTGGCTGATGAGGCAACACAGAATTTTCATTGCGGCTTCGTCCCACATAATGGGTTTCACTGTAGTATCCAAGTTTATGGAAAATAATACAATTGTAAAGCTATACATGTCAGGGGGTTTGGGGACACTTAAAGGGATGGGACATTCATATAATTTTTTCCTTCTCCACAGGATAAGCGATAGATGTACGAATGCAGGAGGTCCAACAGTCGAAACCCAATACCCAATACCCCTCATCCTCCTGCAACCACATACACACAGACTGAACAAGTGCTCTCTCACCTGCTGTGTTTAGCTTCAGTAGAGTCTGACCATGCACTGGAGGCGGTAATGTCCTCATCAGGGATGGTCCTGTCCTGCATGCCCAAGGCATATCGACACGTGGCTGCAGAGAGAAAGAAACTGAATCATTATAACCAATAATTAGCGCAGGAGATGATTTTAGCCATCTCTTTTTTTGTGGACAAAGTCACCAGATTGTAATATAGGCGTCACATCTCTGTTCTCTGGTGCCCAGTTCCTAATTTCCAATGTTAAAGTGTCCCTATGGTGCAGTATCCTGGTTCCTAATGACCAGTATTTGAGTGCTTAGTAATGTTTGCATCCAGTTCATAAGGACCCTAGTTTCTAGTATCCAGTGATTTAGTGTTCCAGGACCTGATGGCTTATTTCCATTATTTCACTTTCTGTTGTCAAAGAATTGAAGGCGCCGTCTCCCCTCTATCAGTCTCTACTATCTATAATGTCCTAAGTTCCAAGAATGTTGTGGTTAATACCCTCTGTTTCTAGAGTCCAGTGGTTGTCGACCTCTGTTTCTACAGTCCAATGGTCGTCAACCTCTGTTTCTACAGTCCAATGGTCGTCAACCTCTGTTTCTACAGTCCAATGGTCGTCAACCTCTGTTTCTACAGTCCAATGGTTGTCAACCTCTGTTTCTACAGTCCAATGGTTGTCAACCTCTGTTTCTACAGTCCAATGGTTGTCAGCCTTTGTTTCTACAGTCCAATGGTTGTCAGCCTTTGTTTCTACAGTCCAATGGTTGTCAACCTGTCCCTATAGTTGAAGAGGACTTCAGATCCTAGAGTGTAGTGGTAAAGGACCTCAGTCCTAGAGTCTAGTGGTTGATGACTTTGTTCCCAAGAATCTAGTGGTGAAGAAACCACATCCAAAGTTTCATTTCCATAGTCCTCACTGACTTGTTTGTTACCATTTTCTCTAGAGTTAATAAACCAATTCTACACTTACATGGATCAAAATGAGCGTCTGGCTCAGCCAGGCAGAAACCGATGAGAAGACCGAGCGAGAGAAGACAAGATACCATCTTCATGTCTTCTGTCAGTGACGACTCATGAAATTCTGATCCATAATTCTTACTGCAAAGAGATAAAGTTATATAGAGGTCAACAATATTTAAGACATGTTTTAAGTTCCTCCAAATCACTGGTAAACAAGGAGCTACAAAGAACTAAAAGTAGTTTGATGTATTGGTAGATATATCTATATACTCTATCGGCGCAGAGGTAAAATACATAAACATACACAAAGCAGCTGGAATACTATGAAGAGGTTGGCACCCAAGGAGCTGGTTTAGTGCTAAGAAAAAGTAACAACCAATATAGATCCAAAAAAACAAAGGTTACAATAGGAGAAATCACATTTTGGCTCTTATAACGGTGTCAGCGTAGGAACTTGTACAATCTGGCACCGGTAGTGATGGCTTAATAACACAACGGGGGAGATTTAGGTATTTGTAGAAAGTGTAAACTCCAGCTTTAAAACGTGCCAAATTTATCAAACGGTTTCATGGTGTACAAATAAATCAGGTGCATCTTTAGATACTTCATACCACCCTGTGTGGCATAGTTGGCAATCAGTGGCACACAATATCATATGTTATACCATGCTCTTTCCCCACTAAGCCATGACTGCTCCAACAACATTTTGAACAAAAATTGCAAAAAAATTTTCCTGCCTAGAATTTAGGAGTAACCATATTAGTAAATGTGGGTAACATAAGTGGTTCCGAGAGAAGATGTACAATGGCAGTGACCCAACAAGGAATGATGCAGCTCAATGATGTGGCTCGGTGATAAAGTGCACTGAAGAGGACTAGTAGGCTGGTGCACGGTTCAAGATCCATAAAGGCTATTGTAGGGTTTGCATGCACAAAGGTTATTCCTGGAAGCTATGTCAAGAATCAGCCAATTAGGAAAAACCAACACAGATGACACCACACGGACTAGTTCAGGTAGACGGAGCCTTACAAACCTGTTCTGTCATCCTGGAGGTCGCACCCTGGAGACTGAGAAGGCTGAGAAGACACCGGTCAGCATTTATATTATCCCAGTACAAACCCACTAATCTAATGCAGATCCATCTGGATCATGCATATGGATAAAAACCAGAAGTGAATTCTGCTGGTTATTATTGGAAACAGCCAACAAGCTCACACCTGTTTTAGCGCAATACATGGCATTACTGTATGGTACAGCAATAAAGAATATCCCATAAAAAATACAGAGTCAACAGAATGAAGGAAGAGTTCAGCTCTGAAGCCTGGAGGAATGTGAGTGCAGCTCTGGAGTGTGATTATACAGGTTGTACAAGATGGAGACATTTGTAAATATGTCACTACAACTGCTGCTTTTACTTTGCCCCTTCATGCCCGTGCTACTGCTCTAAACTCTGCAATCTGAAATACCTTAGAAGAGGGCAATTATGGGCGATAAATGCCCACCTAACAAATACAATTCTACTTCCCCTAAAACACACATTTATATTACAATATCATATCACAGCATACAACATGTTCACAAAATACAGAATTTGTTGCTGCCAAAATATATCCCCAAATTTCTGTTTACCTGATTTCACTTTATTATTAAAAAATTATTTAAAAATCTGATTACTAAAACAACAGCTGGGGTTAGTAATCAGATTTTTGTAATACATTTGTCAAAGGGAAGAATAACACAACATTACAAGCAAGTCCGATCAATACTGGAATGGAAGAAGTTTTTTACACCGTTGCCTTGTACTACAGCTGTTGGGACACTACTTCTCTCAGCATGCCCTGGCAGCCTGTGGCCGTGCAGCTGTTGGATAACATCCACTCCCAGTGTGATGTCAGGAAATGCTCAGTGATGTGGTTTTTGATGTGGTCGTAACGCTTCATAGGCACGAACGCATCCCGCATAGCATACGTTTTTATTACATTATGGTGTAAGCACATATAAGCACATATATATGGCGCCACTCTTCCAAAAATTTACATCCAGTATCCTAGAGAATACTTTATAGTTGTGCCCTAAGCTCAAGTCTATTATAGCACATTGGGGTACATTTACTTACCAGGTCCTGCGCGATCCCCGTTTCGGAATGTCCATCGGAATGTACATCTGCCGCGATTCAAGAAGATTGTGCGCCCGATTTCCTGTTGTGTCGCTTCCCCGATCAGGTCCGCCGGGGTTCACCTTCTTCTTCTAGGTTCATGTAAGTGCTTGACTTGCGACACACATTTAAATGTTAAATCCCGCGCTTAGTCAGAATCCGTCGGATCGTCTGATGGCCCGCCCCTGGATTTCTGTCGCATGAAAGCCGGCGCTGATGCACCAAAATCCGATAGCGTGCGCCAAAAAACCCTTCTAAATGCGGCGCGAATCGGTAATTGTTGGATATTCAGATGATAGTACGCCCCTTAGTAAATGAGCCCCATTATATAAGACAATTTCTTAGATATGAGAACGCATCCAGCACTATTCACACAGGACGATACACTGCAACTTTTTTTTTTTTTCTTAAGACAGCACCAAAATAAACCACAATTTTTTTGTGGAATCCTCCGAATGCGTTTGCTTTTTACATTGCAAGGGTGAATTCCACAGTATGCAAGCGTGCAGCATAATTTGACAATGTGAGGACAAAATTATTTAAATTCCCATTTACTTTGCCTGCAATTCCATATAGTAAAATCTGTAGCGTACCGCTCAAGTGTGGTCATACCCTACAAAGATTGTAACCTTACAAATTGGGGAAATTGCATTTTTACTATGAATGTGCGTGGCCACTTTAAGGCGGTGATTGCAACTATGGCTGATACTGTCTTTTCTATATGTCGTTCTATATATCGTTCTATATATGGGGGAGCAGCGACTGACCCCCATACATCCTAATCCATGACCATATACTGTAGTTTCTGTAATATATGGAACAAGTGCGGACATGTAAGTGAAAGCTGCAGAGCCACGACGCTTCCCCCTGCAGATACCTCTACGTCTTGAAGGCTCCTTCCTCCTCTCCTACACCTGAGCCGTCCGCCCTCCACAGGGTTGTCACTTTCACTCTTCCTCCCCACTTTTTCCATTACTTTGGGGCTATTTCTCCTTCCACCTGAGCCCCTATACTCCCACTGCGCAGCGCCCCTCACACCTCTCCAGGCCACTTACCTGTGCGCCCACCGCTTGTGTCCTGGTGCAGGTAGTCTCAGAAGTATGACATGTTCTCCATAGCTTTCTCCCTTGGGACAGACAGGAACTAAACTATCTGTGCCTCTTCCCTCCTCCTCCCCAGATCCCTCCTCTCCACCAAGCGCAGCATTCACTTGTCTCTGCTCCCCTCCCCTCCATTCTCCTTAACTCATTCTCTCACAGCTCTAATCTCCATTCTCACACTCCTACCACCGCTCCTCACAGCCTGGACAACACTTCCTCACACTTTGTGCTATTTCCTCTGGACACTTCCTCTCTACAACCTTGTTTTGTCAAAAATCTAGAAGGAAAGACCCTCTAAGTCAAAAAAAACCTAAAGGACTAGATGCCCCTGTCTTGCCATGTGGCTTGTTGGCACATACCCTATAAGATCCCTTCTCCCATATTATGACATATTTTTAAAAAATCCTTTCTATTTGTTCAACAGTTCACTAAATATTGGTGATGGTGACAAACTTGTAGACCTTTTAACATGACTGAGAAGGATTCTAATCAGAATTTTAGCCATTGTCACAGTAAAACAGGTTTCGGATTTAGGATCTTGTGTTCACGGTGACTGCACCAGCAGAATAGTGAGTGCAGCTCTGGGGTATAATACAGGATGTAACTCAGGATCAGTACAGGATAAGTAATGTCATGTATGTACACAGTGACTGCACCAGCAGCAGAATAGTGAGTGCAGCTCTGGAGTATAACACAGGATGTAACTCAGGATCAGTACAGGATAAGTAATGTCATGTATGTACACAGTGACTGCACCAGCAGCAGAATAGTGAGTGCAGATCTAGAGTATAACACAGGATGTAACTCGGGATCAGTACAGGATAAGTAATGTCATGTATGTACCAAGTGACTGCACCAGCAGCAGAATAGTGAGTGCAGCTCTGGGGTATAATACAGGATGTAACCCAGGATCAGTACAGGATAAGTAATGTCATGTATGTACACAGTGACTGCACCAGCAGCAGAATAGTGAGTGCAGCTCTGGGGTATAATACAGGATGTAACCCAGGATCAGTACAGGATAAGTAATGTCATGTATGTACACAGTGACTGCACCAGCAGCAGAATAATGAGTGCAGCTCTGGAGTATAATACAGGATGTAACTCGGGATCAGTACAGGATAAGTAATGTTATGTATGTACACAGTGACTGCACCAGCAGCAGAATAGTGCGTGCAGCTCTGGGGTATAATACAGGATGTAACCCAGGATCAGTACAGGATAAGTAATGTCATGTATGTACACAGTGACTGCACCAGCAGCAGAATAATGAGTGCAGCTCTGGGGTATAATACAGGATGTAACTCGGGATCAGTACAGGATAAGTAATGTTATGTATGTACACAGTGACTGCACCAACAGCAGAATAGTGAGTGCAACTCTTAAGTCAAGGTCGGTTTTAGACAAAGTGGGTCACTGGGCAAAATTAAAAGTGGGGCACAAAAATAAAAAAAAAACATTTTATGAACAGTCAGTCAGTAAGAGGCTCCTTTATCCCTGCACAATAATAACACTTTGTAGTTACACACAGTAGTAGGTAAGTATCTGTAATATAGGACTGTAGGAGAATGTTCTAGGAGATAGACAGATGATAGGGAGATGGATGATAGAAGATAATATGAAAGATTATACAGATTTATACATAGATTTTTTTAAATGCAGAAATATAAAGTAGATTATGTATACAGTACATAGCGAGATGAAGTGATGGGGCTTTATTCCCATGGCACTAGCTTCTTACTGAAGTGACATACTGTAGTATTGGAATATAAGGTTCTCTATAATCAGGGCCTTTAGGTTAAATTTCGTAAAATCATAAAATAATACAGTTATCTATGACAAAACGTGGTGTCCTATATGCAGAAATGACAGTGGTAACAATGACAGGTATAAGAGGTGACCAGGGGCGTTACTAAAGTGGTAGCAGCCGCTATGGGGCCCGCAGTGTCAGGGGGCCCCGTCATACTACCTGACATACTAAAGAGTGGAGGATGTGCACCATTATATACATATTATGCTGCACACTGTTCTGCATAATATATATATAACATATATGTGAGAAGGGGGAGGCCTGCTATGGGGCCCTGTTTCTCCTAGTTACGCCACCCGAGGTGACTGCTATAGGGTTTCATGTAACTACTAGTATAGCAGAGGTCAGAGGACGTATACTCTACTTACAGTACGTATTTCCTCTCCTCCGAGCTGCATGAGATTATTGCCTAAAAAGAAATCAAACTACTTTATGATAACAACAAGGTAGAGAAGGGCAGGAACAAGAAAAATTTACGGTATGTTATATATGAAGGGAGAGCCTAAGGGGGAGACTCAGTATAACAAATTTAGATGGATGAGTCTCCTCCTAATAGAGTTACAGAGGGTTGTGGTTATATATTCCTATCAATACTGTGCCTGCAGGTGTCCTTATGGCGTTATCAGCCTCGCCTCAGCCTTAGGGTCAGTAAACAGACATAACAATACGGAAGCAATAAGAACCAGAAATAAAGCTAGAGATAAGCAATGCAAACTACAGAGCAAAGAAATCAAGGCCACCCCAGCAAAAATGTCATCTAAAACAATGGGCAACGCAGTCAGGAATGTTAGAGGAAAGCCACAGCTGCATTCACAAGCCTTCTGACTACAGAGCTGTAATCTCCCAGCATGCCTTGGTGGTTCAGTGCCTGCAGTGAGTCTCATGTGGGTAAAAATGACTCCCTATTATGTAGCAGCGTTGTTAGACTTAGCGCACATCTGCATTGGATTTCCAATCTTTCGTTATAAGATCTTAATCCATTAAATGAAAGAAAACATCTAATCCCGAGGGTCCCCTCTCACTATAATGGGGTTTGCCTGGTATCCCTTATGTCACACGTCATTAAATGTCAATAAACAGCTGATCCTCAAGACCCCCACTGGCCTTAATGGGGAGCGTCTGGTATTTGTTATTTTACCCATCATCAGTACCCATCTGACTGACAAGGAGTCAGATGAACAAGTACTGAAATATAATTGCGATAGAAACAAGCGCCATCCTGTAAATTTGTATTCAAATAAGGCAAAGTTATCTGAGGGTTCAAAAAAGACATGAGGGAAAGGGGATCCTCCACCACAGCATAGAAACAAAGATTTTTTCATAGTTTTGGAGGGGTCTCTGGTATGGAGACTTCTAATGAAGCCACCAATAAGGATGTGAACATGCCCTTAGGCTGTTAGGGCAAGTTAAAAAAAAAAACAGTGTAAAATTATTTTAAAAAATATTAGATTTTAAGGAATATGATATTGGAAGTATTGAAATGTAATATCCAGACAAAAGATTAAAGACAACTGAAAATTTTAAAAGGAGGATTACAAGCGCCCCCCCTGCCATTTGTACGTAAATAAGATAAAAGTTGTCTGTAGGTTCAAAAAGAAATAAGAGAAAAAGGGTTAGTCCAGCATAAACAACATGCTACGCTTCACGACAACAACACACTTTTAGAAATTATCGGGGATAGCGCCGCTGGGACAGGTATTTAGAAGGGGATTGTGTTGTATGCGATGGGATTTTGGTGCACTCGCGACATCTTTCTTGTGACAGAAATCGGGGGGGGCAGGCCACCGGACAATCCGACTGATTCGGACTGAGCGCGGGATTTACGTTTAAAATTGTGTCGCAAGATCAAGCACTTACATGCACCAGGAAGTAGAAGGTGAACTCCGGCGGACCTGAGCGGGGAAGCTACACATGCAGGATATCCAGCGCACAATCTTAGTGAATCGCGCCGGAGTGCATGATCGTCGGACACTCCGTATTTTGGAAACTCCTGTGGCGGGTAAGTAAATGTGCCCCACTGAGCTTCTTTTTTTGTTGGAAAGGGTTCTCAGCAATTGAGACTGCCAATGGAGCCACCGATGTGGGTGTGAATGACTCTTTTAACCGATTCAAAAAATAAACAGCATAAATTTTTTTTAAAAATATTACAAATCCATAAATACTGAAATGTAAGATTTACAATCGAAACATCGGAATTGCAAAAGATTCATGACAAATGAAGACCCCAGAGGAGGATTACCAGCGTCATCCGGTCATTTGTACTTTTTTTTTCGGGGGGTGGGGGGGTATCATTTATTAGTGGTATATTTTTGGGGTACTGTTTTGTAGCAGAAGCTGTAGAGAGCAGTGGACACGTATGCTGGCTGTATTACACATGATCCTAGCCCAGGAGGTAAGACATAAGCCAACACAAGAGCAAACAAAGAGTCTGACGGAGGAACATACCAGCGTTAATCTGTAACCATGACAATCATCCTCGTGAGATTCTGAGGAATCAAATCAATGGAGCGGATTCTTCCTTTTTTTTTTACTGTAATTAGATTCCTGGCGCTATGTGTGTTATTTCGTATCAGGTGAGATTATCTATCTCCGGAATGTAGGGCAAATCCAGAACCAGAGATGGAAGCTCCTGGTCCTACAATATTCTGTTTACATATAAGAGATCCAGGATCTGGCTGTAATACACACTGCATAGTTTAGAGGGGAAAAATAAATCTAGAAATTACCAGGATGAAAGATTGTACATCAAATGTATGCAAATTAGCCTGAGTGGCTCTGGGCTTTATAGGTGTTAATGGATTAGGAGCAGCACAGCGGCTCAGTGGTGAGCATTACAGTCTTGCAGCACTGGGGACCTGGGTTCAAGTCCCAGGGTCAACATCTGCGAAGAGATTGTATGTTCTCTCCGTGTTTGCGTGGGTTTCCTCTGCATCCTCCGGTTTCCTCCCATACTGGTAGATTGATTAGATTGTGAGCCCCATGGGGACAAGGACCGATTTGGCAAACTCTGTTTGTGCTATATAAATAAAGGAATTATTATGGAGCCTGGAGCTCCTCAGGCTCATTTGGATACATTTAAACTTTTTTCTTTAAAACCAGGGCATAAGAAGCTTAAAGGGGTTGTCCGAGTTCTTGAAAAAAAGCTAAAAGTGGCCGGCACAGGGCTGCTTAAAAAAATAAAGATGTACTTACCTTCCGGTGCCCTCCGGTATCCAGCGCTGCTGTCGCTCCGGTCCGGGCGCCATGTAAACAAACATGGCCGCCGGAGCAGCGTTGGATTCAGCTTCCGGCCGGCCGTGGCCGGGCACGCCTATCCGTCCCTATTCACAGCATTGTGTATGGGGGCCGGAAGGTTGTCGGGTCCGGCCGGAACTGAGTCCAGCGCTGCTCCGGCGGCCATGTTTGTTTACATGGCGCCCGGACCGGAGTGACAGCAGCACTGGATACCGGAGGGCACCGGAAGGTAAGTACATCTTTATTTTTTTTAAGCAGCCCTGTCCCGGCCACTTTTAGCTTTTTTTCAAGAACTCGGACAACCCCTTTAAAAAAGAGTGGATCCAGTCAGTCAGTGTGCTTGGTTTACAATCCTTCATCCTGGTGGTAGGAAACCTACAATGAGGATTCTACTTTTAGAAGTAGACCTGATGATAGATTCCTCAGGGTAGGTTCCTTTAAGCACATGTAGCTTAGTAAATCCCCCCTAGATTCATACCGGCTTTCTCTAGACTTCTGGTTCTAGAAAATCCTAGCCAACTGAAATCAGAAAGAGCTAAAGACTTCTAGTTCTGGATTATTAGCCTTTTGTATATTTAGAACCAGAGGTTTATACCAGTTCTCTATCAGGCTCTCCAATCTGGATGTGATGATGGTGTGAGTAATATCCATTCAGAAAACAATTGCAGACCAAATACAATTGCAACAGATTTGGCCCTGAAGTGAATGGTCACATAAACTCCTAAGGCAACTAAACAATTCTGAGCGTTACATCATCTGAGGAGACTCTGGTCTATTGGACGCTGCAAACAGATGGAGAGGACATCAAACACTTGAAATGTTTCCATAACAGGTCAAGTCCGTCTCACAGAGAATACTCCGAGACTTCACGTTGTCTTATCCAGCAGAACCCTATCGCGTCAAACAACACATACTGAGGATGTCACAATATCCTTTAGGTTTCCAGTCTGTACATTCCAACATAATCCAAGACTGCACAACCAGGACATACCTCAGGTCTGCAGGACAACCAGTCCTTTATAACCTCACCTACATCCCATCTGCAACACTGAAGCCTGCTCACACATTGGCTCCCAACACATTGGGGGTCATTTACTAAGGGCCCGATTCACGTTTTCCCGACGTGTTACCCGAATATTTCCGATTTGCGCCAATTTCCCCTGAATTGCCCCAGAATTTTGGCGCACGCGATCGGATTGTGCCGCATCGGCGCCGGCATGCACGCGACGGAAATCGGGGGACGTGGCCGAGCGAAAACTCAACGGATTCGGAAAAACCGCCGCATTTAAAAAAAGAAATGTGTTGCTTGGGACGCGCTTACCTTCACTCAGCCCGAGCCAGTGAACTCCAGCGTGTTCAGATGCTTTTCAGCACAGCAGCGCCACCTGGTGGACGGCGGAGGAACTGCCTTGATGAATCCCGGCCGGACCCGAATCCTCCGCAGAGAACGCGCCGCTGGATCGCGAACGGACCGGGTAAGTAAATCTGCCCCAAGATGTCTATTTCCACAACCCCAATAGAATTTTCAGAGCTAATTCCCACAGATCTGACTGTAATCTTCAACGATAGTCTTTTAGGATGAATATCAAGTAGCATTCTTGTATACCTCCCATACAGAACCTCTCAGTCTGCTCCAAGACCACTACTGGACCCCTGTCAAATTACTGTCCACTCCTTTAAAACCTTGAGTCATTCCACCTTCTTGCCTAGGATTTGCTCCCTAGTTAAAGGTGGCGTCCATTCATATATCAGAAAACCCAAAGAGTTTTCGAAGAAGGGACTGGACACAAGGCTATGCTTCATGTCTACACAGTACATGGATCTTTTATAACCTCAACCCCATCCCATCTGCAATCTCTCTGGTTTTGAGTACGCTCTACATTGGCTCCCAAAATAAGATATTTTACATTTTTCAGAATTGATCCCCATATATATGACCGTAGGCTTCAACTGTAGTCTTTTAGGATGAATATCGAATGGCATTCTGGTACACCTCCCATACAGAACCTCTTGGTCAGCTCTGAGACAAATGCTGGTCACCTGTCAGATGACTGTTCATTCCATGTAGAGGTCTTTGGGACCTGATTAAGGTTGCATCCACATGTTCAGGTTTTCAGATACAGTTTTTGAAGCCACAAGCAGGTGAGGATCATTATGGATAAGGACATATCATTGAGAGGTTACACTCCAACTCTTTTTTTCACTCCACTCCTGGTTTGGACATCAAAAACTGCATCCGAAAAACTGAACGTATGGACGGATCCTAAGGCTGACCTACCTACATTTATGAAGAAAACCCAAAGCTGAGAAGGGAGCTGTAATCCATATAAAGATATATTAGAAAATTAATCAGCGTAGAAGTTTGTGTGTCTTTTAGATTACACATTCCTGTGAGAATAGATGATTCTAGAACATTGTATAGGTGTGTAAATACATCAGGATTTTGGTTCTTAATAAAATAATAAAATAGGGGTGTGACTAGGAGAGACAGGGCCCAATCGCAGACTTCTGAATGGGGCCTACTTCCCTTTTAAAAAAAATATACATATTTGTATACTCACAAAGTATATACACAAATACAGCATAAACATACATACAGTAAATATACACCATATTTAAATGCAGCATATACACATATATACAGTATACACACCACACACACATCCAGCATATACACACCCAATACTGCAGATGCTGGGCCCCCTGACACTATGGACCCCATATCAGCTGCTATGGCAGCTCCTTTAGTAGTTAGACCCCTTTTCTTAGACCCATGGCTGTATTGGGCTTCAATTTGTTGCGTATCTAGAACCATGGACATCTCATTCTAGAATACATATATATGCTTGGAAGCATAAATGAACCAGACTTTTGGATCTAAATTAATACTTATCCATATAATTCTAGAATATCTCCTATTCTTATTATGCAACTTTATAAGGATTCTGGGTCGTAAAATATCTTTCTGGTTCTAAGACATCTTATAAGTAATGAGGATTCTGTTGTAGAAAACATGAACACTGCACTGTCCTCGAAGACGTTTGAAGCCCCTCACCACTAGTGTATCCCGACCCTGGGGATTGTAGAGTAACGCCTGTAGCATAGACACACGACGGCTTCTGGTGGTTGAAGGATGAAAAGTGCTGGTCCCTTGAGAAATACCACAGGCAAGAGTGAAAAACCGAGGAGTGGGAGGGGGCGGTGCGGATGAAAAGAGGAGAATTAGGGCAAGTGGGATTCAATTCGGCATGGAAGAGTAAGACGAGGCAGTGAAATAACTTTCAGGTGCTCTCGCTAATAAAAGATAAAAGGCCTGAGGCTGTTCTGTATTATGTTCCTGTGGAGCGGCTTTCACTGTTTAACCCCTACCTATGCCGAAATCTCATTGTTAACCCTTCCACTGCCGTTGTTTTAATCCTTTTTGGTGCCAAACCCTTCCAAAGATCTTGCCTGTATAGACTGCCTGATCTTGCCTGTGTTACATACGACTATGTACCCATGTATACAGTCACCATGTCTTACAGTATGTAACATCATAGACCTGCTATTAACCCCGTATCTCCACACATGTAAAGGCCTGTACTGAGCGGACACACTTAATAGGCATGTAGTTGGGGCTCTGCACGGCGGTACATTGCATAACGTACATATGTAAAGTATTACACACACATTCATACACACATGCAGGGTACGGCTCTCACGCACACATGACAGAAATTCCTGGGTGGTGCGGTCACTCCTGGAATAAATGAAACAAGATCTGTGGCTCCCAGCTGTTTGGGAGATTTGGGGAGGGGGGAGTATAAGGACCTTGTGTCTCTATATGTTTGCGCCTATATGATGTACGCCATTTTATTCCAAATGTTCAGGGACAAACCTATGAATGTAATGCGATGTATCTATCAATGTATGTCAGCTATGTGTGCATTTGTCTAACCCCTTTTATGCCTTTCAATTGAAAAAAGTGGGCAGGGGATGGGCAAAATTGTCCACACATGGAAGATTTCACGGTCATCAGATTTTACCCCATTAAACTACTAGCACCCTAGTAGTTTAATGAAATGTTCTTTCTTTGTTATCTGAAATCTCACCCATTTACCTATAAATAAAAACAGGTCATATGAAAATGAGCAGAGAAGAGTCATATTTGCCCGATAAGAGTCAAGGCTGCAGGGTGAGTGTGGCATCAGATGCCCTTCTTTTCGGCTCTATGAGATCTAGAATTGTGCTGCTGGTGTAATATTAAATTTGTAATATTAAAGATGAGATTCTTATCTTTAATATGGCACAAGTAGCATGTTTCTAGGTACTGTGAAACCAAAGACAGGGGCATCTGACGTGACACCCCCCATGCAACCTCTAAACCTGACTCATTTCAGGAACCCAATATGACTCTTCTTTCCACATTTTCCCATGAATTTGGAGGAGAGATTTTCACAGGTAAACAAGATTTCACATAAAAGTTCTAAAAAGAACATTTCATCCTCATCCTACCTGAGCGGGCTAGTGCTAAATCTGATGACAGGTTCCCTTAAAATTTTCTGCAAAACTGCCATTCATTTCAGCAGGATTTGCAAAAATCTGTTAACCAAACGGATTTTGGGTGACAGAAATATCTTCAACTAATGTGAATATCATGATTTTTGTGTAAAACTTATTTTTTTTTATTTTTTTTATGTTATGTCTTTGAAAATCATGGACAGTGAACAGATGTCATCCATGTGCTGTTCATGATGTCCACAGATTCTCTGGTTCTAATAGAAGGCATGGAATGGCAATACTGACCGAAATAGAGCATGTTTCCAAGAAAAACATGGAGATCGGAATAGATCCATTTCAATGAATTCTCAGCAAAACAGAAAAGGAGAAAAAAACCCACTGCACTGAAAAAAACAATGCTCCAACCCAGTGGCGTAACTAGGAGAGGCAGGGCCCCATAGCAGATTTTTGCATGGGGGCCCCCCTTCCCCTTAAAAATATTCACATATACAGCGTTTACACGCATACATACAGTATATACAGCGTTTACACGCATACATACAGTATATACAGCGTTTACACGCATACATACAGTATATACAGCGTTTACACGCATACAGTATATACAGTGTTTACACACATACAGTATATACAGCATATACACACACATATATACAGTATATACAGCATATACACACACATATATACAGTATATACAGCATATACACACATATATACAGTATATACACACATATATACAGTATATACAGCATATACACACATATATACAGTATATACAGCATATACACACATATATACAGTATATACAGCATTTACACACAGCAAATACACACATATAGCATACATTAATTAACTATACATACATATATAGGGACTTACATTTCTTGCAGTGGGGTGGGTCAGTTAGGTCTCATCCTGCGAGCCCAAGAAGTGTGTCGGCCAGGCGGCCGCAGCAGCTACATGGCGGGTGGCCGTGGGAGCAGTGTGGAGGGCAGACGACCGCTGGACCGAGGTGCCAACCGGGCGGCCGTGGGACCGGGGACCGCGGGAGCAGCGTCGAGGGTGGGCAGCTGCGGGACTAGGGACCAAGGTAACGGCCGGACACCCGTGGGAGAAGTGCTCAGAACAGACGGGCAGCTGCGGGACCAGGATACCGGCCGGGCGGCCTCGGGACCAGTGTGCTGGCCAGGCGGCCTCGGGACCAGTGTGCTGGCCGGGCGGCCTCGGGACCAGTGTGCTGGCCGGGCGGCCTCGGGACCAGGGTGCTGGCCGGGCGGCCTCGGGACCAGGGTGCTGGCCGGGCGGCCTCGGTACCAGGGTGCTGGCCGGGCGGCCTCGGGACCAGGGTGCTGGCCGGGCGGCCTCGGGACCAGGGTACCGGCCAAGCAGCCGTGGGACCAGGGAGTTTGCTTGAAGGCCGTGGGAGTAGCATGCCTGCAGGGCACGCTCCCAAGCAGCGCTGAGTACAGGTGGGCAGTTGCGGGACCAGGATACCGGCCGGGCAGCCGCTGCAACAGAGTGGAGGGCGGGCAGGCAGTTGCGGGGCGGGCAGCTGTGGAACCAGTGTTCCGGCCGCGGGCACAACATGCTGTCCATGGGGCCGCGGGAGCAGCGGGGCGGGACAGAAACACTGGGGCGGGCTTGACAAAGAGGGTGATATTTGGTATTGACCTTAATGCGCCGTATAGCAGGGCCCGGGCGGCGGTCTGAATGGGTACAGAAATGCAGCGCTGTCAGCAGACATTGTGATTGTGCCGCCGTCCGGGCCCCTGATGCTCACGGGCCCCGTAGCAACCGCTACGGCTGCTACGGCGGTAGTTACGCCACTGCTCCAACCCACTGCACTTCTGTATGTGACAAAACCACATCAAGTGTGAACATGGTGGGACCATTGCCCATGAGAGTTTTGGCACCATGTTGTTTTATGGCCAATAAATTAGTATTTTTACAGGGAAAGAGGCTTTTCTTTCTTCAAAAAAAACAGACTGTTTATGGGGATAATAAGGGTCCGACCCCCATCAATCTCGGTTTTACCACCTATTTTGGTGACATGTTATAAAGCATCGGGGTGAGAAAAGCCTTTAAGTCCTTGAAGAGAAGACCCTATTAGGCCGGGTTCACACCATGAGTTTTTGTGGTGTTTTTCCGCTGCAGCATTTTATAGTTGTGCTGGGTTTTTTTACTACAATTGTAGCAAAACTTTATTGTTTCTTCCACCTTGACATTTCCTTGGTGGGACAAACAGCTGGTCAGAGACTATGGGGTACATTTACTAAGCGTCCGCGGACCGCCTTTTCATTGGGTTTCCGTTTTGCGCCGCATTTAACTGGGGTTTTTGGTGCACGCAATCAGATTTTGACGCCGACTTTCATGCAATGCAAATTGGAGGCGTGGCTGTCGGACAACCCGACTGATTCGGAATAAGCACGGGATTTAACATTCAAAATTGTGTCGCAAGCCAAGCACTTACATGCACCCGGAAGAAGAAGGTGAACCCCGGGGACCTGAGCGGGGAAGCGACACATGCAGGAAATTGGACGCACGATCTTAGTGAATCGCGGCAGCTCTGAATCCTCGTCGGACAACGCACCTCGGGGATTGTGACGGGATGGGTAAGTAAATGTGCCCCGACATGACCGATCCATGCGGTACAAATTCAGTATATTTGATATTGGACATTGTAGAATCGTATAGGCCCATGTGTATTTCAACTACTTTGTTTAGGTACATAACACTTTGTATAGTGAAGGTGATGGCAACATATTCCAACAATATACAGTGGCACGTAGAGTTCCTAGGACCACTGTTCCTCCTCAGGTACCAAGTAAGGTTTCCCCCTGAATTGTATTTTGCCCTTAGGCCAGTATATTTTCTTGTACTCTATAATGTAATATTATACTTGTATATGTCCCCTATGATATGTAAAACGCTACGGAATTTGATGTGGCTATATAAATAAAGATTATTATTATTTGCTGACCCCATCAGACTTTGGTATTTTTATGCGTGGGAAACTAAGGGGTTAAGGGGCACCAATTGTGGTCAGTATTTTTCAGTCCTGCCCTCCGTTATTGCAGCAATTTTGAGTTGCAAAGGTGACAACTCTAGTTCTGGGTACAACTGCATCCTCGGCCTCTTCTATTGCTAGGCCTCAGGCCTAAGGCCTAAGGATACGTAGTTACGTGCATGGGTGACTTTGCTTCTTTGTTTTGATTCGTTTAGTTACCAAGCCAAAACTTTTGTTCAAGAAAATCTGGAAAATGCTAAACTGCCGAGGGTCAGGGCCTGGTACCTGAGGTAGAATGTCAGGAGGAGCAGATGCCCATGTATACTAGGGGATGCTATGTGGGCGATGAGGGGGATGGGGTGTAGATCAGCTGCTCGGTGTGTAAGGGGGCGTGATGGAGGGACAGCTGCCCGGAATAAAGGAATCAGCAAGAACAATGGGGCGATTGTGAGACAGAGAAAGAGACATTGAGGGAACACAAGATGCAGGCAACCGCATAGGGGGGAGCATGGAAACAACAAGTGGCAAGATGGGTGATGAGCCGGAAAAGAAAGGGATAGACTAGGAGAGCATGTGAGAAAGTTACGGCCTTGGCCTGAGATAACAAAGCGTGCAGGGGGATTGTACCCAGGATTATTCCCAAGTAATAGAAGATTCAAGGATATATTAATCCCCTCATTTCTATGTATTGCATTACTCCGCCCCACCTCATGGTCCCTACATCCGAGCTTTAGTCCACAAGCAGGATTTTCATTATCACAACACCTACACATACCACAAAGCTACACAAACACCCTATGTGTGCACATTGGATTGTCAGATTCCCAATTGAGGATTAAGAAGCCAAGGGATTGGCACATGGACACTGGTGTACAAACAAGATATGGTCATTTAGAAAGTGGCCCAATAAAAACAGAGAGTCTCAAAATAATGGCTGGTGTACCTGGAGTTAAGATATACTGTATCTAGAACGTAGGAATGCTGATTGTAATAGTTCGAGAACAATGGCACAATGGGTCTAGTGGACCTAGAACGATACCACACTTTGCTTGGTTGACCGAGAAAAAAGGTACAGAGAACAATGCATAATAAGACTAGTTGACCTAGAACAGTGGTATACTGGGACTAGTGGACCTAGAACAGTGGTATACTGGAACTAGTGGACCTAGAACAGTGGTATAATGGGACTAGTGGACCTAGAAAATGGTACACTGGGACTAGTGGTCCTAGAACAATGGCACACTAAGACTAGTGGATCTATAACAATTGTACACTGGGACTAGTGGACCTAGAACTAATTTACCTTAAGACTAGAGCGTGAAAAACAATTGAACGCTGAGACTTGTGCACCTAGAGGAATGGCACATTGAGACTAGTGGAACTAGTGCAAAACCACACTGAGACTAGTAGACCCAGGACAATGGTACGCTGAAACTAGTGGACTTAGAACAATTGTACACTGGACCTAGAACAATTACACACTGTAACCAGTGAACCTAGAACAACGGCACAGTAAAATTAGAGGATGAAGAATATTAGCAAGCTAAGACTAGTATACCTAGAACAATACCACAAGGAGACTAGAGGGTGGACAACAATGTGATACTGGGTATAGCATTATTGTAGGTCTCAGTGTGCTCTAGGTCCACTAGTCACAGTGTACCATTGTTCTAGGTCCATTAGCCAGAGTGTACCATTGTTCTAGGTCCATTAGCCAAAGTGTACCATTGTTCTAGGTCCATTAGCCAAAGTGTACCATTGTTCTAGGTCCATTAGCCAGAGTGTACCATTGTTCTAGGTCCGTTAGCCAGAGTGTACCATTGTTCTAGGTCCACTAGTCACAGTGTACCATTGTTCTAGGTCCACTAGTCACAGTGTACCATTGTTCTAGGTCCACTAGTCACAGTGTACCATTGTTCTAGGTCCACTAGTCACAGTGTACCATTGTTCTAGGTGCACTTATCACAGTGTACCATTGTTCTAGGTCCACTAGTCACAGTGTACCATTGTTCTAGGTCCATTAGCCAGAGTGTACCATTGTTCTAGGTCCACTAGCCACAGTGTACCATTGTTGTAGGTGCACTTATCACAGTGTACCATTGTTCTAGGTCCACTAGTCACAGTGTACACATAGTATTCGGTCCACTTGTCACAGTGTACCCTTGTTCTCAGCTAGTCACAATGTACCATTCTGTAATTTGTGGACCTAGTACAATAGCACACTGACACTGGTGAATCAAAGCAATAGCACTCTGATCCTAGGAGGCCTTCAACAAAGCATACACATTATGGGTGGCATTTACAAATTGGGGAGCAGGGCCTGTTTTTGGCACACAAATTATGCTAAAATCTTCCCTGTGATGTTAGATTCTGGACCAAGAGGTTAATGAATTGCGTTGTCTCCACAATCATGGAGGTGAATTAGATCTCCGTAGACAAGCATTTTGAAGCTCAAATGTGTCGGAAATCTAGAAGCGCAAGAAAAATGTCCGGATTTCAAAGTTGCTCCCAAATTGTGCACCCACATTTCATAAATAAGGTGCAACAGGCACAGCAAGGGGAAAAAAATCACAGACAAAAACTAGAATGGTATTTGATCTAGAATGGTAATCAGCCTAGAACACGGGCACACGGTGCCAGTATGACCAACTGGAAAGTCAGCACCCACATGATAAAGTATATTAGCCAGACCTTGCCTTGGAGACGAGTCAGCTAAGGCCGCTCTGTATTACTGGACGGAGTCACAATAATGTGGTTTAATGGAAGAAGACATGACCTCATAGTCACAGCATTGCCGAAATCTGAAGGAGACAAAGTCACAAGCATTTACACATCAGCGCCCACTAACGAGGGGACATTCCTCTACTATGAGCCGCCCATTGATTAGATTAAGTACAATATGATACGTCTACAAAGCAGAATTAAAGGGACAAATGGTCGGGGGAATAGTTATAGGGGCTTTAAAGTAAAATTTATGTATTTAGTAAAATGTAATTAGCTTTTCACCATTTCTTAAAGTCAACCACATTTTGGTAAAATTTCTGTAAAAACTGTATTTTTAATAGTATCAGGGTAGCGGAGCAGGGCTGTCATTACACTGACTTAATAATAATTTTACATTTTTTTTACCACAATTTTCAGACATTTTCAGTTTTTGAAGCATTTTCAAAAAAGTTTGCCAAAATCCAGTGCATGACCATGAAATGTGAATGAACCACTGGCGCTGAACTTTGTGGACCCCAAAAAGACTGCAAAAACCACACTATGTTCCCTTCCTTCCTGTTACCAGAGAGAAGTAAATTATGGGAGATGATAGGTCTGACAACACATGGGAGATAAGCTGTTGTCTGTTTCCATTGGCAACCAGAAGAAATCAACTCTACGGAGAAGAAATGTGTGCACGAGCAAAAGATTATAACATTTTCTTAAAGTTAATGAATGGGGAGACATTACTGGAATTTAGTCAGTTTAGCTAAATACAATAGACATGAAAATTTCCCCCAAATTTACAAAAAAGCTGAACAATTTTTGATCAATTGAACATTTATCTCATCAAACGGTTCTGTACTGTGATGCTATATTTAGGGGTAAGCGGAGACATTAAGGTTCGAGAACGGACAAACCAGTACCCATAGGTTTTGTTGGAGTTTGGGTACCAAATGCAAGCCCTGGCATTCACTGCTGGATTTTGGATGTCGGCAGCAAATGCATGCCGCCATTTTCCAGAGGATTGCCACCTGATGTCACTGGGAGCACCAATCCTCCGAAAAATGGCGTCCACCGCCGGTATTTAAAGAGTTATATTTGATAAATCCATTTAACATCAATTTACTAGACTAACCACACCCAATTCCTCACCCCCAACTACCATCAAAAATCTGCAAAACTGTAATAATTCACAACTTTTCTTTTTATTCAAATAAATGTTTTATGTTTTCATTTTAAAAAATATCTTTTTTTTTTCTTTTTTTAATGGAAAGCACACCAAGTCGACTTTGCTGTATGTATGAGGGGCGGAGCAGAATCATTGAAGGAGAAGACGCCCCTGTGTCATGCCCCGCCCACTGAGGCCTGCATTAGACATTAGCACAACATATCACATTTTACTAGAGCGCTCCTTTAACACTGACCCCTCACTTCATTATTGGTTGTGGCCGGATGTAAACATTCTGCATATTGAATATTTAGTTGAATGACCACTACTTTCACTTTCCGTCAATATGAAGTATTAGTAAATACGACAAAATACTATCCATTGATTGCTTTTGTAACATTAGAATGCAGTTCAGTTCCTCGCTATTTGCAAGATCTCAGCTTGCTGTCAGTGAACAGAAATGGTCCGCTTCACATCTAGGCGCTAAAAGTCTATCCTGACCATGGCAAACTAACACAGCTGTGCAGTTCGTCACCATATACCAGCGTCTTTTCACTGTGCTATGTTGAGTTGATTAATTTTTTTATTTTAGATTTTAGTTTCCTATGTATAAGGCCCCATTAATATCCCATGTTCACGAGAGTTTCAAGTTTGGTTATGATTTTAGATGTTATATTTTATCTATCCAATGCTTTATAATACATCATGTCCTATTGTAAGTCTATTATGTGAATAGTTACCACTACTACCCCATTGCTGCCCCCTGCAGACTGGTTTCGTAGTCCAGTCTATCAGTCTATTACTCCGGCAACTGACATTGCAGTCAGGAGGGGGGGGGGGGGGGGGGCCGTAAACTACAACGTGCCCCAGCCATGTATTACACTGGCATCGAAACGCACCAAAGTGAAACGCATTATCACAGTCATCATATAGTTTGAGTCGTGGAATGAGATCTTAAGAAACTAACGTGAAATTTAGCTGGTGCCCCCTAAACCAAGCTTTCCACGTGCCTACATAGTAAAGATGACACTAGTGACGCACATGGGACAACAACACGTGTTACAAGGCAACTATACCGATATATTAATTACAATACATATACATTACATTTACTTACAATCTATAATGTATCAAAATCCTTTTCTGCTGTCAATATATATGGGAATTCGTAAGATTTGATGACCAGTCGATATGAAGAAGTTGATGTCTTCTAGGGTCTTGGTCAGATGGTAGATGATCCAAATGTTCCCAAATGGAGGCCAGTGGTAGAAGAGAGATCAGTGCACAGGTCCCAAGTTCACTCTATACATTTCCATAGCGTTCGGTCTATACGGTCCGTCAACTTCAAGAACTTCTGTAGTGTTATTACTACTACTACTACAAAACAATTGTACTTTTGATGCATCCAGTGGAGTGTTGTGTCCTCTGCCCAGTCCCGGATTGCATCTCCCCCAAACAACTCAGACCTCTTGCTATTTTCTGTAGCAGCCAGTGTTCTTCACAGGCCTCTCCTCGCTCTCCCACTTCCCAAATGAATTCCCCCTCCTCAGTCTCTGTGTCTCTGTGCTCCCCCCTCCTTCCCACCACCTGTTGCTATAACTCAGCCTGACATAGACTTCCAGCGATAGTGACACAGGCAGTGACCAGCGACAGACAGACTGACAGACACTGACATCACGGGACAGGTATCGGGAGGGTTCCACAGATTCCAGCGTAGAGGTATGTGACCTACCAGATAATACGAGCTACTAAAATCAATCACCCCTTTCTCACACAACAGTATACTAATCTGGAATGAAAGTTAATCTTTGCAACCCATTGGGCCCATTTACTACGGGCCGCGGCACTCTTTAATAATAATAATAATAATAATTCCTTTATTTATATAGTGCCTACAGATTACGTAGCGCAGCACAGAACATGCCAAATTGGTACTTGTCCCCAATGGGGCTCACAATCTAATCAACCTACCAGTATGTTTTGGAGTGTGGGAGCAAACCCACGCAAACACAGAGAGAACATACAAACTCTTTGCTGACCTAGGAGGGATTTGAACCCAGGACCCCAGTGCTGCAAGGTTGTAGTGCTAACCACTCAGCCACTTTTGTCGAACTGTGCATCTTTTTCGGGGCTAAAACGGCTTGCACAGGTATTTAAGAAGTGTGTACACTTGGATTGTTGCGCTGCAGCATCGGCTTCCATGCGACACAATTTAAGGAGCGTGATATCGGACAGTCCGACTGATTCGGACAGAGCGCGGTATTTAACTTTTAAATTGTGTCGCACGACTATGTTTAAGATGCACCACAAAAAAGATGGTGAACTCTGTCGAACCTGAGCAGGGAAACGACACATTCATAATTTCAGATGCACAAACTTAGTGAATAGCCGAACAGACAATGCAATTTCAGTGAACTTCAGCGGCCGGGTAAGTAAACGTGCCCCATTGAGTCTAAACAGCAGCGGTCCAACCACTGGCACCTCCAAAAATGAGGATGTCCAATCCTTGTGTCACAGTCTGTTGAAAGCAATAGAGAATATCTAAAAAAAACTTGGTCAATATATCAAAATGTCATCAATTTTCATTGGCCATCATGAGCAGGCACCTCCAAATATAAGCATCTCTACTGCTTGGTGTATAGGAACCATGCACATTTTGATTAAATAGGCTCAATTTTCCACCAGGATCGTGCAACTCTATTACTTGCCCATCAAGAATGGCCACATCTGAGCACTGGCACATCCAAAATTTAGGATATCTATTCCTTTATGGGAAAGCAACCATGTGTTCACAGCCACTCTCCACTGAAGTCCATGAGTGATCGGGCTAGAGTTTGTGGATCATCTGGTGGAGGATCATCTGGTGGGCCAGTACCACACTGGACTTGAGAATGGAGATGCCCGTTACTAAGTTTCCATTAAGTAATGAGCATCTCCATTCTAAAAAAACGATGTGGCAGTGGCCCTCCAGATGATCCTCCTGTGGGCACAGGTTCTAACCTAATACTGGACCCCAGAGGTACAAACCGATTTTAAGGCTATTAAGATCTATCTCCTAGATGGGACCAAGGAACCAAGAAGCTAATATGCCGTGCAACCTCCATTTGCAGTCATTGTCAGTTGCAACCACAGCCAGACATCAACCTCAAAGTCTGTTTATAGTGTAAAGACCTGTGTATAGTTTTAGGAAAATCCAAAGTTTACCCCACAGAAGTGAATATGAGTGTCTCATGCACGTTGTTTCATGTATTGTAGATAGTACGAGAGAATCTGCATCATTTCAAGGATTTATCTTCCTTGTGTGTACCCTCCAACCCCAAATGGAGGGGCCTGAGCCCCGGTTCATGTCACAGAATGAATACACAGACAGTCATGCCTTAAAATTAGTATATGGAGATATTTTTGGATCAGACTCCCCCGCTGGAGGAGACTGGCACAAGGGAGATTCATGTGGAAGTGGCGTTTCCCAATTTACTTCAGTATCTTTCATACCTGGATCCCTGCTGTGCCAGGAAACCTCACACTCTACAGACAGGCCAAGGCCCGGAGCTGACCGTCAGGAATTTCACACTAGGCGGGAGCAGTGGTCGGGCTCCTATTGGCTGCACGTTGGACTCGTTTTGTCTCCTCCGGCTGCTGGTTGTCGGCCAACAACATACTGGAGAGATATTTCTCTGATGGAGACGTAACACAGTTATGGTAGTGATCTATGTGCAGCCTAAAGATAATAAGAGTTGTGGTACTTGAAATAACCACATCTTATTCCCTGACAGATCTTCTGGAAAGTGACCAGGCAATAAATTGACTACATAAGTTACGCATCATCCATGGTGATGTCATCAAGATTATGTTCAATCCACATTTATTGGTGAAAATAAAAAACAACAGCTACAAACAGAATTTTCAAGGCATGATGGGTGGTCTCGCAGGACCCCAGCATCAAGATACATCCAATATCATATAGCGGTGTGACGGCAGACTGTGAGATCACACTGAGGCGAAGATCATAATGTGATGACCGCAGGGGTCTGCCCACCCTTTTCAGTGATAGAACAAGACAAAAATAAAAACAGGGGACAGACAACACAAGACATAGATGAGTAAGAAAGAGCAGGGGGGGGGGCTAGGGTTAAGGATGGCCTCTGAGTAGAGATGAGTGAGCACTAAAATGCTCGAGTGCTCGTTACTCGGGTCGAACTTTTCCCGATGCTGGAGTGCTCGTATCGAATAACGAACCCCATTGAAGTCAATGGGAGACTCGAGCATTTGTCACTGAAAAAACACATTGAAAGAACACTGAAGAAGAACACATTGCAGATGTTTCTGTACATCTGCTAACTTATCGGAAGACACGCGCGCTGAATGGTGTTCTTCACAATAGTATATGAGGAACAATATGTGTGAAGAACATATTGCAGATGTTTCCAAACATCTGCAATGTGTTCTTCACACATAATGGGGCACATTTACTTACCCGGTCCATTCGCGATCCAGCGGCGCATTCTCTGCGGTGGATTCGGGTCCGGCCGGAATTCACTAAGGCAGTTTCTCCGACGTCCACCAGGTGGTGCTGCTGCGCGGAAGTTCCCCGGAATGCACTGATCTTCACCAAGCCGGACCAAGTGAAGGTAAGCGTGAGTCCCACAACACTTTTTGTTAAAAAAATGTGGCGGTTTTTCCGATTCCGTCAGGTTTTCGTTCGGCCACGCCTCCCGATTTCTGTCGCGTGCGTGCCAGCGCCGATGCACCACAATCCAATCGCGTGCGCCAAAATCCCGGGGTAATTCATGGAAAATCGGCACAAATCGGAAATATTTGGGTAACACGTCGGGAAAACGCGAATCGGGCCCTTAGTAAATGACCCCCAATGTTCTTCATATACTATTGTGAAGAACACCGTTCTGCACGCGTGTCTTCCGATAGGTTAGCAGATGTACGGAACATCTGCAATGTGTTCTTCACTGTGTTCTTTCTGTGCTGTTGGTCCTGCTCCAGCCCGCTCCACTCCAGCCTCCACTTCAGCCCCCGCTCCTCTCCTCCATGCCCGCTCCGGCCCCGCTCCGCACCCCCATGCCCACTCCAGCCCCCGCTCTGCTCCACTTCAGCCTCCGCTCCTGCATGCCTGATCCAGCCTCCGCTCCGCTCCGTTTCGTTTCAGCCCTCCAGCCCACGTTCCGCTCCTCCGCCGTTCGACACGCGAGTCGTTTCGAGTATGCTAATACTTGAACAAGCATCAAGCTCAGACGAGTATACTCGCTCATCTCTACTTCTGAGTCATTCTTTGGCCATACGCACTGAGCGTACCGCCTAGTATTTTCAATGCAAGGGTCCTGAAAGGTTACGATTTCAAGTAAAAATCTTATTATTCTAAGCAAAAAGATCCTGAAAGGCAGGGGTTAGCTGGTATTCCTCCCAGGGGGTCTACACCGTGGCTGTTTTACTCGTCTGGCATATCCTCGCCCACCAGCTCCTCCATCCTTCGTATGTAACGGAGCTCCTGTATCCACTCCACAGCCGTGGGTGGGTGAGGGCTCTTCCAGTGTCGAGGGATCACTGTCCTCGCAGCCGCGAGAAAACGGCGAAGGAGGCCTTTTTTGATGGAGGAGATGGTGCCCGGCAACACTGAAAGGAGGGCGACCTGTGGGCTGAATTGTATAGTCTTACCAGACACCCTGCTATAGGTGTCAAATACCATTCGCCAGAAGACATGTCATCAAGATTGGATTAAATGAGGGCCAACAGAAAAGAGAACATTATGCAGAGGGGGTGGAGACAAGAGGGTATTATACAGAAGGAGGAACAGAAAGGAGGGCATTATACAGAAGGGGTACAGACAAGAGTGCATTATACAGAGGGGTTACAGAGAAGGGGGCATTATACAGAGGGGTTACAGAGAAGGGGGCATTATACAGAGGGGTTACAGAGAAGGGGGCATTATACAGAGGGGTTACAGAGAAGGGGGCATTATATAGAGTGAAGTTTCACAGGAAGCTAGTATCATAATTTATGGGGGCTGCCCTCCTCTCTCATCTGTCCCTGGAAAATCTTTATTATGTACAGTCGGTCTCTAGTTAAAAAAAATAGGGGCTCACAAGTTTACAGGCACAAAAACCTCCTTAGTGTGATTTCAGACAATGGTGAGAGGGGTTTCACGCTTGATATTGTTATGTTTAGAAATAATGAACTCACTGGTTGGTTGATTAGATTGTGAGCCCCAATGGGGACAGGACCAAATTGGAAAGCTCTGTGCAGCGCTGCGTAATCTGTAGGTGCTATATAAATGAAGGAATTAATTATTATTAATGAAAATGAGACCTACAGAGATCAGTTTATTTCTCAACTGCAGTTCTCAGCCTGCCCACAAGAGGCTGCGAGGAGCCACCGTTGAGGCGATGGATCCAGAGCAGACACAGAATAAATGAAAAGAATAGCTGGAACGCAAATGTAACAAACCCTCTACTACGAAAAGCTTTTTCTGTAATGCAGATTCTCTAATGTGACTTATCAGCAGCTGGAATTCAATATTTCCAAATCACCTTTTACGGCTAATTTTTGTTTATGGATATCATATAAGTGTATATACTGTATACTATATGTATGTATGTACATGAATTTCTACACTAAAGGGGCGTTCCGGTGCTCAGTCCGCATGCAAAGTCCGCATGAATTGTGTCCACGGCCTATGTTAAAGGTGCACCAAAAAAAAGGAGTGCACCCTGTCGGAGCAGTGCAGGGGGCACCAGATTCATACATAAGGGGCGCCCCAAATCCTGAATCTGGCGCCCCCTGTACACTACACAGGCAAACTGCACATAGTAGAGACTGCACTGTTATTAGTAAATGTGCCCCATCGTGTGTACAGGCGGTCCCCTACTTAAGGACACCCGACTTACAGACAACCCATAGTTACAGACGGACCCCTCTGCCCCCTGTGACCTCTGGTGAAGCTCTCTGGATGCTTTACTATAGTCCCAGACTGCAATGATCAGCTGTAAGGTGTCTGTAATGAAGCTTTATTGATAATTCTTGGTCCAATTACACCAAAAATTTTGAAACTCCAATTGTCACTGGGGCAAAAGAAAAAAAATTGTCTAGAACTTCCATTATAAAATATACAGTTTCGACTTACATACAAATTCAACTTAAGAACAAACCTCCAGACCCTATCTTGTATGTAACCCGGGGACTGCCTGTATATGTAGCATAGTCTAGTTATGGCACAAGGTAGGTACGGCGTGGCGTTATAATGAGCAAGAACAGAGAGAAGATCTGTTTGCCAGTTCAGACCTGGACGCAGCCCAGTGATAATACTGAATAGAAAGCATTATATATGGTTATTTTGTTAGCAACAAATCTATTCCTAATTAAGAGCCGGCTCGGTCAGTCTTAATGGGTTCCAGTAATCACATGTAAATTATTGCTAATTGCCGGCCTACACCCATACTTGCTGTGGTTTAACTTTCAAGTACAGCTGCAGCCTGGCAAAAAGCGGTAATTCACAAACTAAATCTACTGAAGAAAGATGTAGAAAGATCACAAAATTATTAGATTACCGTATTTTCCGGACTATGCGCACATAAAAACCTAGGATTTCCTTAGAAATCCAAAGTGCGCCTTATAGTCCGGTGCGCCCTAAGTATGGAGGAGAGCAGCGGACCCTACTTACATAGGTCCCCGCTACCGGAGACCAGAGACCGCAGATCTCCAGCGCCATAGCGCGAACCAACTTCTGCCGCGTCGGTCTGCAGTTCCCGCTGGAGATCTGCTGTCTCCGGTAGCGGGGACCTATGTAAGTAGTTCGCTGCCCTCCTCCACCTGAACCGACCCCCTTCCCCGGAGACCGTTCACCTCTTACGGGGTCGGTCTCCGCTCCGTTTCCCTGCCACGCCCCCGGACCCTGCGCCTTATAGTCCGGTGCGCCTTATATATGGAATTATTCCATATATAAGGCGCTGACTACTAATGCGCCTTATAGTCCGGTGCGCCTAATAGCCCGGAAAATACGGTACATAGAAGTCTGCAGAGAGGAGAGGCGGCGAAGTAAGAAGGAGCAGAATGAGAGAATATAGAGGAAGATATACAGGGTACTGGGGCTATGGAGTAAGTTTCTATCTCACCCCAAGGGCTTTATTGAAATCCCTAGAAGAATGGACATGACATAAACGCCCTGAGTCATATTTCAAAAATCCAACACTGACAGGTAATGTAGGTTGCTAGAAATGAAGGCATGTGTCACTAGTGCGGATTTACAGACCAAGGTCACCATTATGCAATTACGGTAGTAATATAGAACTAACTAGACCTGACAAGCCGATCATATGAAATCAAGAAATTACCTAGAAAGAATAAGAGAATACAAGTCACGGATTCATTAAGCCTAGGTCAGGAAAAGGATAGGATGAGAAGACAGTGCCACTAGATACAACATGGTAGATGACATCCAGACAGAATATTTTACTTCCAATATGGAGCTTGAAGAAAAATCAAGAAAAAATGAATATAAATATGTACTGGTTTAAATAATGGTCACTAGAGGATCAAGGATTCTTCCAAGGATCAACAATGGTCAACAAAGGTCTAACAGAAGAAAACCTAGACTGTGGAGTGAATAATAACAGTAACTCCTCATCTCTGAATCCACATTCCTGTTTTCCGGGTTACTCTAGCAGCTATTCCTTCCTGGTGCCTTTTCCTCTGATCTGTAGAGGAGCTTCACTACTAAAAATCTATATAAAGTGCAGCATACATTCATTTCAACTAACAGCTTAGAAGAATGGTGCACATCCTATGGCCAACTCAACCCAAGTCTTGAGTTAAGTTCCACACCCTGCCGACGGTCAAAGTCCAATGAGTGTTTCCATAACTTATGGTCGGGTAGAGGCAATGAAGTCCTCACTGCTCCTGTGTCCTCTCCTGCCACTATGCTTTGTGCCATGACTCCCAGAAGAGGAGGGGACCCTGGAGTGGTCAATACTTGTCACTCTTACAGTGCTGCTCCAGGGTCCTCTTCTGCTCCTGATACAACTCTGGGTCGCGACACTGGTGCAAACAACCAATGCTGGAAACAGAGCAACATATGGAGGAGAGAAGAAGCTACAGTGTGGTGCAGGGGGCAGAAGAGAAAAGGAGGGTATTTATTTTGTCTACTTTGGGGGTCTCCAGGTTTTGTCTGCTCTGGAATCTCCAATATTTGTAGTTGTCTGCTGTGAGGTTCCTAGTATTATTATCTGCTTTGGGGTTTCCAGTATTTGTTTGCTCTGGGGGTCTCCAGTATTATAATTGTCTACTCGTTGGCTAGTTTTGTTGTACTTTGCACTGAAAAGAACGTCTTTGGAGCTTGCCATTGTATTTAAGAAGTGCCAGTTTTGTGTTGTGACAAAAGGACCTGAAGGGGAGTTTGCACATTTACGCCAGATAATTGAAGACCGTGTGCCAATAATCAATAAACTGCCACACCATGCAGATTGGTGAATATAGTATAGTTATATGGAGTCTCCAGTATTTGTTTCCTCTGGGGTCTCCACTATTGTAATCTACTCGGAATGAAGTATTTGGTTCCTGGTGTGGTATTTATTGCTGTACTGTGGTATTTCTAAATTCTGGGGTGGCGTTTTATGTTGTACTGTGGTGGTTGTTGGTGCTGATTACTGGTATGATAATGTGGTCCTTGAACCACTAAAGGCCCGTGGCCTAAATCCTTAGATCAAGAGTAGAACAGACATTTAACCCCTTAAGGACGCAGCCTGTTTGCAGGTTAAGGCTCGCAACTTTTTTTGGAAATTTGACCAGTGTCTCTTCCTGTGGTAATAACTTTTCAACGCTTTAAGATATCTCTGTGATTTTGAGATTGTTTTCTCGTGAGACATTGTAGTTTATGTTAGTAGTGTCATTTCAGTGATCCGTTCCTTTTTTGGGGGGTAAAAATTCAAAAATTTAGGAAAAATTTGAAAAAAATGACTATTTTCAAAGTTTCAAATGTTATAATTTTTAGACAAAAAGTGATACCACAAATTTTTTTTGATAGAAACCTTTTGCCATTGGTCTTCTTTTTATATCCATAATTTGTTTTACATTTCCATTATTTTTATGGATGTGAGAAGGTTTGAAGTTTTAGTAGCAACTTCTCAGATTTTCTTGAAATTTGAAAAATGCGAACTTTTTGGTGATCAATTCAGTTTGGAAGTGCTCTATAAAGGCTTATGTACTATATACCCCCACAAGTAACACCATTTTATGAACCTAACATCTCAACCTATTCAAATCAGCATTTAAGAAGTCTGTTAACCCTTTAATTATTTTTCCGGAAGCATATGAAAATGGAGTGGAAATTTTGAAATTTCAATTTTTGATTTCAATCTTTCCAATTTAGCCCTAAAACGGATACATTCAGAAGGAATTTGAGGTAAATATATATTCCTAATTTCTTGCCCTGCTTCTTCCGAGTACGGCAATACCAGACATGTGGATGTCAGCTGCTGTTTCCCCGCACATCGATGTCCAGAACAGAGTTAGCGATACCGGGAATTTGGAAGGCCAATTTGGCTGCAAATATTTTGTGGTGCCACAGTGTAATTGAAGAGCCCCTGAAGTAAAAGTACAATAGAAAACCCCCCAAAATGTCACCATTTCGGAAACTAGACCCCTCAAAGAATTTATCGGTGGTTGTGGTGAGCATTTTAACCCCCGACACGCTGGTCAAAATTGAATGCAAAGTAAATGGTGCAGAGTAAAAATTGTGTTTTTATCTCAAAAATGTCATTTTAGTGCCTCATATACTGTGCCCAACCCATGCCACTTTAGACAAACACCCCAAAAATCATTCTGCGGGTTGTCCCGAGTACAGCAATACCACACATGTGCCAATAATTTACAGACTGGGCGCACAGAAGGGATGAGAACGGAAGGAGTGAAATTTTGATTTTCCAGCTCCGTTTTCACATGTTTGGATTTGGAGTGCCATGTCATGTTGGCAGGGCCCGTGAGGTGCCAGTGCAATAGAAACCCCCAATAAATGATACCATTACGGAAACTAGACCCCTCAAAGAATATATCGGTGGTTGTGGTGAGCATTTTAACCCCCGACACGCTGGTCAAAATTAAATGCAAAGTAAATGGTGCAGAGTAAAAATTGCGTTTTTATCTCAAAAATGTCATTTTAGTGCCTCATATACTGTGCCCAACCCATGCCACTTTAGACAAACACCCCAAAAATCATTCTGCAGGTTGTCCCGAGTACAGCAATACCACACATGTGCCAATAATTCACAGACTGGGCACACAGAAGGGATGAAAACGGAAGGAGTGAAATTTAGATTTTCCAGCTCCGTTTTCACATGTTTGGATTTGGAGTGCCATGTCATGTTGGCAGGGCCCGTGAGGTGCCAGTGCAATAGAAACCCCAATAAATGATACCATTACGGAAACTAGACCCCTCAAAGAATTTATCGGTGGTTGTGGTGAGCATTTTAACCCCCGACACGCTGGTCAAAATTAAATGCAAAGTAAATGGTGCAGAGTAAAAATTGCGTTTTTAACTCAAAAATGTCATTTTAGTGCCTCATATACTGTGCCCAACCCATGCCACTTTAGACAAACACCCCAAAAATCATTCTGCGGGTTGTCCTGAGTACAGCAATACCACACATGTGCCAATAATTTACAGACTGGGCACACAGAAGGGATGAAAACGGAAGGAGTGAAATTTTGATTTTCCAGCTCCGTTTTCACATGTTTGGATTTGGAGTGCCATGTCATGTTGGCAGGGCCCGTGAGGTGCCAGTGCAATAGAAACCCCAATAAATGATACCATTACGGAAACTAGACCCCTCAAAGAATTTATCGGTGGTTGTGGTGAGCATTTTAACCCCCGACACGCTGGTCAAAATTAAATGCAAAGTAAATGGTGCAGAGTAAAAATTGCGTTTTTATCTCAAAAATGTCATTTTAGTGCCTCATATACTGTGCCCAACCCATGCCACTTTAGACAAACACCCCAAAAATCATTCTGCGGGTTGTCCTGAGTACAGCAATACCACACATGTGCCAATAATTTACAGACTGGGCACACAGAAGGGATGAAAACGGAAGGAGTGAAATTTTGATTTTCCAGCTCCGTTTTCACATGTTTGGATTTGGAGTGCCATGTCATGTTGGCAGGGCCCGTGAGGTGCCAGTGCAATAGAAACCCCAATAAATGATACCATTACGGAAACTAGACCCCTCAAAGAATTTATCGGTGGTTGTGGTGAGCATTTTAACCCCCGACACGCTGGTCAAAATTAAATGCAAAGTAAATGGTGCAGAGTAAAAATTGCGTTTTTATCTCAAAAATGTCATTTTAGTGCCTCATATACTGTGCCCAACCCGTGCCACTTTAGACAAACACCGCAAAAATCATTCTGCGGGTTGTCCCGAGTACGGCAATACCACACATGTGCCAATAATTCACAGACTGGGCACACAAAAGGGATGAGAACGGAAGGAATGAAATTTTGATTTTCCAGCTCCGTTTTCACATGTTTGGATTTGGAGTGCCATGTCATGTTGGCAGGGCCCGTGAGGTGCCAGTGCAATAGAAACCCCCAATAAATGATACCATTACGGAAACTAGACCCCTCAAAGAATTTATCGGTGGTTGTGGTGAGCATTTTAACCCCCGACACGCTGGTCAAAATTAAATGCAAAGTAAATGGTGCAGAGTAAAAATTGCGTTTTTATCTCAAAAATGTCATTTTAGTGCCTCATATACTGTGCCCAACCCATGCCACTTTAGACAAACACCCCAAAAATCATTCTGCGGGTTGTCCTGAGTACAGCAATACCACACATGTGCCAATAATTTACAGACTGGGCACACAGAAGGGATGAAAACGGAAGGAGTGAAATTTAGATTTTCCAGCTCCGTTTTCACATGTTTGGATTTGGAGTGCCATGTCATGTTGGCAGGGCCCGTGAGGTGCCAGTGCAATAGAAACCCCCAATAAATGATACCATTACGGAAACTAGACCCCTCAAAGAATTTATCGGTGGTTGTGGTGAGCATTTTAACCCCCGACACGCTGGTCAAAATTAAATGCAAAGTAAATGGTGCAGAGTAAAAATTGCGTTTTTATCTCAAAAATGTCATTTTAGTGCCTCATATACTGTGCCCAACCCATGCCACTTTAGACAAACACCCCAAAAATCATTCTGCGGGTTGTCCTGAGTACAGCAATACCACACATGTGCCAATAATTTACAGACTGGGCACACAGAAGGGATGAAAACGGAAGGAGTGAAATTTAGATTTTCCAGCTCCGTTTTCACATGTTTGGATTTGGAGTGCCATGTCATGTTGGCAGGGCCCGTGAGGTGCCAGTGCAATAGTAACCCCCAATAAATGATACCATTACGGAAACTAGACCCCTCAAAGAATTTATCGGTGGTTGTGGTGAGCATTTTAACCCCCGACACGCTGGTCAAAATTAAATGCAAAGTAAATGGTGCAGAGTAAAAATTGCGTTTTTATCTCAAAAATGTCATTTTAGTGCGTCATATATTGTGCCCAACCCATGCCACTTTAGACAAACACCCCAAAAATCATTCTGTGGGTTGTCCTGAGTACAGCAATACCACACATGTGCCAATAATTTACAGACTGGGCACACGGCAGGGGTCAGGAATAAAGAAGCACAATTTAGGTTTTCAAGCTTCGTTTTCACTAGATTGGTAATGGGGGGTACCCCCGAGGTACCAGTACAATAGAAACCCCCAAGTAGTGAACCTATTTTGGAAAGGGCACCCCTCAAAGAATGTATGTAGGCTTGTATGAGCATTTTAACCCCCAACACGCTGGCCAAAATTGAGTGCAAAGTAAATGGTGCAGAGTAAAAATTGTGTTTTTATCTCAAAAATGTCATTTTAGTGCCTCATGTACTGTGCCCAACCCATGCCACTTTAGACAAACACCCCAAAAATCATTCTGCGGGTTGTCCCGAGTACAGCAATACCACACATGTGCCAATAATTTACAGGCTGGGCACACGGCAGGGGTCAGGAATAAAGAAGCACAATTTAGGTTTTCAAGCTTCGTTTTCACTAGATTGGTAATGGGGGGTACCCCCGAGGTACCAGTACAATAGAAACCCCCAAGTAGTGAACCTATTTTGGAAAGGGCACCCCTCAAAGAATGTATGTAGGCTTGTATGAGCATTTTAACCCCCAACACGCTGGCCAAAATTGAGTGCAAAGTAAATGGTGCAGAGTAAAAATTGTGTTTTTATCTCAAAAATGTCATTTTAGTGCCTCATGTACTGTGCCCAACCCATGCCACTTTAGACAAACACCCCAAAAATCATTCTGCGGGTTGTCCCGAGTACAGCAATACCACACATGTGCCAATAATTTACAGGCTGGGCACACGGCAGGGGTCAGGAATAAAGAAGCACAATTTAGGTTTTCAAGCTTCGTTTTCACTAGATTGGTAATGGGGGGTACCCCCGAGGTACCAGTACAATAGAAACCCCCAAGTAGTGAACCTATTTTGGAAAGGGCACCCCTCAAAGAATGTATGTAGGCTTGTATGAGCATTTTAACCCCCAACACGCTGGCCAAAATTGAGTGCAAAGTAAATGGTGCAGAGTAAAAATTGTGTTTTTATCTCAAAAATGTCATTTTAGTGCCTCATGTACTGTGCCCAACCCATGCCACTTTAGACAAACACCCCAAAAATCATTCTGCGGGTTGTCCCGAGTACAGCAATACCACACATGTGCCAATAATTTACAGGCTGGGCACACGGCAGGGGTCAGGAATAAAGAAGCACAATTTAGGTTTTCAAGCTTCGTTTTCACTAGATTGGTAATGGGGGGTACCCCCGAGGTACCAGTACAATAGAAACCCCCAAGTAGTGAACCCATTTTGGAAAGGGCACCCCTCAAAGAATGTATGTAGGTTTGTATGAGCATTTTAACCACTAAGGTGCTGGCTCAAATGTAATACAAAGTGAGTAGTGCAGAGAGACAATTGTATTGCAATTTATCAAATATGCCATTGAAGTGACAAAAGTATTTTGCCCAACTCATGCCACTTTAGACAAACACCCCAAAAATCATTCTGCGGGTTACCCCGGTTAGGGCAATACCCCATAGGAGGCAATAATCTGTAGGATGGAGACACAACAGGGCTCAAAAGGGAATAACTTGTTGGAGCACAGACATTGTACTTTTTTTTTTCTTTTTGGCATCATGAAAGATTTGTAGATGGCAATAGGGGCCAGTACAGTAGAAACCCCTAAGAACTGACCCTATTTTGGAAACTACACCCCTCCATGAATTAATCTAGGGGTATAGTTAGCATTTTAACCCCACAGGTGGACCCCTGAAAAAGTGCATAATGGATAGTGCATAGTAAAAAATATCCATTATGTCATTTTGTGCCCAGCTGCTGCCACGGGAGACAAACACCCTAAAAATCATGATGCATGTTTTCCCGGGTAAAGCATACGGGACAGTAATCTACAGGCTGGGCACATGGCAGGGCTTAGAAGGGAAGATGCGGCATGCGGCATGATGTATAAGCTGTGCGTCAGGGTAACAACAGGGTACTCTAAAAATCCAGGGATGTATGATAAATTCGGAAGCAATCTTTCATACATAACCCTGGTTTTTCTGGGCATGTCTCACAGTGATGAATGGTGTCCTTCCTAATGCCATTTTTGGAGCACACCCTGCACCTCTTTTGTGACCTTCCCTTGCTGGCTGTTTGGGGAACTACTCCTGGAAAGTGCTGCCCTGGTACAATACGTGATGGGGCCTCACTTCCAGATGTGCTAGCACTCTCCCCTTCCTGGTCTCCAAAAAGAAAGTACTTTATTACCACCTCTTGAAATTCCAGGAAAGTTCCCCTCTGGCCGGCATATCGATGCAGCACATAAGCATTATACAATGCCATCTGCATGATGTGCACGGCCAGCTTCTTGTACCACACCCTCGACTTCCGCATGGCATTGTACGGCTGAAGCACCTGGTCAGACAAGTCCACCCCTCCCATGTATTTATTATAATCTAAAATACAGTCTGGCTTGGGGGCTTCTGCACTGGCACCTCGTACTGGGACAGGGGTGGTGGTGTGCTCATGTATTGTGGTTAATACAAGGACCTCTCTCTTGTCCTTGTACTTAACACACAGTACAGAGTCGCTGCATAGTGCCCTGCTTTCGTGCCTTTTAAGTTTTTGCCCAAGCAGCGACTTAGGGAGACCTCTCTGATTTCTGCGTACAGTGCCGCATGCCGCAGTATTTCTGGAAGTGAGGCACTTGAACAGGGTGGTGCTGGTGTAGAAATTGTCCAGGTAGATGTGGTAGCCCTGGTCCAGCAGTGGGTGCACTAAATCCCACACTATCTTCCCTGTAACACCCAGGAAGGGGGGGCATTCTGGGGGCACTATAGTGGAGTCCTTCCCTTCATATACCCTGAACTTGTAGGTATACCCTGATGTACTTTCGCACAGCTTATACATCTTCACACCATACCTTGCCCTCTTATTGGGCAGGTACTGGCGGAATTGAAGTCTCCCTTTGAATTGTACCAGGGACTCGTCTATGCTCACATGTTTGGCGGGAGTATATGCCTGGGCAAACTTGGCACTAAAATGATCTAATATGGGCCTGACCTTAAATAACCGATCATAACTGGGGTCACCTCTGGGTGGGCACTGTGTGTTGTCAGTGTAGTGCAAAAACTTATGGATGGCTTCAAAGCGCATCCTGCTCATTGCCATGCGGAACATGGGGGTGTGGTACAGTATGTCTGTGCTCCAGTAGTCCCTGATTGAAGGCTTCTTTACTATCCCCATAAGGAGTATTATGCCCCAATACTTGTGCATCTCTGCTGCAGTGACAGGGGTCCACCTGTAGGGTTGTGCATAAAAGGACGTGGGGTTTTGGGCAATATGTTGTGCAGCGTAGAGATTTGTCTGAAATATAATAATATTCAGCAGCGCCTCATCAAAAAAAAACTTAAAAAAGTCCACAGCTCTGAGCCCTGTCGTGTCAAAGTTAATTCCAGGATGGCCCGTAAAGTCAGGGACCTGAGGGGTATAATTATCTGGGGCTACCCATGTGGGGTCAGTGGAAGCCCCAGACGCTTCTCCTGCAGAAGTCCCAGGCACTTCTCCTGCAGAAGTCCCAGGCACTTCTCCTGCAGAAGTCCCAGGCACTTCTCCTGCAGAAGTCCCAGGCACTTCTCCTGCAGAAGTCCCAGGCACTTCTCCTGCAGAAGTCCCAGGCACTTCTCCTGCAGAAGTCCCTGGAACCCTACGGCGCCTTCTTGGGGGTCCTTCCAGGTCACTAGAAGATGAGCAGGAGGATGATGATAAGTAAAAGGGACCATCATCCCCACTAGCTGACTCGGTGTCAGAGGCAAGCATGTTATATGCCTCCAACACGGTGTACGTCTTCTGAGACATTGCACACAAAAAAAATAGAGAACTAGAAAAATTAGATAATGTGCACCAAACTACACGGATAAACCGTCTAGCAGGCACACAAAAAAAAAAAAATATAATGCACACCAAACTACACGGACAAGCCGCACAGATGGCACACACAAAAAATAATGTGCACTAAACTACACGGACAAGCCGCACAGATAGCACACAAAAAAAAAAAGAGAATGCACACCAAACCACACGGACAAGCCGCACAGATGGCACACAAAAAATAATGCGCACTAAACTACACGGACAAGCCGCACAGATAGCACACAAAAAAAATAATGTGCACTAAACTACACGGACAAGCCGCACAGATAGCACACAAAAAAAAAAAGAGAATGCACACCAAACCACACGGACAAGCCGCACAGATGGCACACACCAAAAATAATGTGCACTAAACTACACGGACAAGCCGCACAGATAGCACACAAAAAAAATAATGTGCACTAAACTACACGGACAAGCCGCACAGATAGCACACAAAAAAAAAAAGAGAATGCACACCAAACCACACGGACCAGCCGCACAGATGGCACACAAAAAATAATGCGCACTAAACTACACGGACAAGCCGCACAGATAGCACACAAAAAAAATAATGCGCACTAAACTACACGGACAAGCCGCACAGATAGCACACAAAAAAAAAGAGAATGCACACCAAACCACACGGACAAGCCGCACAGATGGCACACACAAAAAGTAGCTACGTACGGGTACACCTACGGCGCTCTGGAAAAAAATATTACCAGGCACCGAAAAAAAACCTATGTGCACCGCGCAAAAAGGCGCTACAAATGCACCTAGCTTGCCCTAAGACAAACTAACTACCGCTAAGACTGCTAAAGATTCTGTGCAGCGCTATTCACACGGCGCACTGAAAAGTGCGTCCAGTGCAGAACAACGCTAACACAGCGCACTGAAAAGTGCGTTTGGGTTCAGAAGGGACAGACAGGGAAAAACGGAAGACACGTGGGATCACACAAGGCGATCACACAGGGAACACACAGGACACAGGAAAAAACAGATAGGATGGGAATTTGTAGGGAACAATAGGGATCAGATAAGGATCAGAACACTATTTATAGTGTAAAAGTGTATTTTGGTGCACACAGTAACGCTCTTTCCTCTCTCCAGCGATACCAAACCAAAATGGTGCCGCTGGAGGAAGAGGAAGGGGCTAAAACCACGTTTTTCAGCCCAAAATCGCTGTAATTGGCCAGTCAGGTTTGACTGGCCAATCACGGCGATCGGCGGGCGGGACCGATTTGATTGGTCGGGTGACGGAGACAGGAACTCCTCCTGCCTCTGTCACCCAATTCTCGTCCCGATGTCACCACGTCGCGAGACGTGGTGACAATTCTAAAATCCTATGCGCTCGCGCCGTAGCTGTACTGCGCTGAGCGCTAATCGTCGGAAGCTGCGCAGTACAGCTACGGCGCGGAGCGCTAAGGTGTTAAATGACATTCTATTTATAAATTCTTGCAATTAAGGCATGCTTATGAGAAGACGGTCAAAGAAGGTAGGTTTCAATTATCGAGCCATAGTATATTGAAACTGATAGCGGGAAGGGGTCCGAATAGGGGAATCATATCTAATATTTATTTTAGCCTCCTGGGAGAATATCTGAAAGGCCATCCCCTCACGATCAAAGAGAAATGGGAAGCAGAGGTAGGGGAAATCCCAGATTCCCAATGGGAAGAAATCTTAGAAAGGACGCCCTTATTGTCTCCATCAGAGGCCCAAAGATTGTCCCAAATTTATCTTATGCATAGGGTGTATAAGACACCAAGCCTACTTCATAGGATAGGGGTGCGACCTGACTCTTGTTGTCCCAGGTGCTCGTCCTCAGATGCCAAACTGATACATATGTTATGGGAATGTAAGGAGCTGGAGGAATTTTGGAAACAAGTTTTGCATGTAATTCGGAAGGTGCTATCAGTGGACCTAGAGCCGGATCCAAGGGTCTGCTTGCTGGGATTGATTGAAAATGAGAATATAGATGGAACCACTATGCTATGTATACAAAAATTATTGTATATGGCACGCAAGTCCGTAGCGGCTCGCTGGATTCAAACATCGGCACCCACAATACAGGAATTCATAAATAAGGTCAACAGTATAATTAGGTTGGAGTGGGGAGTATATCTAAAAAGAAAATGCCACAAAAAATTTGATAAACTATGGAGAAGATGGTTGGACACGACTGGACTTCCGAATAGGGCCCTGATTGATCTACGTAATAGCTCTCACTACCAGTTGATGACGGTAACTGGATGAGATATTTATGTCTTAAAGGGAAATTGATTGTCGCAAGTACCTGCCTGTGGGATAGAGGATTCCACGCTTTTTAGGTATGATATGTGAAGGGTGATCAACTGATCCATAGGAATAATTAGCAATAATGGTCTCTATCTGTCTGCTGTGGGGAATGTTGGGGGGGGGGAGGGGGAAGTGGGTTGTTCTTATTGTCTTGGTCTTTTGTGCAACAGTATGTTTGTAATGTGTTGTTAAAAACAAAAAACCTCAATAAAAATGTTTTGATCAAAAAAAAAAAATGACATTCTATTATTTTCCAGAAAAATATTCAGCGCATACTGCATTAATTAAACTATCCCTGCTGCATGTGGGCATCTCTATGTCCTGACTCTCAAATTTTGTTGAAGGAACTCTCCACCTGGAAAACAATATTTCTCTATACATCAGGCACAAGCTATTCTACTGACTAGTTGCCCTACTTTCATCCCATTGGGTTTTTCTTAAAATGGCTTCTGACTTCTTCAGCAAAGCCGTCACAGACACTACACCTAGACTGGAGGGGTCCTCTCTGTGACTTCAGGGCAACTTCCCTGAAGAAGTCAATGACCATTTTAGGCAAGGTCATTGCTGGCGCACTGAGGACCAAGAAAAGTAGGGTGGTACTACGGTAAGTACATTCACCATACATGTCTTTTGTGTAGTCAAATTTCATTTTCTGGGTGAAGGGTGAATTTTATTACAGAATATAAAAGTTTTGAAGACATTTTATATTTTGTTATTATATGGTAAAGATGAACATTGGCCAAACCTAATTGTCCAACCATCTAATGTGTATAAAGGTGCAGGGGCAGATTAAGGCTGCCATGGGGCTTGGGCTGTATAAATATTATCGCCCCTACATGTCTGGGATCATTTCCTATTAAAGCTTTTGGGAAAATGGAGGATGTGTCCCTTCGGTCTGTTTTCAATCTGCGGTTTTTGGATTTTTAGAGGACCTTCAAAGGTCCTGAAATAGCTCATGTATGCATGTAATTTGAAAGCAGGAACAAATTTGGGGGGTGGTTTGAGTAGCCATGGGCCCAGGGCTACCGCCCAAACACAAACCACCCTTATTATAGTCCACTACTGTCAACATACCCAATCCTTTGCCCTTACAGTAGATCACCCATAATAGCAAATCAGGATAGGCGTAACTTTTAAACCTTTGGTTGTTCGACTGCTGGGACTCTATAAACCCCGAAAATGGGGTCCTGTCTTCCTGCAATGAAAGGAGTGGCAAACTACTCCACTAGTTCTCTATGCGACTTCCACACATAGGCAAGTGCTGTACTCAGCTATGCACATGCGCAAGTTTCTGCTCTGCACATCGCAGGACCAAGCATGCGCAGGGGGTGGGGGGTCTACAGAAAAGGGTATTTTGCCTACAGCGCTACAAAGCGTTTAACCAGACAAGATCGCTACGTGACTGCTGAGTCTGCCAGCCCTTCTGGGTGTGCATTGATAAGCGGATAAGTACCATTTTCCCTAATCGGATATTGATGTAAAAGATTGTCCGCCTTAAAGTCAACCCTAAAATTTGGCGAACAATGAAATAAATTGTGACCGTGCACCTTGATTAAGGGAGACAGAATGTTTTCTATGTTCAGGAAGTGTGAGCGCAGGATTTAATTAGCGATGACATCATTATAATTAGATTTTATTGACAAGATAATTATACCTGGGGTGTAAATCTCATAAACAAGATTTTATAGAGTTCCAGGATGTTACATCATTATTCTACGGTGACTTTTATAGAGGGGGTGCTGAAGTAAGGCATGGAGGATGGGGGAGGGGGGAACGCTCTTATTATAGTAGTTTCTATAGAAATGTATGTGGGTGGCATACAGTACAGGCGTGCAAGTCAGTCACACAAAAATAACTATAGAATTTAAAGGGGACCTGTCTAGTGGATGGATAGTTAATCAATATATGAGCGATGAGGCTGGGGGGCACATTCAATCGCCATTATACTGAATGAGCAATATAGGAACAGGTGAAGGAGATCGCTGACGTCATGGTAATGAAGAGTGACCACCACCATTCTTCCGATCCGTCATGGTCCCCGCAGTTGAATCTTAGATGCTCCTCCAGCATGTACTTATAGAAGTCTCGGCCACAACAATCTTCCTCCTTTGTTTTGGCCAAAAAAAATTAGGTCTCGTAAAATTTGGCGTAAGATAGTAAGAATTCTTGGGGTATTACATACAGATTCTGATCAATTAGATTGAGGTTGAGAAATGCATGGGGTAGTAACAGGTGACCGGGGAAGAGTATAGGGTGATAACAGCTGTCAGGAGGGGGAAGGAAGACCTACAAAGGGTTTCTATGGTAACAAAGAGCGAGCGAATCCTCTATAATTCTGTGGTACGGCAGATGTCTGTGATGGAGAAATTGTAGAGATGTAATGTAGAACATCAAGTGTTCATCTCAAAGCCTAGTAAGTCTAAGTTCCAGGGTCAACACCAGGCCATATCACCTTCTTAGGTGGTCAGTGCCCTATTACTAATCCTCTTTCCGTTTAGGATTGATTTTTAAAGTTGTGTGGATCAGAAACTCCTCAATATAGAATTAATTTATGCTATGTGGTCCTTAGGATGGGTTGAAGGATGTTATACCAATGTATGAGTGGGATGACGTGCAAACAAATATAGTGAGAAGTGGACTTGTAATGATAATTATGGGGCTAAGGGTCCGCAGACTGCACAAACGTCGGATATTCCACCGTTTTCCGATTTGTGCCGCATTTAAAAGAGAATTGTGTTGCATGCGATCGGATTGTGAAGCAATCGCGCCGGCTTTCATGCGACACAAAATCGGGGGGAGGGCCGTCAGACGATCTGACGCACTCGGACAAACCGCGGCATTTAACTTAAAAATTTAAGTTAAGACATTTTTTTCCATCCAAAGAATCATTCCACATTCAGGCTACGTGACTATGTTAACTGTAAGACTAAAAACGTGATATATGTTTTACAATGCTCGTGTCCGATGGTGTATGTGGGACAGACGCATACAACAACATCTCTCGTCCATTACAACGGCGTCGAATGATCTTTCTAAGGGCAAGACACTCATTTTTTACAGGCACACCACAGCTCGAATCACAGCCTACGGGTATATAGCTTGGAGAAAATCCGCTGGAACCCTAGGGGAGGAAATTACACGAAGGAACTTCTAAAAGCTGAATCCAGATGGATCTATCACCTTGATGCACTTTCCCCAATGGGCCTCAATGAGGATTTACTCTACACAGGTTTCTATAAGGATTAAATTGGTCACTCCTACACTCACCATGCCCTTGTTTCTCACTTAGTTTATTTTATCACTTCTTGGTCCCCTATTTACTTTATTTTGTTCTGTCATTACCTTGGACCTCCTACACTCAGTCGACGGGTAGGCAAGTCCAGATGTTGCGAACCCCTAGGTCCACACGTAGGGAGGTGCACCCCGCCACACTGACTCCTTGTCCACTTCACTCTTAGTCACAAGCTAGTGACCTTTAATACTACTTATAGACACCCCCCGGACACGTTATCTATGTATCTATGTGTTAACTTGCATTATCACTAATAAGGTTCTTTTTGCTTTCCTCTTCTTATTAGATTTGTTGTTACTATTATGACTATGACTTCTACTGACACACTATTTCTTCCTCGCTGCATTTGGATGTGATGGTCCTTCCCCCCCACCCCAAGATTCATGCGTGTGATGTGGACCCTGGATACCTGGCCGGAACATCTACTTTATGGCTTGCGGTACCACAATCCGCCCCTCTCCGTTAATGCCTTACTGATTCCCCATATGGACTGTTTCCAATATATGATACCGTCCCTGTTCATCTGCTGCCCCTGATACTTGCTGTTCTCCTTCTCCTTCTTGACTTTTCATCCCTCGCCTCCCCCTTTTTCCCTCCCTTTCCTTTCTCCACCCTTTTTTTCCTCCCCTGATCGATGTCCCCTCTTTCTTCCCTCCTTACCGGTCTGTCTCTCTTTTTTAGCTTTATGGTTAAACGTACTCAGTGTTCGTATACTTACCTTATTGCATTACTGCTATATAGCACTTCTTAATTAATTGTAATATATACACTATTGATACATAAAGCATGTTCTCGTTTAGTCCAGCCCAGCCCTCTTAGCCCCAGTCCCAGTCACTTATACCGTTCACCACACTTTGAAAAATGTCCACCCAACAAACATATTGTACTAAATCCTTTCATTTTAACTATTTTATGCACTAGCACTTTTTTACTCTGGGGTCTTTTGATTCCCAGAGTCTCAATATAATGCACACGTACCTGCGGTTGCAGTCTTTCTGGGCCACCGGACGAGGAGGCATATATGCATGTGTACATATACATGTACACATACATGTATGTATGCATATACTCCTCCCCCTATTTATTTATTTATTGCACTAGCACCTTCCCACTAATTGGCTTATGCTTTCGCTTATTTATTATACAATATACTGTTTTGTGTGAGTGTATGAATGGGCTAAATTATAGCTGACAGTGCTGTCATTCGCGCTTCCGCCACAGATTGCGCAGGCGCCACGGGACCCTCTTGCCTCCGCGATACCGGAAGTGACGAAACACTACTTCCGGCACATGACACGCATCGCGGTCACATGGAACACATAGTTCCGGTTGGCGTCCGACTGCAGCTGTTCTCAACCTCGCTATGAGGGCGGGGTGGACTATTTATTCTGTGCCCCCACACTATCACCTTACCCCAGAGTAAGCCTGGTGTTCCAGGCGAAACGCGTGGGGACTAGTGCCCCCAGTGCCACACTTGGATGTTCTTCACCTAGGTAAAATATAGGCCATTTTTACACCCTTCAGATGTTATATTGACTACACTATGTCTTATATGTTTTACTAAGCTTATCATGCCTTACTAATATACAATATAGCCTGTATATACCTTTTTGCATTATAAACTATTGGGCGCTGGGGACAAGGGTACTTTGTACAGCACCTTAAGTGCTTTTTAATTGTTTTTGTAAACTTTGTTTTTGTGTATCTATGTAAATTAATAAAATTGTTACATTTACCTATTCATGGGCATCCGCTCTTCTCTCCTATATTTTATGTATTCTCTTTTGGATGTTCTCTGTTATTTTTGACCCATAACTGTTGGGTAATTTGAATTTAACTTAAAAATTGTATCGCAAGCCATGCACTTACATACACTGAGAGGAAGATGAAGAACTCTGGTGGACCTGATCGAGGAAGCGACTCATTCAAGAAATTGGGCGATCAAGAGATCAAGAATTCACAATGTAAGTGAATCGCGCCAGACTTCATTATTGTCGGACATTCACACAAAGGGGCACATTTACTGACCCTGTCCTGCGCGTTCCCTGGAGGGTCCAACGAGAATGCACCTCTGCCGCAACTCACTAACATTGTGCGCCCGATTTCCTGAATGTGTTGCTTCCTCGATCAGATCCACCCGAGTTCACCATCTTGTTCCCGGTGCATGTAAGTGCATGGTTGTCACAATTTTTAAGTTAAATCCTGTGGCTTGCCCGAATCCATTGGGTCCTCCTACAGCCCGCCCACCGATTTGTGTTGTATGAAAGCCGGCGCATGCGACACAATTCCTTTCTAAATCCCTGTCCCGGCAACACAATCCCTGTAAAGTTGGAAAACCCGATGAAAGTGCGGTCCGTGGGACCCTTAGTAAATAAGCCTCAATGTCTACTATATGGGGGAACTAGCAGATTATTGTAAGGGCTGTTTGGGTGGCAAGAATTAACCAAGATTGATAATGTCTCATCTCTCACTGTCTAATAAGGTGAAGTCTTCCGTTCTGAACTCCTCATACAGAACACTCCCATTACACATCTATACAAAAGCCCCTCCAGGACCTTAAACTGCACACTGAAAGCTCTCAGAATGGATACTCACTCCCTTTATATTCCCAAAAAGCTAGGTTCTGGAAGAGTATTGTAGATAGTCAGTGTTAAAACATTGAAGGAAAAAAGGACTGGTGGAAGGTCCTCAATTTTCATACTGCCATGTGATGGAGCAAAAAATCTGGAGCAGGCATGGATAATAGGGTGGTCTTCCCAAGAGGATAAAAAAAAGTTTCTCCAGCACTCCAATGGATCTACAAATCTAAAAAATTAGACATACTAAAGAAGAAAAAAGGATGGAATTGTGCACTTTCAGCTATAGCATGTAGGTCTTAGCTGATGTTAGTGAGCTGACTAAAATATTTTTTGGTTGTGTTTGGTCTTCTAGAGGGGCTTTAGACTACCTCCATTTACACATATGCTTTTGTTTTGGCCACATTCCTGTCAGGTCACCTTCTAGTTGTCAAGGAAGTGGTGACATCATCAATGTGACGAGGTACAAAGCAATGTTCCTTGATAAACTTTGTTATCAGATACCTTATCATGTATAATAATATGAGCTCACCAATCAGCAGCCCACAGGAATTTTTTCAATCTCGAAAACATTGGGGGTGGTATATTGTGCCGCTGGATACATTGGGAGGTGCCGGCCTAGGCCCGATGCATCTGAAGGCCAGGGTGTAGATTTGTGCTATTAACCCGCAACCGTTCAGCTTTAGCGAGTGTGCAGGCACGGGGCAGGGATGACATGTGCCAGCCCAATCTGTCATCAGCCACCCCCTCCTGGGAAAATAAACAAAATGCCCGCTGGTTCACAAGGCGTTACTTTTATTTTGGGACTTTTTACACCAGAAAACCAAACTGGCATACAAGACCTGATAAATGTCCACCCATTATGTTTCGGACCTATGACCTTCATATTTGGGCCTTAATAAACACACTGGGGCTTATTTACTAAGGGTCCCGCGGCCGCATTTTCGTCGGGTTTTCCGACTATTTGGGGATCACGCCGCCAGGACAGGGATTTAGAAGAGGATTGTGTCGCATGCAAACATATTTTGGCGCATCGGCACTAGCTTTCATGCGGCAGAAATTGGGGGGGGGGGGGCGTCGGACAATCCAACGGATTTGAACTGAGCACGGGATTTAACATTTAAATTGTGTCGCAAGATCAAACACTTACATGCACCAGGAAGAAGGAGGTGAACTCTGGTGGACCTGAGAGGGGAAGCGACACATGCAGGATATCGGGTGCACGATCTTAATGAATCGCGCCGGAGTCCATGACCGTTGGACAACGCATAGCGGGGATCACGACCTGTCCGGGTAAGTAAGTGTGCCCCACTTTATTTTTTTTAATTGCCTTTTAAGAGCCATATATATATTATTGTCCATCATTATAGCATTATGGCTTATTTTTTTGTGGGATGAGCTTTATTTTTCACTGGTACCACTTTTAGATATCACCTTGGTGTTGACGATTTCAATGAGACCTTTTTGATTTACACATTGCTTTATATTTCTTTTTTTAGCATTATTTGATTAGTGAGATGAACAAAAACTGCAAATCAGACATTGGGGCACACTTACTTACCCGGTCCTGTCGCAATCCCCAATCTGGACTTTCCGACGAGGATTCCATTGCAATTCACCACGATCCTGCGCCCAAGGTCCTGTGTCGCTTCCCCGGTGAGGTTCTTCTTCCCTGTGTATGTGAGTGCATGTCTTGCGACACAATTTGACATGTTAAATCCTGTGCTTCGTCTGAATCCCTTGGATCGTCCGACGGCCCGCCCCCCGATTTGTGTCACGCCAAAATCCAATTGTGTGCGACAAAAAACCCTTCTAAATGCGACCCACATCAGAACTGGTCGGATATTCCGATGATAGTGCGCTCCGCAGACCATTAGTAAATGAGCTCCATGGTCTTTTATTTTTATGGCACATCCCTGTATACCATATAATTAACTTTCATTATGCAAAACCACTTAAATATTTAAAAGCTGTAATGTGATTGCTTGCAACTGGCAAGAAAGACAGGTCTTATTATAAACCATTTTTAATATTTTCCTCTATTATTTATTGTTCAGGGCTTTTGTAGAAAACTTCATCACTTAGGGACTCACCATTATGGAATCACCTTGTTTGTAGCCTTAGTAGTTCTCCCGTTAGGGCTCCAGGCTCTTGGTTATTGGAATTCACACATATTGGAGAAGAATAATCTGCTGGGGAAAACCATTATTTCTCCCCTCACCGATTTCTCTATGCCTATCCCCCACCTTCCTTCCTGATAGTTGTGTTAAGATGGTGGACACTCAATGGTAAGGTCCTGACATCCCCTTGGGCTTCCACCAATCTAATACTGATGACTTCTCCCAATACTAATCTCAAACACTAGCGAACTGGAATTCCCTCCAAATTAGTTTGCCTTATTGCACCCCAGTCTAGACTGAGGGATAAGCATCAACATGAATATCACCACCCTTGACTTCAAGGTGCCTCAGTCGTTTAAATTATGTATATTATGTAGGACCCCCGAAGCATTTGTAGTCCTTGCCTGAACCTCTGTCTTCAGTGCGGTGGGTCCTAAATGTATCTGAATTAAAAGAAAATAAACACTCAATAAGATGATAAAAAAGGGGAATTGTGTAATAAGCCTCCAAGAAACGCAGTGTAGCATGACACGCAGCGCCCCGGGCAGCATTTACTGTACATACAGCGCTCAATAGACCATGTGTTTAGACAAGCCTTTCTCTTCTCCTAATGCAAACATTGACAATCCAGTGAAATCAAGGAGACTTGAAGACATTTCACCAGCAGAAGACAGCTGATACAGAAAATGCCAACTGTGTAAGCTGCAAGTGGGAGGACGCCAAACAAACAGCCCCAAAACAGCTGTGAACCCTGAGTGGGGCCGGGATCAGGGGCACACTTCTTCTAATAGTTCGGAACTTTTCTATTTACTATAAGGAAACATCAAGTCAGATGGAAATGTAGAAAACAGAGAGGTAGTGGTCACACCCAGGCCCTGAGATGTGAGGACACACACTTGGCACTTGATTTGTGACACCCCCCCACGGTCTGTATTTATCCCTATAGCATGGGGCTAACAAATATAACCATGAGTGGACAGGTCACATGATCTTCTGCTAAGTCCTATTCACTATTAAAGGGGTTTTCCAGGAACCAGGAACAGGGATGCCCATAAAAAAAAAAAAATATTCCAGCGCCATAAAGTCTTCTGGTCTTTGGTGCTGAAGGGATGGCCAGAAGTATCAGGAATCACAGGACCAAACATCGGCCAATCAAAAGCCTCCTTGGACCATGAAAGATCACTTCCTCTTACATCTGACCGAGCCGTTATGGTCTTCAAAAACTGAAAGACCCTCATGATGCTCAAACCTCAGACCCTGCAGTGCAAGTAGACTTTCGTAAACCTCATAATAATTCTAGCATGTCGCAGCTGGTGAACCCTACCCCAGTCTTTATTCATCTGTGCCTTTGACTTTTTTATTAAATAATATTTAATTCTCCCTAATATTATATAACATATAGAGGTGTTCTGTAGCTTCTCTTTTCCAAGGTCAAGTAGAACAGCACTTAGGGTCTGCATGGAGTATGTTCTGTGTGGTTGGATGACTTATACCTTCCCCTGTACACAGGACCAGCACTGTGACCCTATGGATGTAATAGAGATATTACTGCTCACCCAGATAACAGAGCTGTTGTTTCCGGGGCTTGTTATAGAGCAGCTGTTGTCAGACTCAGATATTGCCTTCCCCTCGGGGGCCTGTGGCACATCTGTCATGGTGCACTGGTGTAAGGTCAGCTGTTACTTACACTGATGTTTACTTCGATCAAGATGTCCTTAAGATGTTTTAATATCTCATACATTGATATATTTTATACAATCTGTTATCTCTTATTGGGGGTAGCATCTTGCTCACCTTACAGAACCTAGTTAGGAGTTAAAAAAAGAGGAAGGAGGGGGATGTAGCTGCAGATTTACTCTTTCCATGCCGCTTTACTATATGGTGCCAGTTGTTCCATTAAAAAATGTGCATGGTTGCATGCCAACTTGTGCTGGTGGCATAATAAGTAGGTTGTAATGAGGTCCCAAAAACCTTTAGGCTTCATAGAACAACAAAGGTGTTACACATGGTCTCTGATAGATGGGTAACAATACGGATTTGTACCGCAGGCGATGAACTTCAAATTCTGCCTGTAAAAGGTAAAAGCACGCGTACCAGTCTAGCCTATGGGTCACAGGTACAAAAATCTCAATCAGCTACAAGTTACATAGCCCATAAAAGCCATAAAAGGATAACAATTGTTCCCCAGCATTAGTTTAATAGTAAAATACTCGCACAGATCTCGCAGGGCACAGGGCACCATGCCAAGCTGCTTCATGTCCTTACGTGTCCCTGTAACAGGGAAGAATCGGAGATGTTTAACATTGTATGCCCATTGGCAGTGCTGTAAAATGACTTCATCCCTATGAGAGAAAAAGTAACTCCATAACTCTTACCTAATGTCCTCCAATAAAATGTCAGGAGGCCTAATGCGTCCATCAGCCGTAATCCTATCTCCTCCATGATCACGTCATCCCCTCCCATGGGGGCTGCTCTTCCCTACTGGAAGAAAGAGAATCTGTCATGTGACCCTTGGATAAGTGGCATCTAGGTGGGTGACTGCCGCTTATCATTAACTAATTAATTATAACACACAATTAATGGTTCCACCAAAACATAGGAGGCACCACAAAGGCACCATATTGATGATGTTTTTGGTAGGCCTTGAACCCAGGACTTGAATTGTAAAAACTGAGCCTCCATGCTGTATCTAATATTTTTGACCATCTTTAACCTCATCAGCATGATTAGCACCCTTCAACCGGTAATATAGTCTATACCAGGGTATAGGGTCCCAAACCTGTTGCCAAAAGTTGACATGGATCAGTTGACCTTGGTCCCTACCAGGTCTCCATATCAGTAATACTCTGCTAACGTCACTAAGCATGACCCCAATAAGCAGCGCATTAGCAGAGGAGTGTTGTTGATTTACGGCTTCAGCAGAGTAAAGTCACCCATCCCCCAGCAACTTTCCCCTCCATTATCTACAGATTGCGCCAATCAGATTTAGGACCCCAATCCCACCTAGATAATAGTTTGCTGCTGCTGTAGTGGTTCCAACCAACAACGTGGGAAACAAAAGAATACAAATGTATTTAGCGGTGTTATGGTAAAGGTGCATTCAGAGAAAGGGGGGTGTCACATGCTTGGGAACCCCAATGTATGTCAGTATATTGACTGGAATGTAATAGTAAACATCCATGTTCCTCCCAGCTTTCCCATATTCCAGAACGGCGTAGTCTTCTACACACGATAACAACCTTGGCGACTTTTTTGCTCCACAATTCCGAGTGTTTTTCTGATAACATTTTCATTTCACCTTCGTTCTCTGCAGACATGGAATTACTAATGAGTACACGCTGCGGGGATCTTTTCCACTGTATTATACGCTGCTTCGTAAACAATATGACCCACCATTAACCCTTTGTTGGCTCCCAGCTATATTTAGTACATTAACTCTTCATTACATCACACGCAGGTGACATACGGGCCCCGAGGGCACTTCCCATAATCACTCAGGACATGTAAACTTGCCAAACTGCATAACTCCCCGCCTCTCTCTGCCTGAGGTAAACATGGGCGGACACGTATGTATATATGTATGAATTTGGGTTTATTAATCTACTACTCTGTAAGAGAGGCAGAAGGGAAGACACACAAGATGTCCTCAGGAGGTCCTTTCAGAGAGCTGCAGGATGGCTCCATGTGCCCGCTATGTGTAGGTTACTTCGAGGACCCGGTGACCACGGAGTGTGGGCACAGTTACTGTAGGATGTGCCTGGTGACCCACGCTGGAGGCAAGGAGACTGCTGGGGGTCAGATCATGTGCCCCACATGTGGACGGATGATGGGCTGGAGGGCGGTCACCACTGATGTTCGCCTCGGGGTAACAACGCGCATCGCCAAGAGGCTTAACTTTCAGGCCATGCCACCCAGGAGGAAGAAATCACAGGAGCAGGTGAGAACGCGCCTCTATACAGTCTCGTATTACCAGAGAACAACCGAGTCCTCCCCGGGGGCAGATGAACGATATTTGGTTACAGGAGGCCATTTATGCCACTTGTTCCTGTCAGAATGGAGGATCTATTAGCTTGTAGGAAACAAAGAATAAAGCCTCATACATAAATAGGGCAATTATATAGATAGAGTAGTAATCCGTTACAATGGAGACATGTCTATAGGCAGATGTATACGCGTCTTGAGGTGAACCGTGGTAAAGTAAACCTTTATTCACATAGATGTTTTTCATGTCCGTGCAGGGTTGCCACTTTAGCAAATCTCCAAAATATTGCCTACTATAGGGAAAAGCGCTCAAAATATGGGACAATACTCAAAAATAGTTGCCACAATGGAAGTGTGGTGGCGCAGGATTTCTGGTCACTCTTCCATCTCTGATCCAAAAATTCCCCCATAGATCTCTGTCAGAAAGTCAGGACTGTGCCTCAGGTTTCTTCTGACGCAGGTTTGCACATGGATTTACCTCATGTATTAGCACTTATCCACTATCCGACCATTTTTCGCCAGTGATTCCACAGCGAGGGTCCGTGATGAAGAGGCGTCCATCTTAGAGATAAGGAGGGTTTGTAGCAGATAGCAAAGCACCTCAAAATCCACTACAAATTTTCCATGTGAACATATCCCCTATATTAGGTAGTTGGTATACATATAAATACCATGATCTAACATTGGACCCTCTACAAGACAGGTGGTCCTGTCTGCCATGCCCAGTGGGCCATGGTTTGGATACAGGTTCTGAAAGGCGGGCAAACAATTCTGATAATATCACATATATTTCATTTTATGATGCCAGTAAGGACTATTGGTAGTGGCTGTTCTCCACACGTACCATGTGCATTGTATAGAATACAATGTATAGAATACTGCCATAATAATGAGTCATGTTATACACTGATAGCAGATTCATCACATGGCAGTAATAACAGTGTGTGCGCGGGCAGATAATGTACCCGAGGCTGGAGCTATATATAACAATGGGTGCAACACAAACTTCCTATATGCTAATGTCAGAGGTGCTATATGAAGATGTAACAGCTGCTACAAAGCAAAGAAGGGAGACATAACCCAATGATTTCAACAATATGGCAAATCTCTAAATTCACCAGCACTCTATGCAGGCTTGACTGAGAGTGCATGTGTATTGGGAGGAATAGCTGTAAGATTTGTACAGCAGAAAGCCCTCTTAGAAGGTGGCCATACATGCACTCCGCACCAGATAACCTTGTGCTTGATTTAAATATAAAAAGGAGCGGACTGCTGGATTACTACATTCCCAATCTATTTGTCCTGCTTTGTTTATGGGGTCTAAAGTATATGGCATGATCTCTGTATAAGGGATCATTCAGCCTACAGCTATTCCTTAATACATGCATGCTCTGTTATACACATTTCTATGCCCATTTGCCAATATGAAAAATAAACAACAGCTGCAGTGTAAAGCATGGGGGACGGACAGAAAATCAGGCAATAGAAGAAGATATTTGTCTATGATCTATGGCCAGTTTCAGACCGGACAGCAATCAGGTGGTGACAATTTGTTTTGCAAAAGCAATTGAACTAGTCAAAAAAGATGCAATTCATTACCCCCGGGGGATCTGTAGGCAGCTGTTGATTCTGCCCATCCTTTACCCCAGCAATTTACTGTAAACAGATGCCAATGACACAGAGGATATCAGAGAACCTCCCTTCTGGACAGATATCTGATCTGGAGGCATTGCCCATAGCGATCTCCCTGATCACTGCTGTCACCTATCAAGGGATTTCAGTCGTGTATAAACAACATGTAAATCAGCATTAAAGCTTAATCTAACTAAATTTAGCAGGACCTATGGTATGTATATAAATATGTCACACTTATCCACTGCTTCCCCTTTATCACCATCCCGCCAAGGCCCTTTTTTGATATTGCGTTTTAAATTTTCACTCCCCACATTTAAAAATCTATAATTTTTTTTATTTTTCCATGTAAAGAGCTGTATGAGGGCTTGTTTTTTTTTTTTTTTGCAGAGCAAATTGCAATTTGCAGTGACAGTATTTAAAGGAAACCTACCACTTAGTATGGCAGGGGTAAGCTGTAAGTACCGAGCACCAGCTCAGGGTGAGCTGGTGCCGGTACTTACTTTCGTTAGTGTTAAAACCGCGGTATCGCGGTTTTAACACTTTTTAAACTTTAGGGCAGAAGGGGCTCCGGCGCTGCGCGCGACCGTGCGCGCGCAACATCTCCGCTATTTCCTATGGAGGCGCGCGCACGATCGTGCGCAGGCAGCGCCGAAGTGTCTTCTGCCCTAAAGTTTAAAAAGTGTTAAAACCGCGATACCGCGGTTTTAACACTAACGAAAGTAAGTACCGGCACCAGCTCACCCTGAGCTGGTGCTCGGTACTTACAGCTTACCCCTGCCATACTAAGTGGTAGGTTTCCTTTAAAGGAAATCTACCATCAGGATGAAGGATTGTAAACCAAGCACACTGAAAAATTGATGTGTTCCCCCTCTGCCAGGATATGCTCTTCTTTTAGATTCTCATGCCCTGGTTTTTGCAAAAAAACATCCTGGTGGTAGATGTCCTTTAACATTCCATGCTGTGTACTGGGAAGCAGGAAAAAAATTCCAAAATGTGTTTAAAAAAAACGAATTTGCATTGATTTGATTTTTTATGTTTTTATTTATTTTTATTTTTTTACGGTTTTTCAGACCCCCTAGGTTGTCTGATTGATGCTACCATATACTGCCACATGGGGATTAGGCCGTATATGGGGATTTCACTGATCATGAAATACAATGTGTCACTGTACAGCCTTGGGTCTTACAAAGATATAGTCAAAGTAACAGATTGTCGCTCCCAGATGATGATGCTGGCTTTTTTACCACCGCCAGCAAAGATAGCACTGATCGTCGTCGTTACCGGTGGCACATTGCAGCAAACACCCACCTTATATGGAGAGGGGTCAGCCTGTGACCCCACTCCATACAGCGGCAGCCGACATGTCACATACTAATACGACACACGTCGATAAGGGGTTAAAGGAACATAGATGTTAATGAACCTGTCCTTAAAATATCACATTAGTATGGATCCCACACCCTGCAACCCCAACAATCTGTTTAAAGACACTGCAGCATCCGATCAAGTGTCACAGCTTCTTCATTGCTCACTAAGCACAGCGCCATACATAGTACAGTGGCTGTGCTTGGTACTGCAGCTCATCTCCACTTATGGGACTGAATACAGAACGGAGAACCTCACTTCCACCAGCTTGCCCCACATGCTTCAATACTGATGATCTCTAAGGATAGATTACCAATAATATAATCCTGGAACACTCCATGACTAAGGTGCTTCCTGACATCACCTTGTCCCACTTTTGCTTCCTCCCTAAAAAGACGTTACATTTTTTTTCCTTTTTGCATCGATTCCATTTCCTCTTATTACATTTGCCCTGTTACCGTTTGCTCCTGCATTACTTCCACCTTGTCATCACCTCTTTTGCATCAGAGTTCTGGATCTTGAGACTACATCTCGACATATAATAAAATGCAACAAATACCCGATATAACAACATGTTACTACATCTCCTCGTCCCTTGTGTAGCACAGCACTGCATTTTCCGCACACAGCGGTCCCCCGTGTATTCATCACGCCATGTTATACCCCTGATAGTGTATTACCTAGAGGTAGGATACAGAACTGCTGCGCCCCCTGGTGGTAGCTCCAGTAAATATTCATTTCACTGATCTATTGTCCTGGGGTATACAAGGAAACATTTGGAGCTGTAGATCTATTTGCTCTTTGTGGAACGCGCCTACGTGTGTCCTGACCGCCGGCCTAGGAACGGCCATGATGCAATGTTGTGTTACTGCATACCGTAGATATTGCAACTAGAACTATAACCAGGCACAGTTGTGTCTCGGTCAATGTGCAAAATCTATAATAGGGCCCTATTAACCCTATATTATTAGGGATTGTACAGTAAAAAGACCCAGGGTCCAGGTGTGACTGCTACCACTGCATCCTAGATGTCTCTGTAATAGGAAGAGCAGCTCTGAAGCATAAACTGCTGCTCTAGCAGGTGAATAGACGAGGGTTTTATAAAGACGCTCTATATTTTCCTTATTCCAGATGCTTATTTGTCCTTATCCATGTTTTGGGACAGGCCTATAATAGAGATTTCCGATAGCATATTGACATCACTTGGCAGCGTGAGAGACGGCTCTGTGGTTTTTCACATTGAGTGTTTGTGTACAGTGGGGTGACCACAGATCGGTTCAGGAAGCTCCCGACAGACTACCCTGTGGTTCTCTACTTCAATCTCAGAACAGCGACCTACATTTTTATGCCGTACCTGTCATAAGTTGGCAATTCAGAAATTTTTGGAAATTTTGTGCTTAAAAATAGCCCCTCCAGGGGCAAAACTTGAGTGGGTGCAGAGGGTGCGATCGCACCCGGGCCCAAGAGGTTTAGGGGGCCCTTATGGTGTCACTTTCCCATATGAGAAGACTATTACTATAAACCATACATTATAGTCTGGGGTCTGGCACAGACTTTGCACTGGGGCCCACCAGCTTCTAGTTATGCACTGATCCCTCCGTGTGTTTGTGCAGAGATGCTCAATGTGTTGCCTCGACCACAGACGCACAGATGACAAATAAAGGCTTGTTGTAGACTGATCCTGCAGTCATGCTTTGTTTTCTCTCATCTGTATGGTTATACAGAATTTAAGTCTGAAGTGTATACACAAAACGACAGGGGGGGGGGGGGTTCCAACTTACTTTTTATTAAAAAAAAAAAAAAAAAGATGGAATTGGTACAGTTGTGATGCAGGCACAGAGTATACATCAATTATAGGACAATTCAAGCGGGCCACATAGGGCAAAGATACATAAGGTGGGGAGTGAAATTAAGTCAATACAAAGACGGTTAGTAGAGAGTAATTGCAAGCGTGAGCGATTAGGGTCTTGTTCAGCAAGTCTACCTGATCGGGCATGCTCACATATTGGCTTTGTATAGTAGCCTACACGTCAGACCATGTAAACCAGCAAGATATAACAATGTACAATGTGAAATAACAGAAAAACTAAAAAAAACTGCAAAAACATTTTAAAAAAAGGGAAGAAAATGAGGGAGTTAAGGTGCAGGAAGGTTGTCTCCAATATCGTCCCAAGGAGCCAAGACTTTAACCCCTTAACGCTGAAGCCACTTTTCACCTTCCTGACACGGCCCATTTTTTCAAATCTGCCCTGTGTCACTACAAGTGGTTATAACTTCGGAAAGCTTTAACATATCCAAGTGATTTTAAAATTGTTTTGTTTTCTCGTGACAAATTGTACTTCAGGTTAGTTGAAAAATTTTGGTGTTATGTTTTGCATTTATTAATGAGAAAATCAGATATTTGGTGAAAATTTGGAAAAATTCTTGATTTTCGAACTTCAAAATGTTCTACTTTTTCCATACATAGTCATAACCGCAAAAAAACTTAATAACTAACATGGTTTTTTATGCATACTCTTATTTTTGTAAGATGTTATGGGGCTTTGAACGTTAGGTGCGATTTCTCACATTTTCATAAAAAAACGCAAAATCCTGCTATTGAGGGACCTGCTCAGGTTTCAAATCACTTTGAGAGGCCTAAATAAAAGAAAACCCCATAAATTACCCCATTATAGAAACTACACCCCTCAACGTACGTAAAACAACTTTTATGAAGTTTGTTAACCCTTTAATTGTTTTACAGGGGTTGAAACAAAATCGGATGCAATTTTGAAAGTAAATGCTCTGTGCATGCTCAGTGTGTTACAGCCGGGTCCTTCAGAAGGCAGGACCCGGCAGCCGGAGGAGGATCGCGCAGTCCCGGGCCTGCGATCAAATGCCCCTGACACGCCGCGGTCAGCGCGACCACGGCGTGTCAGGGGTTAACACCCGCGATCGAGGAGACATCTCTGATCGCGGGTGTTAGAGGCAGGTGTCGGTTATAATATATAGCTGACACCTGCAGATTCTGGCACCGGCTCCGTGCCAGAATCTGCATGACGTAATAGTACTGCATTTTGCTGGAACGCATCTCCCGCGATGCAGTACTATTACGTCAAATGTCGGGAAGGGGTTAAGAAGCTGGTCATGTATTCTAGCAGTGGCATGTGCTTTATACGGGCGTAGAGATCTAGCAGGTGGGGGGGCTGTTCTGACACCCTCAATCCGTCCCTGTGAACGAGTTGTCAGACAGCTAAACTCTTTTCCTATCAATGCATTGAGCTGGATGCAGGGGGTCCTTTTCAACTTTTATTAATAGGATCAGTGTAAAACTACAAGAAAATAACAGCATTCAGTACAAGAGACACAGCATATATCAGTACATCACATTCTGTAAGACACATGAATTATATAATAACTCACCGACTGTTCTATGATGAGGAAAACAACAGATAAACTAACTGTCCAAGAGAGAGACATTAGTATATGCAGCTTCTATGGAGCAAGATGGCTGCTGAAGAGGCATGGGGCCAGGCTAGAGAAAGGCATGATGGGAAAGTAAGGAAGCCTAAGTAGGAAAAGGTTAGTCTGACCAGAAACATGAGGCAGAATAAATGAGGCTGCAATACAAGAACCTATCAGCAGGTGGAGCTGCTGGCAAAACCACTTAGATATATGCCTGAGAAGGCATGACAGGGGCACTACGTCTCCAATATAGGAAGATCAATGTCAACTGCAAGAACAGTTTCGTTTGCATTTTTCCTAGTTCTGGGGGTCCCAAGAGGAACACAGCCGGGTCTCTAGTCATGGTAACCCCTAATATCGCTTCTAGGGCTGAACGGGTACCTTCCCAGAAAGGCTGTATGGGCGCACAGTCCAAAAAGATGTGGGAGAGAGTCGCACCTCCAGCAAGTGAGATGAGTTTAGTGTATGTAAGAGTGCTGGGGTGTGATACCAGTTCATCAGGATCTTATACCGATGGTGGACAGGGAGCCCTGAGGGGCATTATTCCATATTATCCTCCACGCCGATGCCGAGAGAGTCCATGCCAACCAATCTTCCCATCTGGACATATATACGTATGTCTGTTGGAGACTGGGTATGAGGGTTGTGAGGTGATTATATAGGTCAGAGATGAGTCCCCTAGAGGCCGAACCCCTGAGACTAATGCGTTCAAATTCTATAAGGGCTGGTACCCCCTGTGACCCCACAATAATGGTAATTGTTAGCGGAGGTAAACCAATCCGAAACCTCTGTCACGGTGAGAAGGCCCCCAGTTATTGGGTGTGTCAGGTCTTGAATTTGGAAATGTGCATCGGTTTTCCAGAATTTTACAAATTCTGACTCAATTCTTTGGGGGTAAGTGCGGCATGTATAAAAATCGGTTGAGGATATTTTTATTGTAAATTGTTCACAAAATTTCTACATTTGTATGTGCATATAATATTTGTAATCTTCATGACTGTTCCATAGTTGTATGGTAAAATATTCCTAAAGATTATCCTTTTTTTCCTAGGAAATCTAGAGATGTTGGTTCTGCTGAATGGAAGATTTTTGCCTTGTGTGGATTTCCAGTCTTCCAGGATGGGAAGTGTCATGTGGAAGCCATCAGTAATTTATGTCTATGTATTTATGTTGTATGTACTGTAGTTTGTTGTTTTTGTAATAATGTTTATAATATTTGTGTGAAATCTCTTTTTTATTGTGATATACTATGTATATAGATAAATAAACCTGAGTTGTCTTCTGCTTTATATGTCTTGGTATATATTGTTTTTATTTCCAGTTATGTGTGCATATGAATACATATATGTGTGAAATGTGTCCACGTGTATAAATATATGCTTGTATTGTGTGCGTGTGTATTAATATACAATTGTGCTGTGGGCAAGTGTATGCAGGTGGTTAATGTGTTCATTATATACATATATGTCAGTGCTTGTGTATAAAATATGTCTGTGCATGTGTATACATATACATCGGCTCCGTGAGAATGTGTGCATGTGTGTGTGTGTAATATACACGTGTAGATATTTATGTCTGTGCTTTGTTCATGTGTATACATGAGTGTTTAATGTGTGCATGTGTATACATATATGTCAGTGCTTGTGTATACATATATGTCAGTGCTTGTGTATACATATATGCCTGTGCATCTTTTTAAATATACATTGGTTCTGTGAGAATGTGTACACATAAAATGTATATACATACATACTGTATATGTCTGTGCATGTGTATACATATATGTGTGTTATGTATGCATGTGTATACTATTCGTGGTAATGTTGTGACTATCAGACTTGTGGGATCACTATTTTCTAGAGTAAAGGTAAATTATAGACTGCTACAAACAAAATCCCCATTCTTGTCCAGGTTCTAACTAAACTAAACTTGTCTCTGACTACCTGGACGAGTCGGAGCTAATCTAAATCCAGTCAACGAAAGAAATATTCTTTAGAGCCACCAGTTATACATGTTCCCTGGTAATAAGTCTTTGCCATTATTAATTAGTATTGTATGGGTTTTATAGTATTACATAACACATAGTGGAGATGTGAAAAAGATCAACGTAGAGAAGTAAGGAGGAGGATAATAGAGGAGATATGATGAGTAAGATATGTGAGAAGAATCATAGCGGAGATGAAAGGAGGAGGGACACTGAGGAGACATGAGGAAGAGAACCATAGTGGAATGTTGAAGAGGATCCTAGTGGAGAGGTGCCGAGGATCCCAGTGGAGAGGTGCCGAGGATCCCAGTGGAGAGGTGCCGAGGATCCCAGTGGAGAGCTGACGGAGATCCCAGTGGAGAGCTGACGGAGATCCCAGTGGAGAGCTGACGGGGATCCCAGTGGAGAGCTGACGGGGATCCCAGTGGAGAGCTGATGGGGATCCCAGAGGAGAACTGACGGGGATCCCAGAGGAGAACTGACGGGGATCCCAGTGGAGAGCTGAGGGGGATCCCAGTGGAGAGCTGAGGGGGATCCCAGTGGAGAGCTGAGGGGGATCCCAGTGGAGAGCTGACGGGGATCCCAGTGGAGAGCTGACGGGGATCCCAGTGGAGAGCTGACGGGGATCCCAGTGGAGAGCTGACGGGGATCCCAGAGGAGAGCTGACGGGGATCCCAGAGGAGAGCTGACGGGGATCCCAGAGGAGAGCTGACGGGGATCCCAGAGGAGAGCTGACGGGGATCCCAGTGGAGAGCTGACAGGGATCCCAGAGGAGAGCTGACAGGGATCCCAGAGGAGAGCTGACGGGGATCCCAGTGGAGAGCTGACGGGGATCCCAGAGGAGAGGTGACGGGGATCCCAGAGGAGAGCTGACGGGGATCCCAGAGGAGAGGTGACGGGGATCCCAGAGGAGAGGTGACGGGGATCCCAGAGGAGAACTAACGGGGATCCCAGTGGAGAACTGACGGGGATCCCAGAGGAGAGCTGACGGAAATCCCAGTGGAGAGCTGACGGGAATCCCAGTGGAGAGCTAACGGGGATCCCAGAGGAGAGCTGACGGAGATCCCAGTGGAGAGCTGACGGAGATCCCAGTGGAGAGCTGACGGAGATCCCAGTGGAGAGCTGACGGAGATCCCAGTGGAGAGCTGACGGGGATCCCAGTGGAGAGCTGACGGGGATCCCAGTGGAGAGCTGACAAGAATCTCAGTGGAGACGCAAGGAAGAGTACCATTGAGGAGATCTTAGAGGGACCATCATGGAGATGTAAAGAGCAGAGGGAATATGAGGATACATATATAGAAGGGGTAGACCGGAGAGGATTCAAGTAGGAGATGTGAGGAGGATCAGTAGAGATGTAAAAAAGGATCATAGTGGAGATGTGAGGAGGTGGACTATTAATGAAATGTGAGGCGAAGGACCATGGCGTAGATGTGACAAGTATAAAATTGAAGATATAACGAGAAGGAGGACAATTGAGTTGTGAGGAGAATGACCATAGCGGGGATGTAAATCGGATCATATTGGATAAGTGTGGGAGTGGGCTTTTAAAGACATGTAAGGATAAGGACCGCGGAGGAGATTGAAGAAGGATAAATGTTTAGGTGTGCGGAGGTACACTGAGGGGATGTGAGAAGGATCATAGTGTGGTACTGAGGAGGAACAAAGTGGAGATGTGAGCTAAAGAACCATAGTGAAGATGTAAGATAAAATGCCATAGTTCATGGTCATGATCAATGAAACTCTAAATATATGGTTGACCCAATAGGATGAGTAATTCTTCATAGCTGTTATCACTGTACTATATACTAGGACATCGCTTAGCATTATTACTCACTGAGTACTGAATACTCAGAGCAGATCAACATTTACTTATCAGCCGGAAACAGTTCCGGTTCATCTACATTTTTCTGGTCTCGGCCTACGAAGGGATTTTCTAACCTGACAGGCGGCCTGAGGAATCAAAACAACCTGCGCTGCGTTATGTAATGTGATTATTGTACAATGAATGATGAATTATTACAGGGTGGATGAGGAGAACAGAGGGCTCCTGTGCACGAACAATACACAGGCCTCATGCCATCTAATAGCTTGTGAGGGGATGAAAGACATGATCTCCTACACTCCCCAAATTTGCTAATTGATCTACTGTATATTACCGTAGTAACCGTAGTACAGTGCGCTGCCGTATGTTACTTTAAACACTTAACTAGTCTATATTTCCCCATACAGTGTGCTGATATATATTACCATATACTGTATATTACTACGGTATACATCAGCATACACTATATACTACATACCGTATATACTCGAGTATAAGCCGAGACCCCTAATTTTACCACCAAAAACATGGAAAACCTATTGACTCGAGTATAAGCCGAGGGTGGGAAATGCATTGACCACAGACCCCCCCAGTATATAGCCAGCAAGCCCCCAAAAGTATATAGCCAGCAAGTCCCCAGTAGTATATAGCCAGCCTGCCCCCAGTAGTATATAGCCAGCCTGCCCCCAGTAGTATACAGCCAGCCCAGCCTGCCCCCAGTAGTATACAGCACTGCCCAGCCTGCCCCCAGTAGTATACAACCAGCCCAGCCTGCCCCCTGTAGTATACAGCCAGCCCTGCCTGCCCCCTGTAGTATACAGCCAGCCCAGCCTGCCCCCTGTATTATACAGCCAGCCCAGCCTGTCCCCAGTAGTATACAGCACTGCCCAGCCTGCCCCCAGTAGTATACAACCAGCCCAGCCTGCCCCCTGTAGTATACAGCCAGTCCAGCCTGCCCCCTGTAGTATACAGCCAGTCCAGCCTGCCCCCTGTAGTATACAGCACAGCCCAGCCTGCCCCCAGTAGTATACAGCCAGCCCAGCCTGCCCCAGTAGTATACAGCCAGCCCAGCCTGCCCCCAGTAGTATACAGCACAGCCCAGCCTGCCCACATGCGCAGCGCTGCTCCCCCGATGTCCGTGCGGCTCGTCTTCTGTCTTCCGCGCCCGTCTTATGTCTTCGGTAACATCCTGCTGGGCACTGCCAAGTTCTTCCCGGCCCGCAGGTGCATAGTATGACACGGCCGCTGCTGATGTCATACTATGCGCTGGCCGGGAGAAAAAACATGGTGGCGCCCAGCAGGATGTTACCGAAGACGGAAGACAGAAGAAGACCCGCGCTGACATCGGGGGAGCCGCGCTGACACCGGGGGAGCAGCGCTGTGCATCGGGGCCACCGAAGGGTGAGCATATAAGGTTTTTTTTTTAAAGTATTTTTTTTCCTAAATTGACTCGTGTATAAGCCGAGTATATACGGTAGATCTTCAGTATGTTCTCTTGTTAGAGGCCAAACTTGAATTCCCAGAAAACGCTTTTAATACAAAAGGAGCGGAAAACCCCTTTAACATACCTGTATAAGACCTCCTAGAAAAGCCATTGCACTACTACCTCTGTTGGCACCTTCAAAGCCATGGCAGTCACACACAGGCTTAGCTATGGGTGTCACACACAATACCTAATGCTCACACCCACGTCAGTTTAGCTATACATTTTTATGAGGAATAACATAGTTTAGTGTCCAGAATTGTTATTCCTTATGAAGCTGTAATGAGGAAGTTGCCTGTGGTAAATCAAACATGGACGAATCTCTGAAACTTCCCTATAGTGTGTACAAAGGAGAAGAGGAAGATACAGTATCTCTCCACAGAGAACGTCACCAGAGACCACAGGAGGCCAAATCCTCACATCTACTGAACGTGCTCTGTGTATTCCAGATATTTTATCTCCGTACCGATGACACAAGCTCTGGCACTGATACCTTAAAGGGCGCCTCTATGTCAGCACCATGTATAGTGTAGATGTTATACTCTGAGCCTTCCTGGTAATAAGGAGTCCACGTCAGTGGTTGCTGATGACTATAAAGCAATATTTACCTCCTTGGTTTATACAGATCATTAGACAAGGAAATTCTGTAATTCCAGAATCATCCAGGTTCTCTGTGGTTGGTATTTGAAGCTGCTGGGCTCTATGCAATAATTTACCGGATCCCCCAACTATAAGGTATTTGTAGGTAGTCAGTAGTGGTTTATGATATAGGTGTTTTTGATGGTAGCCCAGGGCCCAAGCCTTCTAGGGGTCCCATGGCCACCCACACTACCCACCAAATTTTATGAGAAGGACCTTCAGCCATGATCTCCTCATACATCTGTTCCTGCTCTCAAGGGTCATTTCAGGACCTTTGAAGGTCCTGAAATGGTCCTGAACCCACAGATTGAAAGCGGACAAAAGGGACACACCCTCTACTCCCCAATAAGCTTATATGTAGGAAGTGAATCCCAGACTTATAGATGCTGTAATATTCATACAGCTCAGGCCCCATGGAAGTCTTGATCAGGCCCTGTAGGTCGTATTGGTATTTTCCTAAGGAATGAGACATTCTATGGATCCCCAAAGACTCTGGGACCCAGATGCAGCTCTCAACCCTCTGAATGGGAAGTTTATTCACTTATTTTTATGAATTATTCAAAAATTATCCAAAAGTATCTACACATCAGGGACCATCCGTGGGACCAGTGATAGCAGTAACTTTCGTAAATAGGACCTCTCACCAGATTTTACCTACCCTGACTAACAATGCCTGCTGATAAAGGGTTACAAGTCCTTCCTATATCACCTAAAAGTAGCTGACAATGAGGCACTGTACCTTAATTACAGATGTTTTTCTGATATGCAAATTAGCTTTTGTGACTCATCTCTGGTATCTCTGACTCTTCTCTCTCTCTCAGCTTGGCAGTGAGCCACACCCCATTATTCTGACTGACAGCTCTGTGTCTCTTCAAATCACTGCTCTGCCTTCTTCTACTAAGGGACTGTCTGCTAATATTTAAAGGAAACCTACCACTTGTGGCAGGTAGAAGAGGGAACTACGCCGGAGCTTATTTTTGTTAGTGTTTTAAACCACAGTATCGCGGTTTAAAACACTTTTTAAACTTTATGGGCGAAGCTGCTTCGGCGCAGGGAGGTACGCGCTCAGCGCACCATGCGCGCAACCGTGCGCACGGCTCTCTTTCACTTACTATGTAGCCACGCGCACGGTAAGCGCCGAGCGCGTACCTCCCTGCGCCGAGGCATCTTCGCCCATAAAGTTTAAAAAGTGTTTTAAACCACGATACTGCGGTTTAAAACACTAACAGAAAATAAGCTCCGGCACCAGCTCACCCTGACCTGGTGCTCGGTAGTTCCCCCTTATACCTGCCACTTCAAGTGGTAGGTTTCCTTTAACTACAGACATATAAAGTTCTATGTACAAATGGGAAATATTGGGTCAATTGTTTTTTTTTTACACGGTGCCTTGTATTACATTCATGACATGTGACCAGTGACATCATTGCAGGTAAAACTAGAGACCTTAAGGGTGGGTTCACACGTGGCGTTTTGACGCATCCAAAACGCCAAATGTGAACCCACCCTCAGACGTGCCAGAAAGGAAATTATATGATTTAACAGGTCAACTGGGAAAAATCTCCTTTATAGAAAAGATCTGAAGGTGTAATTGCTGCACTGACTACAGATTCCCTTGGAGGATCAGACATACCATCACGTTAGGTGTCACACCCCGTGAATACTTTGTCCCACAGATGTTATTTAGTGATATTTAGCAGCACATACCTCGCTCATCTGTCACACATGACCAGTACATAGTTTGCGTGATCACGTATGAGGTGGGGCAAAGGTATTCATTCCAATTTGTGCTCTTCAGTAGTTGTCGTCAGTTTTTTGTCAGGTTTTTCTGGGTGTAAAGAGGTCTTTGCCATCATGTAGTCAAAACACACATCTGTAAATAATGGAGCCCCTCAGTCCATCAATTGACTCACATGTTGGCTCCTTGTGGGGTCATGGACTAATTGGTTCTGCATTTATGGAGTCCAGTCTAGGGTATGAGCTTATATAGCAATACCGGGGAGCAACATATGTGTAGTTATAGGTTCTGTATTAATTAATAAGGGCTTGTTAGGCGTCGAGGTACTGTATTTACGGGGTCTGATATTGTGTAAATAAATTTGTTTAACTTATTTAGGGGGTCTCACTAATTTAGGGTCTTATGTTAGAGGATCTGGTATGAGTTTTAATGTTTTGTGATTCTGATTTGTGGGTCTGTATCTATCTGGTGGTCTTGTGGGTCTGTATCCTCAAAGGGGGAGTTCGCACGTTGCGTTTTGTCCTGAGTTTGAAACGCATTGCAACAGCTGAGGAGAGGTAATTACATTACTGTTTACATTTGTTAATGCAATGTTAACAAATGCGTTAACACCTTGTTTATCATGGGTTTTGTAAATGCAAATGTTAACAGTAATGTAATTATGCAAATAACTTCTCCCCAGCTGTTGTAATGTGTTTCAAACACTTTGAAAATGCAATGTGTGAATGCGCCCTTTGGGTGATGCCATGTTTTTGGACCATTTTAAAACAAATGCGTTTTTGAATGTTTGCCATGCGTTTGGCTGCTTTGAACCTGTTTATCTTCATTTCTAGAAGTGTAGGCAGCTGTGAAACAGATTAAAGGAAACCTACCATTTGATTTGATGCATTATGAAACATACCTTGAGACTGCTGTAGCTACACTGATGTAGTATCATATCTTGGTTAATCCCTGAGTTGAGTGGTTTTGCTCAAAAAACTATTATAACATTCAGGACCTAGGGAAAGCTGGGTTGCATGATTGCACAAGTTACACGGGGCTGGTATTACAGCTTATAGTACACAAGGGGCTTAGACCAGACAGGACTAATCAACCTGAGCAGGATCACTAATACACAGCAGCTGGGGGATGGTGCAGCAATTGATTTTTTCTGCCTTTAGGCACAACCCAGGGATTACATGATCCTCTGAGCAGTGCATAACTAATGTGCTAGGAAAAGCGCCGAGCCAGCCACAGAAGCCAGACAGCTTCATTATTATAATTTGATTGTTTTATTGGCAAAACTTCTCAGCTCAGGGATTAACCAAGATATGGTCCTGCATCAGTGTAGCTACAGCATTCTCAGGGTATGTTTGGTTCATAATGCATCACATCAAATGGTAGATTTTCTTAAAAACCACACATGGAAAACATTCAAAAATTTTAAAACGGACTGAAAAAGCATGTTTTTAAACGGTCCAAAAACACAACGTGGGGCATCACACTTAGGGCGTTATCACACGATGACATTTGTTGATGCGTTTTTGATGCATTCCAATGTCCTCAGCCTTGATCACATGATGAGGTTACATTGCAGTTTAGCAGATCTAGTGCAAACGCAATGTAACCTCAACATGTGATCAAGGCTGAAGCCTTTGAAATGCATCAAAAAATGTGATGCAATGCATCGTGAGGATTCCCCCCTTAGGCCGGCGCCACACAGGGCGCTTTGTCTGCGCTTGCAAACGCAAACGCAGACAAAGTCGCGCCCACCGGGGCGGGCCTCGGCCCGATCGCATCGGCGTTTCTATGGAAATGCCTGCGATCGGGAACGAGCCGCCGGTGTTTTGCGTTAATTTAACGCGAAACACCGGCGGCTCATTCCCGATCGCAGGCGTAGAAACGCCGATGCGATCGGGCCGAGGCCCGCCCCGGTGGGCGCGACTTTGTTTGCGTTTGCAAGCGCAGACAAAGCGCCCTGTGTGGCGCCGGCCTTAGGGTGTCTGATGTGAAGTCAGTAATTATTAAAGGGCTATTCCTACAAAGACAAGTTTCCTTAAATGTACCCAGGATAACAATAATAATAATAATAATAATTCTTTATTTATATAGCGCACACAGATTACGCAGCGCTGCACAAGCATGTCTAATCAGTCCCTGTCCCCAAGGGGCTCACAATCTAAACAACCTAACAGTATGTTTTGAAGTGTGGGAGGAAACCGGAGTACCGGGAGGAAACCCACGCAAACACGGAGAGAACATACAAACTCTTTGCAGATGTTGACCTGGGTGGGATTCGAACCCAGGACCCCAGTGCTGCAAGGCAGATGTGCTACTCACTCAGCCACCGTGCCGCCCTTCAAAATAACACATTCTCTAATTCACTGTTAACAAAAATGCAGCATTTCACAGATATAAGTCAAACTGATCGCCCTTTCGACGGATTTACAAAATTTTCGGGATTTGCGCCACTGTGACAGGTATCTAACTGGGGATTGTGTCGCACTTGATTGGAATGTGGTGCGCTGGCTTTCATGCGACAGAAATCGGGGGGGGCGATCCGACTGATTCGGAAAGAGCGTGGGATTTAAGATTTGAATTGTGTCGAAAGACAAAGCATTTACATGCACCAGGAAGAAGAAGGTGAACTCCATTGGACCTGAGCGGGGAAGCGACACATGCAGGATATCGGGCGCACGATCTTAGTGTATCCCGGACAATGCACTTTCAGGGATCGACAGGACAAGTAAGTAAATGTGCCCCAATCTGCCTGCTAAGAGAGTCCCCGCCCACACCCTGGAATCTTACACTGAGCTCCCGAGGGAGTGATAGGAGCTAAAACAGCAAAAACACTGAGTTAGCTGGCTGCCAGTCTCCTTTCGAATACAGTTTAAAATAATAACCTTCATCCACAAAGCTCTGAATAATGCTGCACCTTCCTACCTCTCCTCTCTTATTTCAGTCTATCGCCCAACCCGTGCTCTTAGATCCGCCAGTGATCTTAGATTAACCTCTACCCTAGTGCGGACCTCCCACTCGCGTCTCCAAGACTTCTCTAGAGCTGCACCAATTCTATGGAATGCTCTGCCCCGGACTATCAGACTAATACCTAACCTCCAAAGTTTCAAACGTGCTCTTAAAACCCATTTCTTTAGGCAAGCCTATAACACTCATTAACTGCATGAAGTTTTAACTCTTCTACTAACCCGTCCTGTGTCGTCCTCCCATCTGTTATCCAGCAACCAACAGGCACCAGACTTCTCTGCAGTCCCATTCACCCTGGACCTGGTATATATGATGACGGCTGAGTGGTTCAAGCGACAGCAATTCCATTTATTATATTTTGTTCTATTCCCTAAGAAGAATGGCTTGACCATTAAATATTCTTTTACCTCGTGTTACCCCATCATCTTCATAAACCGTAAGCTCTGGCGAGCAGGGACCTCACTCCTGTTGTTCCATACAAATGTTGTGCTCTGTCATGTTATATTATATTTGTATTTGTTTCCTATGATTTGTAAAGCGCTACGTAATATGATGGCGCTATATAAATAAAGATTATTATTATTATTACATTCACACTAACGTATGGGGGACATATATACGGCTGACGTATATACGGCCGATATACGTCCCCCATAGGCAGCAATGGGCGCATGGCGCCCTACGGGAGCGGTACGGTGCAGCACACGTGCGGCACCATACCGCTCCGTACCCGGGAAAAAGATGGGACATGTCCTATCTTTTCCCGTAATACGGCGCCGTGCGCCATAGGTTGCTATGGAGAGGGGCGGGGGTGAGCTGCGCTCACCTCCTCCTCTCCCCGTACACTGCCATTGCCCGCTACGGTACGGTACGGGCGGGCGGGCAACGGCAGTGTGAATATAGCCTAAAATTGTAAAGTAAAGGGTTAAAATAATCCTTATTGTGTAAACATCACAAGGGATTGTGATGTGAGAATTTTCTTTTGTGGGAAAACCCCTTTAAGTGGTCTGGTGTCCTTGTACAGTTAAGGGGTCTGGTGTCCTTGTACAGTTAAGGGGTCTGGTTTATGTCTGTACTGGGGTGGGGTCTGATCTACTGAAATAATTCAAATTCCTTGAATTGTTCCGATAGAAAAATTGCGATGTTGAGACAAGAAAGGGAAGGCCTACTTTTTTAGTTTGTGCCACATAAGATTTGCTGGGGTTGTTTCTGAATTTGTCATCAAAGGTAGGTCAGATATGGTGACAAATGTCTGAGAAGACAATTCTTTGGAGCCGCATTGTAATTTTTGTATTTATAGTAGTTTATGGCTAAATGGGTCATGTGACACTGGTGATAATGGGGTGAGCCCCTCATTAAAACTTGATCACTATCTGTCTGATAGGACAATCGCCCTTTCAATACGAACTGAACAGTCTAGAAGATTGTGAGAAATGTGAAACATCCTCACAGATCTGTACCTGAGGACGTGCAGTGACGGCTCCCGGTCACTAGATGTCGCTGTGTGCAGGGCGCTATCCCGACAGCAGGTGTCGCTGTGTGCAGGCCCCGCGTCTCTATGGTCCATTCCCCCAGAGTCTGATAGTAGTGGGGGAGGAGGGCGCAGGGTGGAGCAGTAACGGGAAGATAAACACAGCAGGAAGGAGAAGAAGAAGAGGGAGCGAGGACGAGCAGATATCAGACCAAAGTCACACTGTGCGGCCGCAGCTCATAGCAAGGTGCGGTATACATGCATCTAGTGTCAGACACGGGCGGGTGCCCCAATATATGCAGGCGGGGGGAGGGCGGGGTCAGCACTGGGTGCATGGGCAGTGCTGGGTGCGGGAACTGTCACAATACACATGTACTAGATATACAATATACACTGTGTGGCCTATGTGTACTGCAGTATATACAAGGGGGGGGGTGTATATATATATATACTGTAATATGTTTGCTATATATTTCTTATATATGTGTATATGTGTGTGTGTGTATATATATATATATATATATATATATATATATATATATAACACGGTAGAGCAGTGGTGTTGGACCAAAAGGAATTAAAACACAATGGGGCTGATTTAGTTGGATAACGTACATTTTTGGCACCTGCCATCAAACATTGTGCCTTTTTGTTAAATTGTGGGCAGGGATAGAGATGGCGCTGGTCTCGGACACATCAGAACAAATGACAAGTAGGAGTCTCCTCTTCCCCCGCTTAAAGCAGGGCTGTAGAATTGTTCTAAAATTTATAATATATATATGGGGGGTGCTTTATAAAAAATAATCGCCATATACTTGCCCCGTTCACTCACAGTGGTGCCGCCTGTCACAACCGGGTATCCGGTTACAGAGGCCACCAGTGCCGTCTCTACTACTGCCAAGGGCCTGCTACAGCGTTAGTTTCAGGCTGTAGCTGGTATGTGGCACTGTACGGGGTAGCACTGCCGGCCTTTGCAAATGAAGACAGTGTATAATGTTATATTATACCTCGTGGGGGAGAGTTTAAGCTATTTATTATAGTTTTAAAGCCCCTCTCCCCCGCCATATATAACATATTTTATATACCTAGAGAACCTCTTTAAGCTTTGGCATTTCCCCTTCTTCAATTTCACTACCCTGTGAATTAGCCGACTGTCGAAAGGAAAAAGAAAGGGCAGGTCCTATTTATGCCCGTCTTTGCATCCTGGGCAGTCCTTTTCAATAGTCATGGGCGTGGTAGCGGAGCTCATCCTCTTCTGCCAGCGGCACATGAAGGAGAGAAGCTCCAGTATAGTGCAGGGAGGAGGAGAAGAGGAGCCAGGAAATGACTGTCTCCTCTGGGGTCTCCGGTATTGTCACTGTCTCCTCTGGGGTCTCCGGTATTGTCACTGTCTCCTCTGGGGTCTCCGGTATTGTCACTGTCTCCTCTGGGGTCTCCGGTATTGTCACTGTCTCCTCTGGGGTCTCCGGTATTGTCACTGTCTCCTCTGGGGTCTCCGGTATTGTCACTGTCTCCTCTGGGGTCTCCGGTATTGTCACTGTCTCCTCTGGGGTCTCCGGTATTGTCACTGTCTCCTCTGGGGTCTCCGGTATTGTCACTGTCTCCTCTGGGGTCTCCGGTATTGTCATTGTCTTTATGAAAAAAAAAAAATATTTAGCACCTACTACATTGAAATAACTGTACAAATGTTCTATATATGTTTTGGGACTCCTTGTATCATGTATCACTATGATGCTTGGAGTCCCATCCTCTGCACTGTACTTGGTCAGCAGCAGTCTGTGATTCAAGGCCCTCCCAGGGTCTTCTCATGGAGCCAAGGTTGGCCCATGTGCCAAAAATTGGACTTTACATTCATGCACAGTATCAGTTATGTATACAAATGCTTTGATAAAGATATTTAGCATCACGTATAGTTGCTTTTTGTGGATATCTGATTGTCTGGAGGTAAAGGTAGGACCTAGAAGGTCCTATTCTGAATCCGCTCCAGTGATATTGGGCCTGCTCTATTCATTTCTAAGGATACATTGATCCGTTATATATTCCCGTGAGGTTGGGCGCTCCCTTTATCAGGTACTTTGTTGATTAATTCTATGATATGGAGCCGAAAAAGTGCATTGTGGGTATTTTCAGTCATAAAGTGTCTAATCTTAGTGAGTTACCATGAGGTGCAGCATAGACATGTCAAGGCTGGGGAGCACAGAGAAATCCACATTTTAAGTGTCCAGGAGGCGGTCCCTTCATCTATATGTTGTGCTTTTTGGCCCCTCCCCTGCGTTGGCGATGTCCTCCTCAATAGAGGGACAATCTTGTCATGTATCAAAAGTGGTATGGACTCTCGTGATAGGGATGTAATATTACCACTGTACAAGGCATTGGTTCGGCCTCACCTGGAATATGCTGTCCAGTTCTGGGCACCGGTCCATAAAAATGATGCCCTGGAGCTGGAGAGGGTTCAACATAGAGCCACAAAAATAATAAGGGGTATGGAGGGTCTTAGTTATGAGGAAAGATTAAAACAACTAGATTTATTTAGTCTGGAAAAGAGACGACTACGAGGGGACATGATTAATTTATTTAAATATATGAATGGTCCATACAAAAAATATGGTGGTAAGTTGTTCCAGATTAGATCAAATCAAAAGACGAGGGGGCACTGTCTCCGTTTGGAGAAAACAAGGTTTAATCACCGGAGGCGACAGGGCTTTTTTACTGTGAGAACTGTCACTCTGTGGAATAGCCTGCCTCAGGCGCTGGTCACAGCAGGGACAGCAGAGAGCTTCAAGAAGGGTCTAGATGCCTTTTTACACCTAAATAACATTGATGGTTATGTTATATAGAATTGTTTCCCCTAAATCCCTTCCTCATCCAATCCCTTCCCTTCCTTGGTTGAACTTGATGGACAAGTGTCTTTTTTCAACCGTAGAAACTATGAAACTATAATGAAAGACGGATTTCTCAGTAAAACGCCTCCCCATCCCCTGCACAGTGGTGTCACTTATCCCTTTAAATGTTGCAGATATGAAGTGCAGGGTGTTGAGATGCAAACTCTTATGACATTCCCCCTCCCCCAGTATATTACAAATCATAAAAGGTGTAAATGACATTGCACAATACACTCATCACCTTCAGTCACGTGACTAGGGGGGATGCTGGGAGTTGTAGTCTCCTTAGGCTGCAGGGTATTATCCGCCCCAAGTCAGTCTTACAGACTTGTCGGCAGCTCAGATGGCGGCTCTGCAGCAGGGAGGCTAATGTGATTAGTGCTCTGCAGCCTCCGGGATGACGTATTATAGCGGTGATGAAAGCACTGGATGCCAGGGCCGGCACTACTCCCTGCAGTATTATAATACTACAGGATAATCAGTGTTTTTTTTTTAGGTAATTTTGTGAATGGAGGGGGGGCCGGGGGGGGGGGGGTCCACAAACCTGTGATAGTGATGGGTTTACAATGATGTCCTTCTATATTCTGGAAGATTCAGAAATGGATCTATGAATGCTGAGCGCCTATGACTAGCAAGGAGTCAAGGGGGCGGAGAAGAGTCATGCTAGAAAGTCTCATAATCCAGGTACATCATGAAGGTACGTCATTAGGATGATGATTTCAACTCCGGAGGATTCGTCCTAGTGTGACTCGTCTCTGCCCCCTTGACTCCTTACAGGTCTTATGAAGAGAGTATTTAAAGTTCTTATGATACTATCACATTCCTGGTAACATCCCAAATTCTCATGCATGGTCAGCGTGTAATACCACATTCGTTCTGCTATTGGCAGGCTGATTTGCATATGCCTAAAAGTTGATTATTTCTGGATGGCTGCATATTTATCAGCTCCCATTAAAGGCTAATGGAATTTCTGGGATTGAGGAAGATCACAAAGTCATAGCTACTTTCTTCCTGACACTTGCTCCACACTTGGGTGTCTAAGTTCATGGCACAGGACCATTGGGTGCAGGACTCTCTGTTGTGTTGCCCTGTAGAGAGGAGAACTGGACTTGTGTCGTGCCATGATTTCTGAGGATTTGTTGTATTTAAAAAAAAAACAAAAAACACCTCAGCAGTTGTGTAATTAGGAGTCAGTAACCGTCCAGGGGCCTTGTGATGGCCACAAACAGGAAGCGGAGGATCACGAGATCTAGAAATCGCATACATACAGTATAGGGGTAAGATAGTCCACAGGTCAAAATCTTTTGTTTATTGTCCTTGGAGAGATGCGTGATCATACCTGTGTGTGTGTGTTGAAGTAGCGGCAGGACTGTGATAAATGGATGTTTATTCCAGGGTTGTGCACATTGTATCCTCACGCTGCTGTGCTTTGCACTGAACTGCACCTCCTCCCCTATCCGCTAAGCAGTAGCAGGCTTCTAGTTGGATACTACAGCATTTACTTACAGCAGAGGGTAGAAGCATTGGGAGCTGTGTTCCTCTTACCTCTCTGGATTGAACTGCTCCAAGTGCACAGTCCTGCTGCTACTAATAGCACACCCAAAGGTCTGATTACACTGATAAATGTACACGCTGATGTGCATGATAATATAAAGCTCGGGGTATACCCTATGCTCGTCCTAAACTAAGAGAGATACCACATTAGTTTTCATTAGTCTGACAGTGATCCTAAGGGATTAGAGGAGATAAGCAGATATCAGATGCACAATCTCGCTTATCACTAGAGGATCAAAGCAGCTGAAATCCACCAGTCACATCACTTGGTTCCCCAAGCCTTCATAGTTTTTGTTTTTCCTTCCCTATAGATGGTGTTTTATACCTGTGGACCGAATGAAGCCATGGTGGTATCCGGTAAGATCCATGATATTCCTGTACGGTGCGGTGTGAGCCTGTGTCGTGTATGACTCTGTCATGTGTGGGACTGTATGATGCTGATGTGTATGGGGCTGTATGACACGATGTTGTGCATATGGGGCTGTATGAGATGATGTTGTGCGTGTGGGGAGGTATGAGATGATGTTGTGCGTGTGGGGAGGTATGAGGTGATGTTGTGTATGAGGCTGATGCGTGTGGGGCTGTATGAGGTGATGTTGTGTATGAGGCTGATGCGTGTGGGGCTGTATGAGGTGATGTTGTGTATGAGGCTGATGCGTGTGGGGCTGTATGAGTTGATGTTGTGTATGAGGCTGATGCGTGTGGGGCTGTATGAGGTGATGTTGTGTATGAGGCTGATGCGTGTGGGGCTGTATGAGGTGATGTTGTGTATGAGGCTGATGCGTGTGGGGCTGTCTGACGTGATGTTGTGTGTGGGGCTGTCTGACGTGATGTTGTGTATGACGCTGATGCGTGTGGGGCTGTCTGACGTGATGTTGTGTATGACGCTGATGCGTGTGGGGCTGTATGAGATGCTGATGCTTGTGGGGCTGTCTGACTTGATGTTGTGTATGAGGCTGATGCGTGTGGGGTGGTATGAGACCATGTCATGTATGATGCAGGCATGTGTCAGTCGCTCTGTTGTGTGATCCAGTCCATGACACTGTTGTGTATTGCAGGCTTCTGCCGCAGCCCTCCGGTAATGATAGCCGGTGGACGCGTTTTCGTCCTTCCCTGTGTGCAGCAGATTCAGAGGTAAGTTGCAGCGGCCTACCTTCCTGTAATAGTGAGCCCATGTATGTGACTCTGTGTTTGTCTGCAGGATCTCTCTGAATACACTGACGCTGAATGTGAAGAGCGAGAAGGTGTATACACGACATGGAGTCCCCATCTCGGTGACCGGTATCGCTCAGGTGAGGAGCGGCTGCCATGTACATGCTAGCCCATACAGTCACAGGGGGTTGTAAGGTTCTTACTTTTCTGTGCATCATCCCTGCAGGTGAAGATCCAGGGGCAGAATAAGGAAATGTTGGCAGCTGCAGCCCAGATGTTCCTGGGTAAAACTGAGAATGAGGTGGCACATATTGCCCTGGAAACCCTGGAGGGTCACCAGCGCGCCATCATGGCTCACATGACTGTGGAGGTAGGTGGTTATATGTGACAGTTCTGATAACAACACCTCTGTTTATAGAGAGCTTGACTTGCATGAACGTGTACCTCTTGTCAACTTTAGGTCCAGAATTCTGATGCTGAGTAATTTTTCAGTATATTTTTACAGGGATCAGTGTCTAATTTGCTAATACAAAAGTTAAAATCTCCTGCATGGACAGGATCCTGCACCTTTTTTATTGACCTCCCTATAATTCAGATAAGTGATCAATATCTGATCCCGTTGGAAGCCGGACATAAATGTGTAGTAAAAATCCTCAGTCAGAAAATAGAAAACGAGGATAAGTTTCATTTAATTGATTGCTGATTTAATTTTTTTTTTAACTATATTCTTGTAATTTTATCAGGAAATCTACAAGGACCGGCAGAAGTTTTCTGAGCAGGTTTTCAAAGTGGCCTCTTCTGACCTGGTGAACATGGGGATCAGTGTTGTGAGCTATACCCTGAAAGACATTCATGATGATCAGGTAAGTAAGGGGTTCAGACCTCAAAGAAGGGGGTAGGGAAGGCGAGATGACAATTGGGAAAGGTTGATGGATGAAGACCTAATGTATGAACCTTCCGTCCCGGTCTCCTTTTAGGATTACCTGAACTCTCTTGGTAAAGCCAGGACCGCTCAGGTGCAGAAGGACGCAAGAATCGGTGAAGCAGTGGCCAAAAGAGATGCTGGGATAAAAGTAAGGAGGCAGAGGGCCAAATTCTCAGCTATAGCTATAATTTATCTACTTCTGGATACCTGAATCCTCCACTAGGGGGAGCTTTTTACATAGTTTCATAGTTCAATAGCTAAATGAAGACCCAGTATGCAGCAAAATCTTATAGGAGTTGGAGAGTCACTTCTGGACACTTCTTGTTGGTGAACTGGTTATTGACCATAAGTGCAACCTCCATATTTCAGGAAGCGGAGGCTCAACAGGCAAAGGTCTCTGCTCAGTACATCAACGAAATTGAGATGGCAAAAGCCCAGCGAGATTTTGAGCTGAAGAAAGCCACCTATGACCTGGAGGTGAACAGCAGGAAGGCTGAGAGTGACCTGGCCTATCAGCTACAGGTACAAACATCCCCATATCCCTCTCATCCAGTACACAGAGACAGACGGATAATCTGCCGCTTGTTTCACTACAGGTAGCCAAAACCAAGCAGAAGATCGAGGAGCAGAAGGTCCAGGTGCAGGTGGTGGAGAGAGCTCAGCAAATCCAGCTGCAAGATCAAGAAATCAGCCGTAAGGAGAAGGAATTGGAGGCCAGGATTAAGAAGCCGGCGGATGCTGAGCGCTACCGTCTGGAGAAACTGGCTGAGGCCGAGAGGTGGGTAATGGGGACCGTAAACCAGTGACTGATGTAGCATCTTATTATCCCACCACGTGACACCTGTCTCACCTATTCTCGTCTTCAGAATGAAGCTCATCACTGAAGCTGAGGCAGAAGCTGAGTCCATCAGGGTTAGTGTCCAACATCTGAACCTGAAATCCTAAGGTTATAACGTAAGCCCTGAATTTTTATACTGTTTTCCTCTACCCTTCACTACAGATAAAAGGGGAGGCTCAGGCGTATGCAGTCGAAGTCAGAGCTCGAGCTGATGCCGAGCAAATGGCCAAGAAGGCTGAGGCCTTCCAGGAGTATCAGGAGGCCGCCATCGTGGACATGCTGCTGGAGAAGCTGCCTGAGGTAAGTGGTCTGTGGCCTATCCTATGGGTTATACATCATTGGTGGGGTCAACCCCTAATTTGTGACATGGCTCCTGGTTCTAAACTATTATCCTTATGTTATAACACATTTTTTATCTCCAGGTCGTAGAGGAGATCAGTAAGCCTTTAACCCAGGTGAAGAAGATTAAAATGGTGTCCAGTGGTGGAAGTGAGGTCGGAGCCTCCAAGATCACAGGAGAAGTCCTGGAAATACTCAACCGCCTTCCCGACACGGTGGAGAAGCTAACGGGCATTAACATCAGCCAGGTCAGTACACAGCAGGCATATGACTTGTAACAAGACATGGAAAATAGCCACCAGACGTGACGCTACACATTGGCCGTGTCTGATACTGCATCTGATCTTCATCAATATGAATACTGCACTACCAGGCACAACCTGTGGTCTAGAGTGGCGCTGTTTCTTGGGGGGGAAAAGTCCATTTTCCCTTTTGAAATTGATCCATCTTAGAGGGAAGCATGATTTATGATGATGTATGCCTCTCCAGGACTAGATCATTCTTGTAAGATGTTGACGCATCCTGGAGAAAAGCAGCAGCAGCTTATGAGATGATTGACCCCTGAGACCATACAGAGGTCCAGATCTCCCTAGCTCAGACCTGTATGTGCAGGAACCCTCTGGGCAGTGGAAGGTCATACATCTCCCTGCAGTGATGGATCTTCTGTAATGTAGACGTTCGCCATTGACATCAGTTTTTATTGTGCCATTCTTACGGGAAGAACCTTCATCCGGACGGAAAACCACTCATCTCAGTGTGACCATGGCCTGCAGCTCTGTGAGTGGTCCTTACGTCTTCTCTATATTGGCTGCTCTCCCATAATCCCTTCTAACCCGCTCCAGTGTGCCTACTCTTGACCCAGTTTCCTTCCATTGACAGGATTGTGCTACTCCCAAAAATGCACGTCTTGGTTTAAATCTGCTGAGGGGTCCACCTGCTAAGTGGAAGAGGGTTACACCTATTTATGTAGCCTATCTTCGCATGTCACATAACATATTAGTAGGGGATTGGGCTGGTATCACTTTGTATAAGGCCCAAACCTCTGACTTAGGTGCAAAAGGAGTCTTTGCCAAAACAAAAGCTGAACTTGGGGTAAAGAAGACTCTCCTGCACAATTTGTTTTTGGGTACAAGTCCATTTACAACTGTCCTGAATATCCTTTGGGAGTAGTACAATCTGATGATGTAAGCCGCTTGGTTATGTCCCCTCACTGCCATCATCGCAGCATGTGCCTGGAAGACGACCCGATCTTGCATGTTTGAAGAGACCACTGTGCAATGCACCAAAGGCAGAACCTTGAAGTGGTGGTCCTGTTTGCGATGTCTCTTGTTAATCTGCAGCAAAAATAGGCAATGAAAAAAATTAGGTGCCAATGTCATTGCCAAAGCCTGATACCGGCTGCAGCGGTGACCGGGCCGAACTAGAACATCACTGCTGGGGAAAGGTGAGCGCACTACTAAAGTTTTATTGTCCCCTCGCTGCTGCTTCATCTTAAAAAAACATGGCAACCCACTCTATACACAATGCAGGCTGCAGCAAGGTGGTGAAACCTATCACTACTACATGGAGCTGCTCTATTCCTCGTCAAGGAGCAGATAATTTCAGTGGTTTTCGTTATCCTTGAGGTTCCTCTCTCTAATCCTCTCGGTAGGAATACTAAATGTATAACACTTCCGTGCCTGCCTTCAATTCTTCTATGTATCAACACAAAATTTATATTATATATACCTTTAGCCTATGTCCTCCTATTCACGGTCTTGTTCCTGGCTGCAGCAGGATGTGTGGCTTAACATAAATAATTTAAAGGGATCATATCGGGAGGGTAAATGCTGCTTCAACTTCCAGGTTCTGACAGCAGGTACCGTGTCCACCCACCGTTCCTTTCTAGGTTTAGTGTTCCTATCTCTCTACGATTGACAACAGGCCGGACCCCACCTCACACTTGTTCTTCCTCTTGCAGAGTGTAAAGAGGAGGCCCGGACGCATGTCCTAACCGCAGGAGCTGGATGCGGCTGCCCCTTCTCTTCATGGTGCCTCTGAGATTTCTCACTACATGTATTACGGCCGCATCTCATCTGATGTTCTCCACATGTCGGGATGAAGATCTACATCCATGTTTCTTGTTACTTTGTATCAGGGATGATTGTCCTCTCATTGTTACCTTGTTGTTTGCGTTGATGCTCTTTTTATGTTCTAGTAGAATTTTATTTTAATACCACAAAACCTAAATTTTCCTATAAATATATATATACACCAGACGTCACTATACGCCATTATACTATGCAAAATGGTCACTTACCAAATCCACAATAGCCACGGACCGGGTTTTCAGTGCCAGTCACAGTTTTATGTTGGATACCAGTTGTTCAGCCATCTCTCCAGCAGGGGGCAGTGCACCCGGATATGTCTGGGCTTAGTCGGCCTCGCCAAAGCTCTGAAAGGAAAACTGAATATTTTAAGTGACCTACTTGCATATCTAATCTCCATCTACTACAACTATAGTCCCCAAATATTATCCCAAACTGATATATATCCCAGTATTGATGCCACTACCAATACCCTGCCTGTCCTAGACCCCATGTATGATGTCCCTGACCCTGCCTGAGCTATGTGGGTGAGCTTGTGCCACTCTCTGGATTATGTATGAAGGATGTTTTTACCTATGATATTATATCATGTTTTAGGTTCTACATTGTCCACGTACAGATGTGAATCCATAACTGTGAAGTTTGTGCCTGTAGATGATAAATGCCTTATATCAACTTTTATTGTGATGACGGATGAATAAACATTGTATCTTACACTTTCTTATGTGTTGTGTCGTATTGGACAGAACCTATAGGGGGCGCAGACCTAGACTGGGGCAGATCATTAGTGTATGGTGTGTTTGAGACCATTACCCAATACTTATACAGCTCTGAATATAGAATATACTGCCCTCAACACAGTCCATGTAACCTACAGGGGGGCAGGCAGGGGATTCCTGGAGCTAAAAACAATTCATTTATGCAATTTAAGTGTCCAGTATTAAAGGGGTTGTCCAGGATCTTAGGAGAGGCCACTGATTGGAGGCCAGTGGTAGTTATTACCTAGGGACAATGCTAATCTAATGAGAATACAGAGCTATAAGCAGGGCAGTGCCCAACAGGCTCCAGTTGAAGGTGTTGTCTGCATGTAAAAAAAAACATGTCTGCTTTCTTCCAAAAACAGCACCACACCTGACCATGGTTTGTCCCGGTATTGCAACTCAGGTGCATAGAGATGAGTTGCAATCCCAGCACAAAGGGGTGACGCTGTTTTTGGAAGACATGTTTTCAAACCTCCGAATAACCTCGGAGCTATCCTGAGGGTGCGTTCACACGTGGTATATTGTTTGTGCCAGAAAGCATGCGTACACCTCCAGCAGAGAAGAAAAACAAGTTGCCACAAAGTAACATTTGAAAACGCATGCAACCAAAACGCCACGTGTGAGCATGTCCTCAAGAATTCTTAGGGTGTGGTTTTGATGCGTTTATGCATGTTTACCATGCGTTTGGCTGGTTTGAATCTGTTTTTATCGATTTCTCGAAGTTTAAGCAGCTGTGAACATTTTCACAGCTGCTTACACTTCCAGAAATGAAGAAAAATCTATTCAAAACAGCTAAATGCATGCGATTTCAAAACGCATCCTTAAGTAATTCTATAGGCAGAAGAAACACATGGAGATGAAGATATAGGGGGAAGAGGTAGAAGCCCCGCCCCTCCGGCACTGCTGGATACATTAAGAGGTTTGGGCCTCCCTATGTATCTAGCGGGAAGGGGGGCTGTGTCGCGTCACCTTTTTTATGCGTTTTTGACGCGTTCCACTGGCTTCAGCCTTGATCAGATGCTGAGGGGGCCGTACGCGTGTCCAAGACGTGAAGCTTTTGCATCCTGGGAAATGACTTGTACGGTGCAGTGAGATTTCCGCTCATTCATTATGATGATATGGAAGTGTAAATCAATATCTGTAAGATGGATGTAATGCGGATGTTATTGTGTAGTTTGGGCCTGCAGTCATTGTAACTCCTCCCACTAGCGGGCTGCTGATCTCCATTGCTGTGACCTCTTAGTGATGGTGATGAGGTCATGAGACGCTGCCCCCCCCCCTATATACTGTACATCTCAACGCCCCATGAAATCTGCCTCCATGTGCTGCGTCATAGAAGCCGAGCAGCCATTTTTTTTTTTTAACCCTTCCCGTTCCCTTAAAGGGAATCTGTAGCCTAATTTTTAATGATAAAAGAATGGGGCTGGACGCCTCTGGCGGTGGTTTATCTCCCTTGAGAACAGAAGGGTCTGGTATATTGATGGCAGACACTTCCTCTATTTCCTGACATCTGCCACCGGCGGAGGGTTAGGACTATCCTCAGGCTAAGCCATCAATATCTGATAGATGGGAGGGTGACACCCAGCCCCTGCAGTGCTCATCTGTTCAGGAGCTGAAGCGAGCTCCATGATCTGTGTAGTGGTCATGGAGTGCAATTACACGATTGACTCTGGGGTCAACAATAAGCAGGCAACACCCAGACACCCAAATAACCCATCTAGGCTGCAACCCTGCCATTAGGAACTAAACCCCCGACTGTGAGCAATAGGATCTCAGACCTCCCCCATTATGATGCTAGATGCTTGCCGTATTAATATTTCTATTTTGGAAGACCCCTTTAAGCTCACCACAAAATAAATCGCAGCAGCACAAAGTGTGCATCAATGTATCAGCACACAATGTACAGGATATACTTTCTATTACGCCCCTGGGGAGGTGCCCCCACCCCCTCCTTGGTATATACAGGATATAGGAGCTCATCATCCTGGTTACATCAGTAGGGCTCCTGGGGGACGCCAGCTGTTCCTCCATCTACATCACAATATGCAGGTTTCCATTAAGACTTCATTTGCCTCATGAATACTTAACCTGCAGGATTTCTCCATGAGTCCAGCACTTATCGATGGCTCCTGCCCCCCCAGCCTATTGTCTGCATGTCCTGCACTGCGGAGAGCATTCAGCATGGTCATTGTGGCCATCGCTGTGGAGTGGGGGGGCTCCTGGGCTTCCTGTTGTCATGTTAACTAGTTGTTGCCTATCACTGAATATCAATACAAAGCAAAGGCAGGAATGTAAGATCCACATGAATGCCCAGAGCACTGCCCCCACCGCATCTCCCCATAGTGCAGCCTGGTGCCAGCTCCTTCCTAGGTAGGTAAGAAGGGCACACATGATTCATCAGATCAAGTTATGGTCATAATTTGCACAATGATGGCATTTTCGGGAGTGGTCAGGGGTCAGCATGGGAGCTCTGACCCCTCTGTGACTACACCCCCCCATACACAGCGAGCTGCCCTGTCCTATGTGTCCTGGCACCTTTCTATCATAGCCAGCAGTGGTCTGGGGTCAGCATGGGCGCTCTGACCCCTCTGTGACTACACCCCCCATACACAGCGAGCTGCCGTGTCCTGTGTCCTGACACCTTTCTATCATAGCCAGCAGTGGTCAGGGGTCAGCATGGGAGCTCTGACCCCTCTGTGACTACACCCCCCCCATACACTGCGAGCTGCCCTGTCCTATGTGTCCTGACACCTTTCTATCATAGCCAGCAGTGGTCGGGGGTCAGCATGGGCGCTCTGACCCCTCTGTGACTACACCCCCCATACACAGCGCGCTGCCATGTCCTGTGTCCTGACACCTTTCTATCATAGCCAGCAGTGGTCAGGGGTCAGCATGGGCGCTCTGACCCCTCTGACTACACCCCCCATATACAGCGAGCTGCCATGTCCTGTGTATCCTGACACCTTTCTATCATAGCCAGCAATGGTCAGGGGTCAGCATGGGGGCTCTGACCCCTGTGTGACTACACCTCCCATACACAGGGAGCTGCCATGTCCTGTGTCCTAACACCTTTCTATCATAGCCAGCAGTGGTCAGGGGTCAGCATGGGGGCTCTGACCCCTCTGTGACTACACCCCCCATACACAGCGAGCTGCCGTGTCCTGACACCTTTCTATCATAGCCAGCAGTGGTCAGGGGTCAGCATGGGCGCTCTGACCCCTCTGTGACTACACCCCCCATACACAGGGAGCTGCCATGTCCTGTGTGTCCTGACACCTTTCTATCATAGCCAGCAGTGGTCAGTATGGGCGCTCTGACCCCTCTGTGACTACACCCCCCATACACAGGGAGCTGCCATGTCCTGTGTGTCCTGACTCCTTTCTATCATAGCCAGCAGAGGGTCAGGGGTCAGCATGGGCGCTCTGACCCCTCTGTGACTACACCCCCCATACACAGGGAGCTGCCATGTCCTGTGTGTCCTGACTCCTTTCTATCATAGCCAGCAGTGGTCAGTATGGAAGCTCTGACCCCTCTGTGACTACATCCCCCAAACACAGCGAGCTGCCATGTCCTGTGTGTCCTGACTCCTTTCTATCATAGCCAGCAGTGGTCAGTATGGAAGCTCTGACCCCTCTGTGACTACATCCCCCATACACAGCAAGCTACCATGTCCTGACACCTTTCTATCATAGCCAGCAGTGGTCAGCATGGGCGCTCTGCCCGCTCTGTGACTACACCCCCCATACACAGCGAGCTGCCATGCCCTGACACCTTTCTATCATAGCCAGCAGAGGTCAGCATGGGTGCTTTGGCCCCTTTGTAACTACACCCCCATACACAGCGAGCTGCCATGTCTTGTGTCCTGACACCTTTCTATCACAGCCAGAAAAGACTCCAACAGTATATAATTTGCTGGATCACTTTCCATCTGACGATCACTGACATGCCAGGCGCCATGGAGTCACGTGTTGGCCCTTACATTATTACAGCGCCCCACACTTCTTGTCCATGACACAATGGCCGCCTTTGTTCACTCCAGTTCTGCTTTGCAGGTCACTTTTCATTGACGTCTATGAGAAGTGTTCACTTTTACAACCCTGGTGCTGCATTCACATCAAGATGCAAAGTAGCACATTGGCACTGGGTGGCACCGGCTACACGTAACGCCTGGCACAGGGATCAGCCCGTTACCTTTACACATATACAAGAACTGTATGACGTCGCTACATGGCGGCACTGGGGACATTGATGGCGGTCTTCTCCTGTGATATCAACTAGCCACAGGGGTTGACACAGGTGCCTATGCATTGGGGGCGGCATGGATGGAGAGTGCCACGCCAGGCGCTGGTAAAGCTGAACTACATCTGCTGTGTGATCTGCAGCGCTGCATTAATGAGCGGTTACAATGCGCACTACAAGCACCAGCATGCACACCATGACCTGCAGTGTATATTAACTCATTGTTTCCTGATGCCTTTTCCTGTGGGTGTGACTGTGTGCAGCTGTACACATCATATGCTGCCTCCCTGCTCCTCAACCTGCACCAGGACTACAAGTTCCATCATGGCTGACAGCAGATACTGGGACTTGAAGTCCCCCGGTTTCTGTATATCAGGCCCTGTACAGCGCCCCCTACATGTCACAGGCCGGGGCACTGCACTGCCTCACACCCCGGGCGGATCTCACACTCACAGCTGCTATTAGCACCGATTTACAGTCCACCACGTGTCCGCTGAGGGCAGGGCGTTGGCTGCTCCCTGACTACATTTCCCGTCAGCACTCTCTTCTTTACCCCGCCCACATCAGTAAGACTGACTTTAGATGCAGCCCCCGTCATGGTACAGCCAATCACCTCTGTCTGCGGCAGCGACATTGAGTGATCAGGTGACCTCCAGTTGGCCAATGATGTCGAGTAGAGTTCTGGGAGGGGTGTGATATGCAGAGTAGGGCCCTTTTAGGGAAGGGAGGATGTATGTAATGTAGAAAAGAAGCAATTGGTTTATTTTATTTTATTTTAGAAATCTGGATAATAGGTATGAGAGGATGTAGATAGATAGATAGATAGATAGATAGATAGGAGATAGATAGATAGATAGATAGATAGATAGATAGATATGAGAGAGAGATAGGAGATAGATAGATAGATAGATAGATAGACAGATAGATAGACATGAGATAGATGATAGATAGATAGATAGATAGATAGATAGATAGATAGATAGATATGAGATAGATGATAGATAGATGGATAGATAGATAGAGAGATAGAGAGATAGGAGATAGATAGATAGATAGATAGATAGATAGATAGATAGATAGATAGATAGATATGAGATAGATATATAGATAGATATGAGATAGATGATAGATATATAGATAGATATGAGATAGATAGATAGATAGATAGATAGATAGATAGATAGATAGATGATAGATACTGAAGAAAGTCCAGAGCAGCACAGCAAAAATGTGGGTACACAGCCATTGATCACCTGGCTTTGATATCAGTAGTAAATCCAATGAAGAAGTAGCGCTCCGAGGGGTGAGGGTGCTTCTTCATAGATAGAGATAGTAGATAGAAAAATAGATATGAGATAGAACAACCGATGGATGGCTAGCTTCGAGATAGATATGAGTAGATATATGTTATCTATCTATCTAAATACAAAGCAGTCAGCACTCCATATAGTGTATGAAAAAACAAGTGGATTTATTCCAAACACATTGCATCACATAAATCAACTTGTAAATTCACTTTTTTTTATCTATCTATCTATCTATCTATCTATCTATCTATCTATCTATCTATCTATCTATCTATCTTTCTTTCTTTCTTTTTTCTTTCTTTCTATCTATCTCATATCTATCTATCTATGAGAGGTGATAAAAAGAGATTGATATAATAGAGAGAAATAGGGCAATAGAGGATAGATATAGTTAGATAAACGATAGAAAGTAAAAAAAAATCAAATGTATGAGTGTTCAGTTCCTTACAATTAGCTGAAACATTTGGAGTTAATAAAGTGTCCCACAATATTTAGACTTTTGCTTGTTCTTTTACAGAAACATGGGGGCAGATTTAACAAGCTGTCTAAAAGTAAGAATATTCTTAGTCTCCCATGGCAACCAATCACAGATCACCTTTAAAATATTCATGAGCACTGGTAAAATGAAAGCTGAGCTGTAATTGGTTGCCATGGGCAAGTAAGAATATTCTAACTTTTAGACAGCTTGTTAAATCTGCCCCATGGTGTTAAAGCCCTATCACGTGTCTGGTATATATTTAGAGGCTGCGGCCATATAAAACCAGTGAGCGGCCGCACTACCGGACATTTCTCTGTCAGTTCCTGCTTGGCGTAGAATTGTGCTATAGTCTATAGCTAGAGCCATACACCCTGAACCCGCCGTCTCCGCCACAGGTCACAGCCCCCACCGGGCACAGAGTAAGGGGGAAAATATTCACAATTCCTGGCCGTGTTCCATGAATTGTTACTGATTCACGGCTTGTATGCCAGAAGACTGACACACACTCTGATAAATCCTCCTGTCTGCTTTCTCATTTGAAGGGGGTGACACAAGGGCTTACAGTCTATGAGGATGAGGGGGTGACACTAGAGATTACAAGGGGTTACAGTCTATGGGGATGAAGGGGTGACACAAGAGCTTACAGTGTATGAGGATGAGGGGGGGTGACACAAGAGCTTACAGTCTATGAGGATGAGGGGGTGACACAAGAGCTTACAGTCTATGAGGATGAGGGGGTGACACAAGAGCTTACAGTCTATGAGGAAGAGGGGTGACACAAGAGCTTACAGTCTATAAGGATGAGGGGGTGACACGAACGCTTACAGTCTATAAGGATGAGGGGGTGACACAAGAGCTTACAGTCTATGAGGATGAGAGTGTGGCACAAGAGCTTACAGTCTATGAGGATGAGGGGGTGACACAAGAGCTTACAGTCTATGAGGATGAGGGGGTGACACAAGAGCTTACAGTCTATGAGGAAGAGGGGTAACACAAGAGCTTACAGTCTATGAGGATGAGAAGGTGACACAAGAGCTTACAGTCTATGAGGATGAGGGAGTGACACAAGAGCTTACAGTCTATGAGGATGAGTGGGTGACACAAGAGCTTACAGTCTATGAGGATGAGGTGGTGACACAAGAGCTTACAGTCTATGAGGATGAGGAGGTGACACAAGAGCTTACAGTCTATGAGGATGAGGGGGTGACACAAGAGCTTACAGTCTATGAGGATGAGGGGGTGACACAAGAGCTTACAGTCTATGAGGATGAGGGGGTGACACAAGAGCTTACAGTCTATGAGGATGAGGGAGTGACACAAGAGCTTACAGTCTATGAGGATGAGGGGGTGACACAAGAGCTTACAGTCTATGAGGATGAGGGGGTGACACAAGAGCTTACAGTCTATGAGGATGAGGGGGTGACACAAGAGCTTACAGTCTATGAGGATGAGGGGGGACACAAGAGCTTACAGTCTATGAGGATGAGGGGGTGACACTAGAGATTACAAGGGGTTACAGTCTATGGGGATGAGGGGGTGACACAAGAGCTTACAGTGTATGAGGATGAGGGGGGGGTGACACAAGAGCTTACAGTCTATGAGGATGAGGGGGTGACACAAGAGCTTACAGTCTATGAGGAAGAGGGGTGACACAAGAGCTTACAGTCTATAAGGATGAGGGGGTGACACGAACGCTTACAGTCTATAAGGATGAGGGGGTGACACAAGAGCTTACAGTCTATGAGGATGAGAGTGTGGCACAAGAGCTTACAGTCTATGAGGATGAGGGGGTGACACAAGAGCTTACAGTCTATGAGGAAGAGGGGTAACACAAGAGCTTACAGTCTATGAGGATGAGGAGGTGACACAAGAGCTTACAGTCTATGAGGATGAGGGAGTGACACAAGAGCTTACAGTCTATGAGGATGAGTGGGTGACACAAGAGCTTACAGTCTATGAGGATGAGGTGGTGACACAAGAGCTTACAGTCTATGAGGATGAGGGGGTGACACAAGAGCTTACAGTCTATGAGGATGAGGGAGTGACACAAGAGCTTACAGTCTATGAGGATGAGGGGGTGACACAAGAGCTTACAGTCTATGAGGATGAGGGAGTGACACAAGAGCTTACAGTCTATGAGGATGAGGGGTGACACAAGAGCTTACAGTCTATGAGGATGAGTGGGTGACACAAGAGCTTACAGTCTATGAGGATGAGGTGGTAACACAAGAGCTTACAGTCTATGAGGATGAGGGGGTGACACAAGAGCTTACAGTCTATGAGGATGAGGGAGTGACACAAGAGGTATATAACACTGTATATATCTGTTTGGTATCAGTTTATAGATGGCATATTCCTAAGTGGTATTTATACATTGTATGTCGCTTTATGTTGAGATATTCTGATTCTGAATCTGCAACAGGGGCTTCTGGTGTTTCTTCTTACAAGTGTGACCCCCCACATAGAAAGATTAGTGTTTGATCGGAATATCAATCTGATTATCCATGATGATACAGAAATGTGATTTGCTGCCTCCCATATAGTATGGTGTGTTCTGACCCAAGAGTAACAATCTACATACTGTATATAAATATATATGACATACATTGTATCATCTGTCAGCCTGGGGATAGTGAGCAGGTACAGGCTGAGGATACACTTGTACCAGCACTCACTGCTAGGAGGGGCTTTTTGATCATCACCATTGCCGGAGCGATCCTTATCATTACCCATCTGTAATCACCAGATTATAAACCGCACCATTATATCACCTGTAACATGTCATCAGAATCAAACTGTCACATTTACATCAATCATAGAAGATGCTGATCTACAAACAATTATTTCCCTCTATCTATCATCATATCTATCTATCTCCTATCTATCTATCTATCTATCTATCTATCTGTATCCTATCTATCTATTATCCATCTCACTATAATTTAGTTATCGCTCTATATCTATCTATTGATCTCCTCTATCTCTTAGCTATTCATTCTTCTCAAACCTATATTATATATATGTATCTCTTTTCTATCAATCTCCTAACTCTAGCTAGCTTAATTTCTATCTATCTCATGCCTATCTGTCATCTATTTATCTCATGTATTGTTCTGACATCAATTTTATATCTATTTCATCATCTATCTGTCTTTCTATCTCTTACCTATGACATATATATCTCATATGTATCTGTGCCTCATCTCCCATCTACCTATAACTCTGTGTTAACAGTCTATACCTCCCCTTGATTTTTGTATATGCACAGATCAAGTGGATTTTGGATAATTATAGAGCAATAATCCAATTCTTCTCCTGTGAAATGTATAATAGAGATTTCTCCAGTAGACAGCAGTGGGCAGAGGTGACACCCGCAGCCTCCCTAGTGGTCCCCCTGCCAGGCTCCACCCCACCCCTGTGTAGGACCCTCCCCCGGCCCCGCCCCGCTCCTCTAGTCCCCGGCGCCTGCCTTGCTCCTCTCGCCATTGTCTCAGACGTTCCATTCTAGAACGTCGCTGCCTCCAAGGTTCCAACTCGTCTCAGCCGAAAATCAACAACCATGAGGGAGATCGTGCACATCCAGGCCGGCCAGTGCGGCAACCAGATCGGTGCTAAGGTACGACCACATCCCTAGCCCTTCACCAGCCGCAGATCTGCTACAATCTAACGGATCACATCGTGTGTGCGCCCACTGCCCACTCTATACCGGGGTGGTAGATAAGGAGGACTGTGCAGGTGGCTCTAGTCATAGTGGGGGGATTATAATAGCTAAAATGATACATTGCATCACATGTGTGATTCCAATTACAAAAAATTATTTATAAATATTTTAGAAAATTCTAGAAAAAAAAATTGTGGGTGTGGGGGGCAGAAGGGGGGGGAGTGGGATTCTGGGCAGGGGCTTGAAATGGCGGTAACTGAGGTCCTCCCTGTAGTTGTAATGGCACAATCAGGTCTGTAGGGTGACATTCTTACAGGCTGCACCCAACCCAACACTACAACAGCTGCTGCCATTACTAGTTTTATTTCTTTAGTACAATATTTTACAAAAAGGATGTAAAATGTCAATATTTAGTCTATTTTTTTTTAACTATTAAGAGATTCCTCTTGACATAATTCCTACTGTTAAACAAATGAATCTGTATTTTTTTGTATTCCTTATATATATTTTAATGGGAGGGGTTAGTGTATGGGAAAGGTGTAGAAAATGACATCTTTTGTGAATGTTTTAAAAATAAATATAAAATAAAAATATAATCTAGTATATAGTATGCAAAAAAATTACGCTGAGGTTAAATTGTGTATGTTGACCTTTTACCATATATATATGAATATATATATACTGTATATATATATATATATTTTTTTTTTTGTCCATGTGATGAATGTATTTATTTATTTAGAATTGTGATTAGTATCTTTGTTATATTGTTGTATGAGATTCTGTATTGTAATGTGTGATATTCTCAGATGCACTGGGCAGATGCTTGTGCTGCTCCCATCTCTCGCCTCTGACCCCAGATTTAAGACGGATTGATGATCTTTCCGAATCCTTGTCTCATTCTTGCCTAGAGGATCAGTGTTGCATGGCGCCAACTCTCCCCTGCCCCCTCCTCCCTCCTCTGCTTCTCCACTCTTTGTTCTCTCACTGCCTATAGAATGGGGAGGGAGTTTTCTTAAAATGGCATTTGTGAGTTCCCTAAAAATCCCTAAAACCCCCACTGGGAGAGATACGATCCATTTCCCAGAAGCGGTTTCGCCCATTATCATCAATATTTAGCCCAATTCTCAGTGGAAAGAAGAAAGGTCTTGTGACGTAGTCAGTATCTGCAGTGCAGCAGAGCTGGGCAGTAATGCTATTACTGGGGGGATTAGGGGAAGGGTGTGTATCTGGTGGCCATCTGCAGGATCAGCATCGGGCGCTTACAATATATTACAGCAAATATTATTACATTTTAATACACTACTGTAATATGTGCAAAGAAATAACCGATTATCACAAAAAAAAAAAAAAATTCACTAATAATGAGCGATGTGCTCGTACACTCTTCTATGTCCACACATTTTTCATTCCACGTCTCATTCAGTTACAGGGGCTATAAATAAGACGGGGACCTCCCTATTATAACGGGCTGGCAACATGGCTGATGATGGCTCAGATAGCGGATGTGCGTTGTGCATTCATTGTAGGTTGTTGGCTGATGACAGCCTGGTACAGCTGCAGTGCCACACCCTGGGGTGGAAGACTCCTTCTCCCTCCCACATCGTAGACATCTGTGCACACATCGTATCCATCCTATCATATATTACACATTGTATCCATCCTATCATATATTACACATTGTATCCATCCTATCATATATTACACATTGTATCCATCCTATCATATATTACACATTGTATCTATCTTATCATATATTACACATTGTATCCATCCTATCATATATTACACATTGTATCCATCCTATCATATATTACACATTGTATCTATCTTATCATATATTACACATTGTATCCATCCTATCATATATTACACATTGTATCCTGTATATAAAATATACAGATTGCAGAATTCTTTTATGTTGCTTCATATCTTACAGAATGTTCTGGAATTAGAAAAAGAGATAGAAGGAAATATTTTAGATAGATATATAAATATGCACTAGGTAGATGATAGGATATAGATATATATGAGATCGATAAATAGATATATAGATGATAGGATATAGATATTAGATGCATTTTAAAATGCTAAATGGTGTATATGAGATACTTTGATACAAGGTTAATACATTAAGGGGGATATATATATATAAAGAGATAGACATTTCATAGATAGCTAGCTAGATAGATTGATAATAGATGTAGAAATATTTGAAATATGTAGATAGATAACAGGATTCAGAATGATATGAAATAGAGAGATGAATAGATAGCAGGATGTAGAAATAGATGATTAGAGATATATAGATACAATATAAGATAGATGGCTAGAAAGATATGAAATAAATATAAAGCCAGATTGTACATTAAAGTATGAATAGATTTAGAGATCTGCAATTGATAGAAGAATATTCGCTGAGCTAATATTGGAGATTGCTTTTTTTTTTTTTTAGTGGATATAGTATAGATAGATATTACATGGATTGATAATATATCTAGATCCTTGAGCTTGGGTAGTCTTATTGTAGTGCACAGGAATTGATATTGATACATTGACCATTGTGGAATAAGAGAATATTTCATGATTGTTCCATGAGTAATACAGATAGTCAAGTCATGCAGTCATTGTCCCCATTCTCCGTCCATGACATAATTTGGGTAAATAGCCACGTCCCGTCCCCCACTCCTCTATTCGGCCATTTGTAAGGCTGTATTGTTCTCTAGTTTCCTCTGTCTTGTGAAGAAATGGGGGAGGGGAGCAGGTCATACTGTGCAGTGCAAGTGAAGAGGCAAGGCGAGAACGAAAGAGAGGGGTGGGGGGTCGGTCCTCCTTGCAGAGAACGGAAACTATTGTAAGCTCATGCAGGCACAAGCCTTCTCCAGAGAACCATGTGATATATGGCTGCCTGGAGCCTCCATAAATTCTCACATCTTATGAGCCTGATGTTGAGACTTTGATTAAAAACTTGTGAACTTAATTTGCATCTTTATCAAAAGAATAATGAAGTGTTCAGCAAACAGAAAAGGGGATGTGGTTGTTACTTCCTGTTGTCTGCTGCCACAAGATCTAAGGTTGCATCTGTAGTCAGACACTACCTCGATCCTAATGATGTTTATTTCTTGTTGTCTTCTAGTTTTGGGAGGTGATTAGCGACGAGCATGGAATCGACCCAACAGGGACATATCATGGAGACAGCGATCTGCAGTTGGACAGGATCAGCGTCTACTACAACGAGGCAACAGGTACTACAATGCTACATCCATGGGTGCCCCTTAAGACATAGCCTACAAACAGGTCTTATATTTTTCGGACTGTGCCTCTTCAAAATACACAATAGAATTCGGTAATCCAGCACTGGATATAAACACTGATCTCAAATCTAATAAGATAATTTAGGGTGTCCTTCTTATGCTATATGGAGTATCACTCCTTACAGTTGTGATGATCCACCTTGCATGACCAAAGAATGTAAGATAACCGTTGATTTGGTGTATTTTTAACCATATTCTTGCTTTATCCACAGGTGGCAAATATGTCCCCAGAGCCATCCTTGTCGATCTGGAGCCAGGAACAATGGACTCTGTCCGATCCGGGCCCTTCGGACAGATATTCAGGCCCGACAACTTTGTTTTCGGTAAGCTGTTTTACATAGAGGTGTTTTGATGACCACTCATATAGTAAATTGCACTAGAAATTATTAGATGTAGAGGAAACCAAACATAATTGGTGTCTTATACTTGCCATAATCAATCTTCTGCACCAGAATATGTTGGATGCTCAAATGGTCTTTACAAATGTTGACTTGACGTTTCTTTTCCTTCCCCAGGACAAAGTGGTGCTGGCAACAACTGGGCTAAGGGCCACTACACAGAAGGAGCTGAGCTGGTAGACTCTGTGTTAGATGTAGTGAGGAAGGAGGCTGAGAGCTGCGACTGTCTTCAAGGCTTCCAACTCACACATTCCTTGGGTGGTGGTACTGGTTCTGGTATGGGCACCCTCCTCATTAGCAAAATCCGGGAGGAGTATCCTGACCGTATCATGAACACCTTCAGTGTGGTGCCATCCCCCAAGGTGTCTGACACAGTTGTGGAACCATACAATGCCACACTCTCTGTGCATCAACTGGTTGAGAACACAGATGAGACCTACTGTATAGACAACGAGGCCCTCTACGACATCTGCTTCCGCACTCTTAAGTTGACCACCCCAACCTACGGGGATCTCAATCACTTGGTCAGCGCCACCATGAGTGGAGTAACCACCTGCCTGCGTTTCCCAGGTCAACTCAACGCTGATCTCCGTAAACTGGCGGTCAACATGGTTCCCTTCCCACGTCTCCACTTCTTCATGCCAGGGTTTGCCCCACTCACCAGCCGAGGCAGCCAGCAGTACCGTGCACTGACCGTGCCAGAGCTCACACAGCAGGTGTTTGATGCCAAGAACATGATGGCTGCTTGCGATCCGCGACACGGAAGATACCTAACAGTGGCAGCCGTTTTCCGAGGCCGCATGTCCATGAAGGAAGTAGATGAGCAGATGCTCAATGTCCAGAACAAGAACAGCAGTTACTTCGTAGAATGGATCCCCAACAACGTTAAGACCGCTGTGTGCGACATCCCACCACGCGGCCTTAAGATGGCGGTCACCTTCATCGGCAACAGCACCGCCATCCAGGAGCTGTTCAAACGTATCTCAGAGCAGTTCACCGCCATGTTCCGTCGCAAGGCTTTCCTCCACTGGTACACAGGAGAGGGCATGGACGAAATGGAGTTCACAGAAGCAGAAAGCAACATGAACGACCTTGTCTCCGAATACCAACAATACCAAGATGCTACAGCAGAAGAAGAGGAGGATTTCAATGAAGAAGCTGAAGAGGAGGCTTAAATTATCTCCACCACCTACACCAACACTACCCCTCCCTTCTTCCTCATCTTTCCTCCTCCTTCATTCTCAGGCTGAGAAAAAAAAAAGTCCTCACTGAAGTTTAGCATTTGTTTCCCTTCATCTTTTTCCATTTTTCAGTGTTTTACTCTTCTGCTCCTCTATCCCTTCTTTATATTTGTTGCTTTCAGTCATGTTGATGGTCAAAGGGCAGACCTTTACCGTAAGCGGATTATGTTGGGAATTCCCGGAAGTAGACTTCGTAGGCAGGTCTTCTCGAGCAGGGACAGAGATGTATTCAGAGCTGTTTGCTCACATACGCGGCAGTGTAGAGGAGTGTGGTCCACACACATCCCATATTGCCATAGTTTATCAATCTGTGGTATACAGACTCCCTGTCTTCATTAAGGAATACATTAGGCACATGGGGCTTCTAGGCCAAGGGTCACTTTAACTAAGGTTAGTTGACTAGGAACAACAAGGCCTCCATCTCCATGTACTCCTCTGCTCTAGGCTCTCGAATAGATTGGCACACACTTGAAAGGTCTTAGAAGGCTCCTTGCAGTACAGGTAGAACTTAATCACTATCTTAAGTTCCATTGAACATGTCTGACAGCTTCCACAAAATTCTCAACCTTTCTGTGGCCGAGTGCTGGTCTCTTCAGCCACAAATGGGTTTTGTGACGCCTCCAGGCTTCTAGAAGAGTGTGAAAGCCTCCTGGCATTGAGATGCTCTTCTAGCTCCCATTTCAATGGTGATTAATTTTGATCGTTAACTAGCGTTTTCCTCTCCTACTCGTTTCCTTAACTTATTACTGTGATACTAAGTGGTCACTGCCATTTCTCTAGACGGGCGGCAGTCGTAAGTATGGCGCCATCTTGTCCAATCCTGTATAAGTTTTCAGAAATGAAGGCTTCTTACTTTCCTCTTTAACTGGGATCTAAGGCTAACAAACGCACTAACTGCCCTTCGTGTTGAACAGTATTGAATAATTTGGAAGGATTCGGCCCTGCTTATAACCTCTCCGGCTGACCTCTCCCATCCTGGTTGGCCAGGTTACTGACACCCCCGTGCGGTTAACAAGGAAACGAGTGAACAAATTACTCGCTTGCTAGCACAGAGAAGGAATTGTGGGGAAGAAGTTTTTTCAAAGTGAAAAGTGGATGTTTCATTTGATTTCCTGTAACTTTTATCTTTGTTCTTCTCGTCATTCTTGTCTTATCTTTCTTCGATCCCCATGCCATTATTATTTTTTATTTTACTGTTGCTTTTTCATATTGAAAAGATGACAAGCCTGTGACAGAAAAAAAGAATAAAACCTTTTTTTTTAAGTTTTGTCTGTTGTGCTGAGAGGTCGTTATTTACCCGTTAAAAGGGGGTGGCTTAAAGGGTAAGGGGCGGGGCTTCTCACAGGTAAAGGAGAATGGTAACAATCAGAGTGACCGAAATGATCCCAGATGAAGAATACTAATTGTATTTATAGAGCATCATTGTGTAGTATATTCAATATGTCATTACAACCTATTAATAAATAAATTTAAAGGTTATCTGAAAATATTGGCCTTACAATAAATGAATATATAATTATATAATGACATTTTAAAGTTTAGTGATACACAGTACATTTAGGATCCTACACTGTAATATGATTGGTTAGCAACCACCGTTAATCAAATGAGATGTATCATAGATGAGATGTAGTTGACTATGGCTGCAAATCAAATTACACCTTACTAGTAAGCGGCTCTTGAAGCAACAATTTGATTGAATGAACCACAATAATTGTCCTAATTATCGTCCTCCAGTTAAGACATGATGAGGCAGATTTATCAAGCTGTCTAAAAGCCAGAATGTTCTTAGTTGCACATGGAAACTAATCACAGCTCCCCTTTAAAATATTCATGAGCACTGGTGAAATGAAAGCTGAACTGTAATTGGCTGCCATAATTTAGTGATAGATGTACTGTAGCTTTAAGAACCCATCTGTATTTTGTGGTCAGGAGAAAAAGCGGATCTCATAATTTCACTTCCCTAAATGGCCAGGCCCTGAAAATGAAAAGTGTAAAATTCAGCTGGAAGCAGAGTGACGCTAGCACGGGGAGAGATCCTAATATTAGGAGTAATGGATGCATCTGAATGTGCATACATATCCCTAAAACTGGTAAAAAATGCGGACTATAACAAAATAAGACGCAGATGAAACATCTCCAGAACTAGAAAACTGAAAATATTTGATTATCCGTCACATACCAGAATTCATATAGAACATTTGGACACATACTGGGAGATTTATCAAAGTTGCCCATGGCAACCAATCAGAGCTCGGCTTTCATTTTCCCACAGCTGTTTACATCATTAAAGCTGAGCTCTGTTTGGTTGCCATGGGTAAGTAGAACAATTTTACCTCAGAAACTTATGATAAATCTCCCCGTGTTGTTTTTTTTTTTGTCTCGTACAAGAAGAAACCATAAGATGACTCAACATCAGATCAGACCAGGAGGTGGTTAGTGGGAATCCTGAATAGATTATTTTCTACATAGTCATCTAGGAACACTTAGGAGTTATCAATCCTACTTATGGACAAGTTACTGTGATAGTGACACATTACCGTATTTTTTTTTATTAGCGGGGGTCCCCCCCCCTCCTGATCATACATCATACAACGATCTTCAATCCCCTTCTGACCACACAAAAGCACATTGTTCCTAAAGGACAGGCTATTTATACCAGAAACAAAGTTGTTAGTGTTTGGCCATCATAGAAATTAATGGAGTTTGAACAAAGTAACCCATTTAGGGGTAAACTGAAGCTACTGGTCAAAATACCGCACACACCTGGAGATGAACATTTTCTGGGGGCTGCTTCACAGATTCAGGGGCGCTTTGAATTTTCTTTCTAATCCCAATGGTTACTGTGATATAAGTCCTGGTATCTGACTATTATAATCCTCTCTACTGTCATAGAGGAGGTTCTGGAGCAGATGAAGAATCTTCTTTCACACTAAATTACTGAGAAGTTTATCACAACATACACCTCTGTTCCAGCACCTCCTTTCTGACAGTAGAGAGGATCAGATATTGGGACTGATATTTCTTCTACAGTGGGGGCTAGAAAGAAAATGTTGTGCCCCTGGATCTGTGAATGGTAAATTTATCTCTACATGTTTTGAAAGGTCCTCTTTAATACTGACAAAAATCATGGCCATCGGTGTGGTAATTAGTGCAAATCTACCTCTGAATTGTGTGAAGTCGCAAAAAACAGGACTGTTTGTCTCTGTGTACCCACATAAAAATGGGCAGTCACATAATAGGGACCCTAAAGACAGGGCAGGCTGGCTTCAGATGGACATAAAACCCCAGGGGAAGAGGGGGCAGAGGGAAGAAAACAGAACTCAATCACCCAGTTGCCCAGATTGTTCCTGTTTCCAGGGTCTACACCCCAAGGAGGGTCACGGAACCAGCTTCAGCCAATGAGTGGCCTCCTCCTCGGACATGTAATGCTAGGAGTCTGTGCTTCTACATTGGAATCTAGTCCTGTATTGGGAACATGATTACAGGACTACAATACTGGACAGTTGTGATGTGTCGTTCACGAACGACCTGGCACAAAGAGCCGGCTTCATTCGTCTGAACGATGGCTCGCTAAACCCCGCCACTAAACGGCTCACCACACCCCCTTTAACCCGATTTAAATTGAGTTAAAGGTGGAGTGGTGTGGGGGGACTGATTGGAGCTGTTCAGGAGCCAAAAGAGCCGGCTCTTCTTATTGAGCGGAGCCTTATGAGCCAGCTCACTAAGAAGAGCCGTAATTCCCATCACGACTGGACAGTAGTTTCGCCAGGAAGCCATGATTCTCGGCATCACAGAGGACTACACAAATCCCTGCAAAGTGTCCAATCTAGGAAATACGGATGCCATGTGGACTGAATACAAGAATCTTACATTCACTATATGATCACCAACATATGGCTATGATACCTATGGCTGTCACTTTTGGATTTCTGTTTGAGGCGGACAAAGGATGTATTTAAATGGAGTCGCTGCTGTGGGGCCGGCATCATGCAAAGATAATTTTATGGAAAAGAAAAAAAATTCACATTTCCTGCACTTCCCCCCACCAGGCCACTACCATGGTAACGGGGCCCAGCAGTTTCCAAGGCCACAATTACCATGTTATCTTTGGTGGGGGGGAGGGTAATCCGTGCACTTTACAGAGAGAAAGTGAATGTATTTTTTTTTATCAGGCATGGAACGGCGAATATGAGTAAAAAATTTGAAGGTAAGGGCTGCGATATTTTTCTGTGTATGACAATAGACCTGAGCTAAAAAAAACACTAGAATTATGCCAAAAGAATATTATGTTAATAAAATATTAAATTGTTTTAATAAAAAAACATTCAAACATATTCCTTGGCGTAACCTTCCACCATATTTGCCAATTCTCCTGGAATGTCTGTGATTCTCCGAGAAAAAAAAAATGGAGACACCTCTCAGAATCCTGAAGACTTAGCAAATCTCACTAGATGGTGGATGGTCTTCAGGAAATGGGCACTTAATGTGGAAGTCACGTCCCTAAATAACAGTGTGACCGGTAAATTAAGTGAACGCGTCATAAAAAAGGGGCGTGGTCTGGCCAAAAAAATAGTGATACTTGGCATTGGATGTACGAGATGGGTGGTTTAATCTCCCGCCATGGCCGGAAAGACATTTGGGTCTTAGTTTCTCCACCCCTGTGCAGTTGGAGCAGCTCACATGGATCCATCCCAGCCTTTATCTAGTCATTTCATACATTAATCTTTTCTTTATTATGTAAATGAGGCTGGTCACATGGTCAGAGGCAGTGATGTCACTCCTGTTACCCCTCCCCTCTCCCTGCTCAGGTCTGTGTGTAATGTATAGTAAAGCATTGCTGGTGTGTGTGCTGCATCTGCTGACATGCTGCATCCTCCTAATACACAGAGACACAGACATCAGCTACACAAGTACCTGACATGTTCTGCTATAACATGGCTGCATCCTGGAGCTGTTGTATCTCTCCCATACACACACACAGGCTGCAGGGGGCGCCAGCACCAGGAAGCACATCATTATACAGCCTCACTCCATTATACAGGCTGTCAGTCATGCACTGGGGGTGCGGCTGTGCCTCCCACTCATGAATAAGCCGGACAGCTTGAATATGCTAATGACGCATTGGACATTTCACAGGTCATTTGCATACAGCTTTAGGACCTCATTGCTTAAGTTTACAGGCATGGGACAATGAAGGACAATGAAGGGATAGAGGCAATGCTTTCTAATGGCATTTAATGAAAATATATTTAGATTAGGGGATTATTTTGCATGACGGGTTCTCTCTTTTAATGATGGTAAAAATGCAGATGTATGCATATGCGTTTTTCCTAATGTGTTTGCAATGTGTTTTAAAATACAATTAAAACACATAGGGGGTCATTTACTAAGGGCCCGATTCGCGTTTTCCTGACGTGTTACCCGAATATTTCCGATTTGCGCCGATTTCCCCTGAATAGCCCCGGGATTTTGGCGCATCGGCGCCGGCATGCACGCGACGGAAATCGGGGGGCGTGGCCGAACGAAAACCCGACGGATTCGGAAAAACCGCCGCATTTAAAAGAAAAAATGTGTCGCGAAAATTACACTTACCTTCACTAGGTATTGGCCGGTGAATTTCAGGGCATTCCAGCGCGCCTCCGGGGAACTTCAGCGCAGCAGCGCCACCTGGTGGATGGCGGAGGAACTACCTTAGTGAATCCCGGCCGGACCCGAATCCACCGCAGAGAACGCGCCGCTGGATCGCGAATGGACCGGGTAAGTAAATCTGCCCCATAATGTGAACCCAACCTAAGACGATAATCACAGGCACAGGTGCTCCAGCGACCCATATCCCGGGTTGCAGGTGCACCCTTGTGCCCCCTCTGTGCCAGCGGTGGTCTCAACGCTCTGCCTTGCTAAGATTTAAAGGGCCAGTGCGCCGATAATTGTCTCTGGCCGGCCTCCAGCCCTGATAAATTCCCAGCCCCTTCCGGTGTCCCCTGCCAGATCTTTGTGCTTCTATTCCTGAGAGAAAGTTGTGTTCCTTGCCCTGTGCGTTTATCCTGATTTCAGGTTGTGACCTCGATTACGTTCCTGACTTTGCTCTTGTGCTGCCTGTTCTGACCTACAGCTACGTCCCCGACTCTGAACCTTTGTCGCCTGTCTCAACCTCCTACCTGTCCCTGACCACGGTTTTGCCTTACGACTCTGGACTACGCCTTGGCCACCACTGCGGACGAAGTTGCGCCAGTGGAGCGACCTGGTGGTACCACGCCACGGCAAATCCAACCCGCTTTGTGGCGGACTCTGTTGCAAACCAGGTGCTACTTAGACTCAGCTCCCAGGTGTTGGCTTTCAAAATTGTCCGCGATGGTCCAGTGGGTCCACTACCCCTGGTTCCTGACAAAGATGCATATCAAGCGCCTCTGGAGAATCTCCTCTCTGAATGCAGATGTGTTTAGACCTAAATGTTTGCGTTCGGTAAGTAATAACTTCTTTTAACACATTTGCATTTAGGGAGGAGAAACTCCAGAGGCGCTTGAAATTTATTTTAAAAAGTAATTCAAACTTGTGAACATGGGCTTAAAGGGAACCTGTCATCACATTTGCACATATACAGCCAGTGACAGATTCCTATAGAGCTCAGTCAACTGAATGACACCCTTCTTTTAGCTAAAAATTATTTTGCTTACATCCACATAAATGACCTTTTATCTTATATTACCTGGCATCAGAGGGGGAGTGTCCTGCTCGACTGGCCCCTCCCATCTAATCCTCCCCATTCCTAATGCCTGCTTACTAGTCACAGTTCATGTCATGTGACCAGAGTGATATCATCTCAGGTCCTTTAGCCTCTTAACAATAGCAAACTGTACCCCATGCATGTATCTGCCCACATGAAGTCACAGCTGCCTCCATGGACTTCTACTCCATCTCATCCTCCATGGAAGCTACTGTAATTTCATGTAATCACATACATGGTGTACAGTTTGCTATTCTTACAAGGCTTAGAGGACCTGCGATGATGTCACTCTGGTCACATGTCATGAATGTAACACAAGGCTCCGTGATAAAAAAAAAATTAAAGTGGGGTTTTTGGCGCATGCGATTGGATTTTGTCGACTTTCATGTGACACAAATCGGGGGGCGTGGCAAGACAATGCACTCATATCCACTGGGAAGAAGAAGGTGAACTCCGGCGGACCTCTGCGGGGAAGCGACAGATGCAGGAAAATGGACACACGATCTTGAAGAATCGCGCTGGACTTCATCCTCGTCGGAGAATGCTCCTCGGGGATTGCGACAGGACCGGGTAAGTAAATCTGCCCCAATATTTCCCATTTGTACATAGAGCTCTATATGTCTGCAGTTGAATATTAGCAGACAGTCCCCAAGTGCAAGGAGGCAGAACAAGGATTTGAAGAGACACAGAACTGTCAGTCAGAATAATGGCGCGTGACTCACTGCCAGCCTGAGAGAGAGAAGAGTCACAGATACCAGACATGAGTCACAAAAGGTAATTTGCATATCAGAAAAACATCTGTAATTAAGGCACAGTGCCTCACTGGCAGCTAATTTAAGGTGATATGGGAAGGACTTGTAACCCTTTATAAGCAGGCATTGTTAGTCAGGGTGGCCAAATCTGGTGAAGGGTCCTCTTTAAGGTCCAGCATTAGGTAGGACCTATTATTAAAAGCAATCTGTGCTTCTACCAGCTCCTATTGAGATCCCTTCATCTCCCCCTCATATTGTGGCCCCTATCATCTCCCCCATGTATTGTGGCCTCGCTTCTCATCCCCTCATATTGTAGCCCTCATGTTTTGGGCCCCCTCCTCTTGTTGCCTCTCATGCCCACCTCATCCTGTTGGTCCCCCCTTACATTGACACCCCTCAATCCACAACCCCTCATACTGTGACCCTCTCACTCCTCCTCATATTGTAACCCCCATCAGCTCTCCCCTTATCATGTGGGCCTACCTTATCATCATCTTGAGGGCCCCTTTAATATAGTCCCCCCAACCACCTCTCCTGTAGACCCTCATCGTCCTCTTTTCCTTGCTTAAGTGTAATTGAAAAAAAATAAACACTACATACTCACCAGTCTCCGTTCCCCAGCAGCTCTCCTCCTCCTTCTCTGCTAAATGCAGGCCTCCACTCAGACTGGCCTCTGTTGTATATAGCAGCAGCAGGTGGAACAGTGATGGTGCTGAGAACTGAAGGCTCAGAGTCAGCTGTCAAAGGGGATGGAGTTAGTGGGTCATGGGGATGGAGCTAAAAGTTATCGGGGCCCACTGGTGCTTTCACCAGTACACTGGCGGGCCAGTCTGACCCTATACACCTGGGAATAACACAACGTCTGGCTGCCGTCACTATCAGGCTTTATCAAGCTTCCACCATGGCGTTTGTTTTCCAGTAAATTTGGTGATATCAGTGACAGAGGCTCCTGAAAGAGTCTCAATGAAGTCAACTTTGCCATCCTGTTACCAAAGAAAACCTATAGTTATTGTACAATGATTTTTACAAGCTTTCTTGTGTGACCACACCCTAAGCCAGAATGGTCAGTGACTCCACAGTCCTGATTTCCAGTGCTGAGTACAGCCATTTCTTCTTAGTGCCTTATTCCTCTTATCTGCAGCAGAGGAGCTTCACTATATGGCTGGCCCTTCTGAAGTTACAGAGATGCCCTGTCTCCCTGAGGTTTCAGAAAAGGCTGTTTTCCCTAAAGTTTTAGAGATGCCCTGCCTCCAGGAGATTATACAGATGCTTGGCCTCCATGGGGTTACAGACATGCCCGACCTCTTTCAGGTTGCAGAGATCTCCGTTTTAGCTTGCACATTTAAAAAAATATTTTTTATTCCTAAAAGAAGGAAAAAAAATTTCTTGTGAAAACTGAGAACACTGGGACACACTATGACCAGGGATCTGAGGTCATACACAGTCATACACAGAGCTTAATCATTAAAGGGAACCTGTCACCGCTGTTTGAAAGAAAAATGAGCAGGGCACCCTTTTTTTTTTTAACTACGTTGATCGATGGTCACAAGTGGAGAAAATGAACTTTGATTCTCTGCCTGGTAACCAGACTATCCAGCAAATCGGACTGGGCGTTTATTCACGCTTGGGTCTAGCAGCCGCTTCCTCAGAACTGATGACGTGCTGAGGAGGCAGCTGCTAGACTCAAGCGTGGATAAACCCCCAGTCCGACTCGCTGAATTCTTTGGTTACAAGGCAGAGAATCAAAGTTAATTTTTTCCACTTGTGACCATCGATGAACTCATCAATGAACTCAGGCTCTATGGGAACCTGTCTAAAGCAAATTTTTTTTCATACAGTGGTTCCCTTTAAAGGTTCCCTTTAAAGGTAATATTCTGTAGGTATGGAAAGAGTTAATCATTAGTCTCTTTATCTGCCTGCAGTGGATGGATCTCATATACAGAGCTCACTACAGGAGAAAGAGCAGAAGAAAGAAATTGCTTCACTTTATGAAGAACAAAAATTGTAATGTTCTTCATGAAGTAAAGCAGTTTCTATCTAAACCTTTCAAGCAATTTTTTTTAATTTCAGATATAAATTGTACAGGTGATAATAGTAAAATTTTTACTATTATCACCTGTACAATCAGGGTCGGCTCCAGGTTTCAGTAGGCCAGTTGGCAGTGAGCTCAAGTGGCGGCATGAAAGATTCAGAAACTGAAACAGTCTCCTGTTCCCTAAAATATTCCCTAGTTTATCATACCAATAAGTCCCCTCATGGTTATTTTATATAAAGCCCCACTGACCCCTTATGGATTCATTTGATACAGCCCGTCCTCACCCCCATGCATTACTTATGTACAACCTATGTGGGCCCCCCCCTGCAGCTCTGGGCCCCGACACTTACCTGACACCGTCCCTGTGCACAGTTCATATCTGAAATTTAAAAAAAATAGCTTGAAAGGTTTAGTAACTCTGTAAAGGGGTTTTACGGTCACTATAACTATTAAAAAAAAACAAACAAACATGTTATATTGCTTTTCTTATCTTTAACCCTTATTAAGCCGCCACCCATGCGCTTTGTCTGTCTTTGATAATCAGATTCAGCTTACTTGCTCTGATTCGCTTCTGCTACCATCAGAGATGGCCGTCCCACTTTGTTGAAGTACTGCAATTCCCGTCATGCATTTCTGCCTTCATGCCGGCAGTGCTGGTTTGGATGCGGTCACATGCATGATCCCTCCAATGAGCAGAGAGGAGTCGAGCGCGCCGATCTCTGTTGTGAACAGGAAGATGCCTTCAGCGTGCAGAGTGAAACTAGCGAGCGTGCACCAAGCTGGGAAGAAGGAGACAACACTGCACATGTGCGACTGGGGACCGGAGATAATATACTTCTCATTACCATGGAAATCAAAGTGTACACAAAGGGAGGTCTAAAGAAAAAGTATAAATTTGATATCTTGAAAACAGTATAATAAATCTAATAGCGCGCAATTAGGTATGTGATACATTAACAAAGATGAAGCTCTATAAAGTGAATCTTTGCTGGCGGAGAACCCCTTTAAGTTACTCTATATTGATGACAGTATTTTTGAGTCATGCCCCCTACTGTATCAATTAGCAAATATAGAAATTCTATCTTTTGGACCCCAAGCCAATGTTTATCACGTCTTCTGTGACTGTCCCCTGCTTACACCCTGTTGGATACAGGTACAATGGACTCTTTCCCAGGTTCTCTTGCTAGACTTCCCGCTATGTCCAAAAACCTACATACTAAACATTTGCCCCCAACCTCTTAGGGACCATACTCTTGTTTTAGTCTTAAACATAGATAAACATATATAGGCAGATAAGTTCGAACCTTGTCTGGGATCCCTGGGACTCAAATTGGATCACCCAGGCCATTCCCTAAGTTTGGCTTGTGTTCCCCCTTTCCCTCCTTGAACCTCCAGTCTTGTCTATGGCTGTCGTGTCAGTCATAATTTTTTCTTTTTTTTTTTTGCATGGTTTCATTTATTCTTTTTATTTTTTCTGTGCTCCTTTTCTTTGTATTGTACCCCCTTGATAAGGGACCCTTTTATATTTCGAGTTGATTATGCACAATATTTGCATCTGAAAACAGTACAGTATATTTGTTTTTGTTGGGTACTGGGCTGCTCTATAAACGCAATGTTTCTCTCCTATAGCTGGCACCTCCTTACTGCCTGTATGATTACTAACTTATAGGCATGCTCTGTGGATGTTTTGTATTATTTTGTTGAAAAATTAAATAAAAATACAATTTAAAAAAAATTATATCTTTTGGTTAGGGTTATCCAAAGAGCCAAAATGATATTCTTCCACACCAGGACCTGCTGTGATTGGAAATGTAACTTCCTGGCAGATTCCGACAAAGGGATATGTATCCTGCACCTTCCGCTGAATTTTTATAGGCCTTGTCCCTCTTTTTCATACCGAAATTTGCTGAATTTTTTGAACCCAACTCAAATTTAATAAAAATTATAAATGGCCGGCAAATAGGCAAACCTGGAGTAAGCGGAATTGCCACATTGAAAATCATGTTGATGGACAGTTTTACATCATGGCCACTTGTTGCTTTCCAGAAGAATCTATAACCTGCTGGGACTTGCAGTGTTACAACACCCCCAGCTTCTACATAGAGTATAATTATACACTTCTGTATCATATACAATTGGAAGACTACACTATTTCTCACTATCTGCCTCAGCAGCGTCAATAATCTCCACAATAACTTTGTGCCAACAGACAAGCGGCCATTTGCACGGCGAACAATTAAACACCACCCCCTCCTCAATCAAAATGGCTCCTGCACCGAGGACACAAATAATACACATAATTAGCCCTCTAGCGCGCGGTCACGGCGCTGGGAATTCTTTATTGCGAACTTATAATTCGTCGGCCAATCCGAAGCGAGACTTCCCCGCCCAGCACCGCCTGCAGCCGTGACGTCACGCATTTTTTGAACGGGCTCCAATCCAGTGCGGGAATGAGTGACGGGCGCGCCGACCTATCAGCGGGGTAATCGATTAGATGTGGGCGTGGCGCGCGTGCCGAGCGCATTGGAGCAGCGGGAGAGAGGCAGGAAGTGAGGTGTGGACATGTCTGCTGTATATACATTGTCCGTGTACATGTATGTGCGTGTAGCGTGCCGTGTGCCGGACCAGTCTGCGTGTGAATGAGGCCATGACGTGTGTGCAGGGCCTGGCTGTGAGAGGCTGGGACCTCTGCCATGCAGCTGGGCACTGAACAAAGTACAACAGGCAGGAGTGTGCCAGGGCAGAGGGGGAGGGGCACGGGGGTGCTCTGAGAAGTAACACACAAGTTGTTATTTTGCAATTTGTAGACGCAGTCTGAGGGGAGGGGTGCGTGATCTCTTTGGTCACCACCTGGAAGGAAAGGTGTTCACTATAACAAAGTATAGGGGAAACTTTCCATATGAGTAGGCTATGACAAAATGGCAGCCCGCGCCACTTTGGAAAAGCGCTATGACACTTTGTATCCCAAAGCTGCGTTCACACGTTGCGTTCCCATTGTGTTTACTGAACACGCAGTTCAAATACCACATGTGAACTCCGGCCTTGCGGCTCTAGAAATTACGACTCAATTCTTTGTCACCTTTTTCAAATTTTGGCATATGTTAGTGTGCGGTAAGATGACATCACTCCTGAATGGGCGGGGCATAGGCTACCAGACTTTTATGGCCCTCTAGGAAATCTACCATCAAAATTCATCCTGATAAACCAGGGACATTACTCGTAGATCCAGGTACCGGGACTGTGTTATCTTTTTATATTTGTTATCCATGGCCTCCTTCCTTCTAAAATCAACTTTTATAATTATTCTAATGAGCCAGAAGGGCTTTACCAGAGGCCCTTTGTGCGTCAGCTTCACAGGCTGTCTCCTGCTCTCTCAGCACTTCCTCCCCCTCAGTGTGTCTGCACTGTGTAACAGCCTGTGAAGCTATACACCCCGCAGGTGCCCTTCTGACTCAATATTATAATATAAAAGTTGATGTTAGAAGGAAGGAGGCCATGGATAACATGATGGATTCTGATGGTAGTTTTCCTTTAAGAAACTGAGCAGGTGCTGTCACCCGCGTGTGAGCGGGACTTGATACGCTGATGACATATGGGCCGCGGATCCGTTTTCTGGTAATGGCGGTATTTTAGACCCTTGTAGTCTCTGGTCTCTTGTTGTTATCACTGGTATAACTCAGTGTGTGAGATAAGAGCAGTGAGATTCTCTTCTCCTACTCCAGAGGTTTTGTGTTCTGTCTAACTATTAACCATCAGACTATGTGTGGAATGTGCCCGGAGGAGCTGTATCTACCCTGGTTTTACATGTTCAATATTAGCTTCTCTGATATGCGTCCTGCCTGGAGGTTACAGGGGTCCTCTCTATGACGGCTGGAGGAGATGGGGCATATTTTGAGTTTTGTTCTCTCTTGTTTTATTATTTTCCTGAAATTAAATATTTACTATTTCGGATTCCTCATCAATATTGAATCTATTGAGCTCTGTGTCCTTTCGACGTTGCTTGTCTGTTGGTCACATGGCCTGGCTGCAGCTCAATCTCAGTTAAAGGAAATCTACCGTAAAAACCACCATGATAAACCAGGGACATTACTCATAGATCCAGGCACCGGGACTGTGGGAATTGTCTTATATTTATTATACATGGCCTCCTTTCTTCTAACATTATCTTTTTAATATTATGCTAATGAGTCAGAAGGGCTCTGGGGAGGTAACCAGAGTCCCTCTGTCTTGCAGCTTCACTGGCATAACACTGTGCCGGAGCATTTCTCACCCCCCCCATGGTGCTGAAACTTTCTCTTCTGCCCTGAGATTACAACAGGCAGAGTGGGAGGGGGGAGTGCTGTCATAAATTCTGCTCCCTCATCACTTCCTCCTCCCACAGCCTGCTGTCATTTCACACAGTGGAATCCTGCACAGTGTAACAGCCTGTGAAGCTACAGCATGGAGGGTCTCTGGTAACAGCTCCCGAAGCCCTTCTGTCTCGTTAGCATAATTATAATTGTTGATTTTAGACGGAAGGAGGCCATGGATAATAAATATAAGAAGATTACCGCAGTCACGGTGCTTGGATCTATGAGTAATGTCCCTGGTTTATCAGGATGGATTTTCATGGTAGATTTCCTTCAAGGGATTGAGGGCGAGTTGAAAATAAAACAGAAAAAATGGGACAGAAAACAATTTTAAATTTTTTTTTTCCTTATTAAATTTGATGGACACGAGTAATAACTTGTTATGTTGTTGCTTAATGCATTGGTGGTGGCTTTTGCATTGGTGGTGGCTGTAATGCATTACTCTGCATTGGTGGTTATTTGTATCTTACAGGATGGACGAGACTCAGCGCCTTGACCTCGACGATGAAGAAGAGACGTCATTTAATAGAGACAAACCTGTGGGCAATCTGCATATGTTTGCCGGGATCCATGGACCAGCACAGGGTGAGTGAGACCCCTCCATGCAACTTTTACTCGAACCTCATAGTTTATGTTTTTATCAATGTTGGAAATTCTGGAAAAGTTCTAGTAGTCATAAGATCAAATCTTGATCCAAAAATTTGACCTTTAAAACTAGGAGATCAGGTCAGTGTTGGGTAGATCCCATAATTGGTTTTTGAAACAATGTCATGATGTCATCAACTAATCACACACTTTTCTTACAGACTTCCCCATCTACCGTGGAAAGAATCTCATCGGCCGGCACGCCAGCTGTGACATCACTCTGCCAGCACAGTCTGTCTCAAAGAAACATGCGATCCTGGATGTGACGGGGAACTGTCACACTATATGTGACAGCGGCAGCCTAAACAAGACGCGGCGTGGCAAGGTGGCCCTCGCCCCGAACGTACGTTACGCGTTATCTGATGGCGACTTCCTGCTGTTTGCTGATGTGGCTTGCCGCTACACTATACCGGTGAATGTAGAAGCTGAGACAACGGGTGTAGTAGAGAGTGAGGATGACTCCATGCTGGTGCCCGCTACTCAGGGAGCTCTGGCCATTGAGAAAACTCCAGGTGCTGCTATACGTAGGATAGCACGAGGAGTGGTACTGGCGAGAGACTCTGGAGATGAGGAGGAGCAGACGCCATGGAATGAAGGAGGTACCGTCTCTTCTGGTTTCATGTTTCATTCAGATTTCTGCTTCTTGTTCCTTTACTGAGCATCACATTGTTAATACATTCTACTTAAAAATGTAATTTTTATTGTAGGTAGTGGATCCTTCAAGGACAGTCACAAAACATCGGGTCCAGGAACCATTTGCCCTCCTGAAGCAGACACCGTTGTACCTGAAAGGTAAGTTTTGGTATTTCTATGCTGGTAACTTTAGTACCCCACCAATCCCTGTAGCCATAAGCTGCGTACTGTTCATAGTTTTATACTGCATAGTGCCTTCTAGCTTGCAGGTGGTCCCCACTAGTTCCCAATTTTTCAGTTTCGTGTACTATTGAGTGCAATTTTATAATCACTTTTATCTTTTAATTTCATTTTTTTTTTAATAGTGATGAGGAAATCGATACGTCGACATCAGAAGTGCGTCCTCCTTCACTCAATGTATCGTGTGACAGTGATACAGACACATCTAGAAAAAGTTCTTTTGTACCTTCTTCCCAGAACATATCGACACCCTTAGTTCTCAAAAATCAATCCAAACATGATGAAAGGACGTGGACAGCGATGGACACCTCACGAGAGGAATCCAGTAAAACCACATGTGCCGAAAATAAGTTGAGATTGGGAATGGAGGAAAATCGGGAATATGAGCAGGCGGTTGAGTCTACATCTGCCGGTAGCGTGACTGTACCTTGTGTGGAGGTCGCTGGAGCAGTAGATGAGAATACAAAGAAAGAGCAAACGTTTGAGAAGATGTTGGAGGATGACACATTAACAAAGCCATCTGTGGCAGAGAGTGATGAAAACATAGTGTCCTCCAAAATCGAGACTGCTCAGGAGGCTCCCTGTGAGTTGAATTCTGATGTCAGTGCAAAGCTGAAAGAAGATGATAATAATCGAGAAGAAGACAAAACCACCTCTGAAGCCAAAACATCTGTACTCCAAAGCTGTAAGACCAATGAAGGTGGCAGCAGCCATGCGGTTTTCCATATGGACAGTGACACTGATGATGATGATGAAGCGGCAACCAATGGATCTCATATAGAAAAGTCCAGGTCTCGTGAAGTTGCAGATACTATAGATTCTGAGAAAAAAGCAAGTCCACCCCTGCTACACGGAAATGAAGGAGACATTGATGCTGATGTTGAAAGTGACAAGAATGTGGTAAAACTGAAGCGTGATCACGAGGAAGAGAAGAAAAGAGAGGAACTCGGTAAAACTGAAGTAGCGACTGGACTTGCTATAGACAGTGACACTGATGATGAGGATGTAGACATACCCAAGCCAGTAGAGATCAATGCTGCTCAGGACTTAACAAGTAAAGCTGAAGAGAAGAAGGAAGGATTCTACTTGGATAGTGACACAGATGTAGAGGAAGATGTGTCTACTGCAGAGGTAAAGGAAGCTCAACCTGAACCCTCTAAAGCAGCTGTAAAGGAAGTAACGGCTGCATTCAACCTCGACAGCGACACAGATGTAGAGGAAGAAGCTGACGTCTCCATCCAAGACGCTGCCCACAAACCACAAGTCTCCTCTAACGAAAGCACAAATGTCCAAGAGGTGTCCGGTGTGGATAGCGACACAGATGTAGAAGAAGAGACGGACGTCTCCATCCAAGACACGACCCACGAACCACAAATCTCCTCTACGGAAAGCACAAACGTCCAAGAGGCAAAAGGTGCAGGCAGCGACAATGATGTTGAAGATGACCAGATACCAAATGTTAACCTCGAAAAAACTTCTACTGATGATGATCCAAAGACTGCAGTGGTGACGGCCGCACTCCATGTGGATAGTGATACAGATGTGGATGATGATGATGAAGGATTACCTGTTACACCCAGAACAGTAGATGCATCTGAAAGTAGCACCAACGCTGATGGCGCTAAACAGGTGATTAGCCTGAATAGTGACACAGATGTAGAAGAAAGTGGTGGGTCATCCATTGTCCCCAGACCAGAAGATGAGGGTAACACCAGTGCTGTTCAGAAGAAAGCAGATGTAGACGAGCTGAAGTCCTCTGTATCATCAGTCATTGAAATATCTGGAATTTCTACCGAAGAAACGCAAAATGTTTCTGCAGAAATCAGTACAGAGGAAGATGAGACTCAGAAGTCTGAATCTGAAAGTAAGCTTTTTCTCTTGACTGTATTTGTCTAGCAGCAGTATACAGCTCCCTGCATACACTAGTTGAGCATTGCATGGACATCCTGCTCATGTTCCTACCTGTCACATGGTAAATTCCTCTGCTGACTCCTGGGTATGGACATTGTGTTCATTTCCCTGATAAAGGGTCAGTGTGACATCGCAATGTGTTGTCTTCACCTCCGTTTCACTGTGCACATTGTCTGATCTTTTCATATGACTATACAAAGATGCATAAGACCTTTTGTTTACTTTTTATACCAGGTATTGACTTGGAAATGATGCCCACACAGTGCTACCTGGAACCACAAGAAGAGTCGGACCCGGCAGGTACCAGCTTCTGGATGTTTATTGCTAAAAGCAATGTCGGACCGCGTTGTGTTGTCGGACCGCGTTGTGTTGGCTCATTGCACCTGTAATTAAAAAAACATCTGTAGAGGCTCTGGATATTGTCCATTAAAACCCCTTATGTGTATACAGCTCCAGCTATGTGCTCTAAGATCCCATATAAAGCCATGTAATACCATCCTTCAGACACGTTACCCCCTCCTCTATTGTCTGTAGGCTAGAAAGAAGACTTATAATGTATGGAAGTGATAGACACATCGTATAATGAACGTCTCTTATGATCTGTTTTAGAAGAAGAGGAGGAGGCTACTCAGGCCTATGTATTCAGCTCCACCTGGGCAGAACCAGATCCATTCAAACGTAAGTAATTTGTCCCTGCCAGTTTTTCTTTTATACCCCCTGTACTTCGCATTTTGACAATGGAAACTCCTTAATGTTCCTGGTTGAGATTACAGTAGTAGTTACTTCTAGTATATACATCACTTAGTTGTAGACACAGAAGTATAAATGGCTGGCATCAGATCAGACATGTTGGGGCAGATTTACTTAACCGGTCCTGTCGCGGTTGTCCGACGAGGATTCAGGTCTGCCGCGATTCACTAAGGTCGTGCGTCCAATTTCCTTCATGTGTTGCTTCCCTGCTGAGGTCCACCACAGTTCACCTTCTTCTTCCTGGTGCATGTGAGCGCTTGATCTTGCGAAACTATTTAATTTTAAAATTCCGCGGTTTGTCCAAATCTTGAACCCAGGACCCCAGCCCTACAAGTCTGAAGTGATTGACAAGAGCATCCTAAATGCATAAAAAACAGCAAAAAGCTTAACATCTTTGTGTGAAACTTCATGTTTGCATGTTTTAGTTTAGATAACTACAGCAGCTTTGTGCCATCAAGCCGCGGTTTGTCCAAACCTGTTGGGTTGTCAGACTGCTACGCCCCCCGATTTCTGTCGCATGCAAGCCGGCGCCGATGCACCACAATCTGATCGCATGCGCCAAAAACCCGGGGAAATTCGGCGCAAAAAGGAAATATTCGGGAAACCCGACAGAAACATCGGTCCGCGGACCCTTAGTAAATGAGCCCCATTGTGCTCTGGTTACCTCTGGAGCTCCCTCTACTGTTGATTTTTATAAAAATTTATTTTGATCTTTTGTTTATTCAGGTCCAGCTGATCCGATAAGTGTACTGCAGATTTCATCAGTGACCTGTAAGTAGAAAGTAGATCTGTTAAATAAAGATATTTATTGTACCATCAAAATCCACCAAAAATCAGGGGCACTTAGGCTAATTTCACACTAGTGTTTTTTTATGTTGAACAGAGATTTAATTAAAAACCAATTAAAAATCCCATGGACATTGGTGTAAATTTTATGTCATCCGTTATGGTCAGTTGGGCAGGGATCTTTTATCCATGAGTTTTTAGGATGGAAAAAATGACGGAGACAGCAGTACTTTTCTTCCGCTTGAAGAAAGGCAGGTATCCGTTATCCATGCGCTAACTGACCATAATGGATGACATAAAATTTACATTGATATTAATGGGATTTTTAATTGATGAGTTAAAGCTCTGTTATACCTCCATTCAACAACGTAAAGAACGGAGGTTTAACATAGCTTTAACGTGTCAATGAGCCTGAGGTTGTTAGATTGTCTCCCACTTCTTCTGCTTCCTCGGCACTCAACTCCTACACAGTGTAACAGCCTGTGAATCTGCAGCACAGAGGGGCTCTGGTAGCATCCTGGGACCCCTTCTGGCTCATTGGCTTTATTTTAAAAGTTTTGATTTTAGAAGCTAAGAGACCATGGATAAGAAATATAAGATTACCACACTTGCGTGCCTGGATCTATGAGTAAGTGTCCCTGGTTTATCCATGCTTGATTTTGATGTTAGATTTCAAGCCTGAAGGTGAGTTTGATCTTATGTGTGACCACTCTCCATTCATGTCTATAGTAGAAGTGAAAATAGCCACGCGGATAAAGTCCAGTCCTGAAAACAGTGACTGTCCTACAGATAGGTCATCGATATATTTAAGCTGGAAAATCCCATTAATGAGATAAAACCTGTGAAAACCATCCGTGCTCTTAAGCAAATTGTTCCATAACATTTTTCAGTTGGCCCATTTCTATGTAATTTATTGTTGTTATAATGGGGTCCATTGACGTTATTCATGCATGCTATAATTGGTGTCTTGGGGGCACATGGGCTTGTTTCTGGCAGCGCACCCTATGCCAGGGACAAGTTAATCAGTACAGAGCCTTATGTATGGTCGGCTACATGTGAAGAATTGCAGGCAGAGCAGGGGTCTTGCTATTTTTAGCTGCGTAGAGGATGGCTCCCTGCAGATGATTGACGACGCCAGCAGAAGGGTCTGTGGTGGGGCTGAGATGTTGCATTAGATTGCTTCAACTTGGCATTTCCTAAGCCTAGAGAACATGGTTTATGCACTATAAGGCAGGACTGACTCATACATGTAAGTAGTGTGCCCTCTGTTGGCCGCCTCTGGAAATGCAGGCTTTAGGTTGTGATTAATAATTAATAATAATCCTTTATTTATATAGCGCACACAGATTACGCAGCGCTGAACAGAGTTTGCCAAATCAGTCCCTATCCCCAATGGGGCTCACAATCTAATCAACCTACCAGTATGTTTTGGAGCGTGGGAGGAAACCCACGCAAATATGGAGAGAACATACAAGCTATTAGCAGATGTTGACCTGGAGGGGACTTGAACCCAGGACCCCAGAGCTGCAAGGCTGTATTGATTGACAAGAGCATCCTAAATGCATAAAAAACAGCAAAAAGCTTGGCATCTTTGTGTGAAACTTCATGTTTTAGTTTAGATAACTACAGCAGCTTTGTGCCATCAAGCCTCCAAGTCAACTTTAGTGAGTTACTGACAAATGTTTGTTTGGCTGCCAGCTATTTCTCTTAAAGAGAAACTATCAACAGGGTTTAACCCCCTAAACTACCAGCTCCGTCAGGTAGGGGATAACATCTCGTTATCCCCTACCTGATAACGAGATGTTATCAGGTAGGGGAATTCTGTCTCCTATGTGAAATCTCACCTGTTTTTTAACAATGAAAAAAAAAATCTCCTAAGTTTGGCAAATATGACATCTTCTGTAGCACCTACAAACAGATGATCTTTCAGATCACATCAGGCTTATGCCTTTGCGAGCTACAGAACTGGAGATACAGACAACTAGCTGAAGGTATGGATCCAGTTCCCATACCTGACAGATCCGATGAGCTTGATGGGAGCTAAAAGTTGAGTTTCTTATCTTTAAACATCACATAAAAAGCATGGTTTTAACCAAAGTGACCGTCCTCCTGCAACCTATAACCTTGACTTTTCTCAAGTGAAAATGGGATGAGAAGAGTCATATTTGCCTGGCTTTGGGGGAGATTTTTTTTATAGGGAAAAGAGAGAGATTTCACTTAAGAGGGAATTTATACCTGACATAAAGGGATTAGTAGTTTAGTGGGGTAAAATCTGGCGACAGGTTCCTGAAACTGTTCTGTGGAGGGAAATAAGAACCCACTAAATAAGGGCATAATGATTGGTAATATTGAAATCCAGCATGTCTAACCCTTCTTATCCTCTACATTTGCCATCAGGGTTGTGGCTGGATGCTCTCATGCACATGAGGTGGTCGGTCAATTCCATAAAACAAAAATGTATGGGTTCCTTTAGTTTCCTGTTTAGTTTTCTTGATTTATATACATTTAGTATTATTCGATTTTACTTTACATGAATATTTTTATCTTTATTAGTGGATACATCCGAGGACGAAATTGATGAGCTTGAAATAGCCGAAACACAGCCGTTTTGCACCGAGGCAGAAATGGTAGGACCCAGTGTCCAGGAGACCCCAGAACCTGTAGAAAGAAGTGTAGATAAAACAAGTAGTGAAGAAGAGTCTGAAAAGGAAACCCAACAAGTGTCTCATGAGACCTTGTTCTCCGATGCCACACAACCAGTCTCCCAGTGCTTGTCCACAAAACCTGCTGAAGACACTGGCACGTGGCTGCACCTGAAGAGAGACGTTCCAGCTGCAGTTTGGATAAAAAGCCTCCAGCAAGAAGAAAATACTGAAGATGTGGGAGAAGCCGGTGAGACCACCAAAGATGCAACCCAAGCTGATGAGCAATCCCTCAAACTGGAACTCGAAGCCACACAGTTATATGTGGAAGAAGAGAAACCTCCAGAAACCCAGACGCCCCCCGCTGCAAATGAAAGAAAGGGGCTTAAAGTTCCTGAGGAGGCAGCGGAGCAGCTAGAGCAACCTTTTAGTGATGCCACCCAGGCCAAGGATGATGATGCCACCCAGACCATAGATATTGATGCCACTAAGGACGAGGATTCCACCCAGGCGATAGATAATGAGGCCACTGAGACCAAGGATGATGATGCAACCCAGGCCAAGGATGATAATGCTACCCAGACCATAGATATTAATGCTGCCGAGACCAAGGAAAAAGATGCCACCCAGGCAATAGATAATGCCACAGAAACCAAGGGTGATGATGCCACCCAGGCCATAGATAATGATGCCACCCAGGCAATAGATAATGCCACAGAAACCAAGGGTGATGATGCCACCCAGGCCATAGATAATGATGCCACAGAGACCAAGGATGATGATGCCACTCAGGGCATAGATAATAATGCCACCGAGACCAAGGATGATGCCACTCAGGCCATAGATAATGATGCCACCGAGACCAAGGACAAAGATGCCACCCAGGCAATAGATAATGATGCCACCGAGACCAAGGGTGATGATGCCACTCTGGCCATAGATAATGATGCCATCGAGACCAAGGACAAAGATGCCACCCAGGCTATAGATAATGATGCCATAGAGACCAAGGATGATGATGCTATTCAGGCCGTAGATAATGCTGCCACCCAGGCCAAAGATGATGCGTCTCAGGCATGCAGTATGTCCGGTGATGATGCTGTTCAGGTTACCAGTGTAAATGACCCAAGTGTATCATCTACAGAGTTGCCTGACGAAAGAAAAGAGAAGCCGTCTTCAAGGAGAGGTTGGTGTCCAACAGAGTAAAATTCTGTCTAAACTAAGGACAGTTCCAACAGATGAACTGATTTGTAAACTGATTTGTAATTGTGTCCAGTGTAGCAGATCAGATCATTTCAGTTTGACTACAATTCAGTGTTATGTGGTTGATTTTGCACTGTAGAAAGATTTCCATTTGCTTCCTTTATCATAAATAGGGATGACCAGTTCTAACACGTTACATTGTAGAATTTTTTGGCTCACAAGATCACGAAGATGCTCAAAAATACCCAGTACCTGGTACTTTCCAATACTTTTTGCAATAAAAAGTTGGAAGGTGGAAAAAGCTGAGTAATGTTGAACTGGTTCTATGCCATGGAATAGGGATTTTATATAAGGCCATCTGGCATATACATTGATAGAAATTTTTCTTTGTTAAACTGTTTGATTTGTTTTGCAGGTCTCAGTAGAAGTAAGAAAAAAAAGGAACCTGCACAGAATGTTTTGGTGAGTGACTCCTAATGCTGCATCCGAAACAATTGGATACAATTTGCAAACTTTTCTCTTTCCCGTGTATTCCTAAAGGGTCCTCTAGTCCCAAAAAGGTTCCTGGGCTCTTTCCACTATTGATTTGGATACTTCCTCTGTTTTCAGTGATGAAGGCATCACATTAGCTGAAGGGCCTTCCTAATTTAGGCCCAATTTTCTAAGGGGATTTGACCTTTTCTCTCACCACCCTTTCTATGATTACTTACCTCCCGTGCCTTTGTTCTGCAGGTGCTGTCAGAAACTGAAAAGCTCCCAGATACCGCTCCTGCAGAGGAACCAGGTGAACCGAGTGCAGTAGAGCCTGAAACTGAGATAAAAGAAGTTCAAGAAGAGAAAGAAGTTAAAAGAAGGGGAGGGAGGAGAACTGCTGCGTCACAGGATACAACGAATGAAGAAGCTGTGACCTCTCGAAAGAGAACAAGTAAGAAATCTTCTGAGGATGAACCATCGGGAATTAATGAGCCACGTGGTAAGAAGCAAGTCACTAGAAAAACTGCAAAAAAAGAGGGCAATGAAGAGTTGAAAGAAGAGCACTCCAACACTGTGGAGGTCACTTCTGAGGTCACACAGTCTGACAAGAAAGGTAGAGTGGTGAAGCCGACGTCCGCAGAGGCTGGGGATCAGGCTTCTGTAGAGAACAAGGAAATTGTAAGCACCGAGCCTTCTAAATCTCCAATAGTTGTTGAAGGTGAGGATCTTATTGAGCCTAATGACTCAGGTGCAAAATCTGATTCACTTAAGAAACCAGCAAGAAACAAACGTCGAGTAGCAACGAGACTAAAGAAAGCGGATGCAGAAGAGGCTGTGAACCCAGGAGATGTAGATAACGAAAATTCACTAGAGTCACAAGAAGAGACCCAAGGAAGAAAAGCAACTCGGAAATCTCGGGTTAAGGCTCCAGAACCAGAATCTGACAAAGATGAGGCCACCACAGAAGATTACAAGAAGGTTGAAGATGTCAGTCCAGCTGAACCGGTCTCTGAGAATGAAAAATCAAGAAGAACACGAAGGAGTTTAAAGGAAGAAAGTAAAGAAGAATCTCAAGAAGTTCAAGAGGGCAAGGGGAAAAGCAGGAGGAGTGCAAGTATAAAAGACATTGAACCAAAAAATAAAGATAAAGTACAAGTGAATGAAGATAAGCCAGCAAGTAACAACATGGCCAAAAGAACCAGAAATAATTCCAAGCAGGAAACCTCCAAAACAGAACAAGAAGTAAAGGAAAATGCCATTATTGAAGACAATGAAGCAGTTAGAAAATCTCGAAGGACACAAAAGAATCAGAAAGAAGAGAAAACTGAGGATAGTATTGCATCCCAGGAAATATCCAGCAGTGATGCGAACACAACAAGAAAATCTAGAAGAGGACAACGAGTAGAAGACAGTGTGACGAAAGAAGAGATTATAAAAGAAACCACCTCTAGAAGAACAAGACGACACTCAAAAGAAGGAGACGATGTGAAAGTAGTACAAGACCAAACTAAAAAGTCTAGAAGGACTAGAAAGAACTCTGATGAGGCCAACCCTGAAGACACACTGGAGGAAAGCCTTGCAGCCGAAGACAAAGAGGAGGCTGCCGGGAAAAAGAACACTAGAAAAAATAAAAAACAAGTTAAAGAAGATCAGAAAAAAGGCGCAGGAGATGAAGAGTCACAACCGAGCGAGGAGAAGTATAAACGATCCCCAAGAACACGAGCAAAAGCTGCTGATGACAGTCAAGGCGAAGAAGTGAAAAAGGGATTGGAGGAGAGTCCTAAAGTGTCCCCACAAGAGAAGTCAAAGCCTGGGAGAGGAAGACCAGCTGCTAAAAAGGAGGATCTGCCTCAGCTTTCTACACCAGTTGCCTCAAGAAAGAGAGGACAAACCACAAAGACAGAAGGAGAAGTGAAGAGGAAGAAATCGGATGATGGAGAAGAAAAGCCGGAAGATCCAGTGGTGATAGAAACGCCAAAAAGTCGAAGAGGGAGGCCAAGAAAACTGCTTCCCGAAACTGAAAACACACAGACTGAAAAGGTAAGTGCAAATGTGGTGTTTACACAGCAGTTCTTCCTCCACGTGAACCTCTCTGTATCGGAGCCGAAAGGTAGAAGCTTTATAAATTCATAAGCAGGGGAAGTCTATGAAGTAATACATGCATTGAAAAGTTTTATATATTTTAGACAGTGCACATCTAGGGGACTTTCAGAATTCTACCAAAAATGTGTGTGGTCTAGTTTGCACAGATCTTTAAAACATACTGAGCACACAGCACCCATTAGTATCTCTACCCTAACCATGGAAAAACCAATATAAATTGCATCCTAGTAGAAAAGGCTCTGAGACCGATGGATAAGGGTTGTCTAGTGCGATCCTCGCCCCTATAGTGCAGAGACTGAAAAAGCGGAACCATCTTGGCCTTTTTATTTGGGCCAAGATATCCGAGAGGATTAGGTGGCAAGCCTATGGCACTCATAGCCATGGTGTGACACCAGGGCACCCAGCCTGTCACACCCCAGCACAAAGTTTACCAGACTGGACCCTTGGCCGCCTCCTGCAGCAGGCAGCCCAGGATGAGCCTCATTCAGCATTATTTTACAGTGACGTCCTAGGCTCTTTGACTACAGGAGGAGCGAGAAGGTGTGGACAAGCCTAGATTGGAGCTCCTGTATTGGTGCCCTCAGATGCTGATACAAAGCAGGGACCAATAAGATACTACTAAAATTTTCAGTTTGGCACTTTGTGATAAATAAGTTGGTTGTAGTTTAGTCTAAACTCTGAAAACCTAGTAAAGTATATTTTTGAGATTTTGTATATTCTACTTTTCAGGAAATCTCCCCACCCGATCCCTCCCCATCTCGGAGCACCCGCCAAAGGCCGAGTTCAGCTTCAAGCAACCCACAGGAGGCCAGAACCCCCCGCCGCACCAACAGAACGTCTACAGCAGCCACCAGTCCATATCCGGCCCAATCAGGATCGGCTCCTAAGGTTTGCAGCGACTTCCTAGTTTCCATGTCAGTATTTTTTATATCCTTTTTTTTTTTTCTTTTATTTCAACATATTTTTTTTTCTTTTTTTCTTCTGCAGATTCTGTTCACCGGGGTCGTGGACACAGCTGGTGAGGAGACAATCCGCTCTCTGGGTGGAGACATTGCCGAATCCGTGTTTGACTGTACCCACCTGGTAACGGATCGGGTCAGAAGAACTGTGAAGTTTCTCTGTGCCCTTGCGAGGGGGATTCCCATCGTCACGCTGGACTGGATAGACAAGGTACAATTATGTCACTTCTATCTATGGTCAATTATTTTTCATTTGATGCAAAATCTTTACAGAACCAAATCTTGATGCTTTTTCGCAGTGTAAGAAGAGCGGATGCTTCTTGTCCCCAAATGGATTTCTGGTTCATGATAAAGAACAAGAGAAAAACTTCAGTTTTGTGTTGTCAGAATCTCTGCAGAAAGCGAGAAAGCGGCCGCTCTTTGAGGTACACAACTTCTTTCATTTTTACAATGTGTCCAGCCATAAGTATACTTGGCATGTCTGGAAATATCTGTAGCCTAGGGGACCTGTTTATGATTACTAATGTCAGACGCTACAGTCACGGTTCCCACTGCATGTGGAGAGGGAAGAGACTCCATACTGTGTAAAGGATATAAGGAAAGATGAACACATTTTAAGGATGGGGTTAAGCTAACGGGATGGGGAACAGTGTTAAAAGGGAGAGAGATGCTCCAACTTTTAAATTTTGCATATGGATAAATTATATAATTTTGGAAACTACAGTAAAACTAGAAAAGTATGTTTGGTTTCGGTGGAGGGCATGCTTTGGGGTAGACTTGTTTTGGGGAGGCAGCTCTTATCTGTTGTGGCTAATAGAGAAGTGTCCCAAATAAAGGGCCCTGGTGTAATAGAGACAAGCACTATAGTAAGGAAATGTATATAGGCTTAAAGGATATCTACCATGAAAATCCATCATGATCACTCAGGGATTTTACTCATAGATCCAGGCACCGTGACACTGGTTATCTTCTTATAGTTATCCATGGCCTTCTAAAATTAAATTTTACAATTATGCTAATGAACCTGAAGGGCTCTTGGGGGGTGTTATCAGAGCTCCTCTGTGCTGCAGGTTCACAGGCTGTTACACTCCCCTGTCCCACTGTGTGCTTTTTAATTCCTCGTCTGCAATGGTATTGCATCAGGCTTGTGGAGCTGCAGCAGGGAGAGGCTCTGCTAACGCACCACAAAGCTCTTCAAGCTTATTGTCATAATTTTAAACATTGATTTTAGAAGGAAGGAGGCCATGGATAACAAATATAAGAATATTACCACAGTCACAGTGACTGGTTCTATGAGTAATGTCCCTGGTTTATCATGATGGGTTTTGATGGTAGATTTCTTTTAATAACAGAAGGGGCCAAACACAGGTGTGAACTGGGCCTTAGGAGTTGGAGATACGGAATACAGTGGCCATGGATTTTGACCTTCGTTCACAGCACAGTAGGGTGAATTACATCTGCTTATATCACTGCTGCAATTCTTGCCAGTTCTAGGAAACTTCTGCAGGGTTCCCAGGCAGGTGATTAGAAATAGTTAGACCTTCTGCTTGAATTCATTTATCTTTTGTAGGGTTATGAAATTCATGTAACTCAGCAAGTCAAACCAGAACCCGACCACATGAAAGACATCATCCGCTGCAGCGGAGCAACATTCCTCCCTAAAATGCCTCGCTCATTCAAGGTACAGGAGCAACTTTTCTGTCATTTATTAAAATACAATTGGTTGTTCCTTGTCTCCATGATGTAAGATGATAATTTCTTGTTTTTGTTTTCAAGGAAAAATGCATAGTAGTGTCCTGTCCTGAAGATGCTGCTCGTTGCAAGTCGGTCCCAGCGTCTGTTCCGATTACATCCGCTGAATTTATCCTCAGTGGAATCTTGCGGCAGGAAGTGAACCCAACGGCATATCTTCTGAACCCCACAGCGCAGGACGCTGGGCCCACGCCGGCTAAGCGGAGGCGTTAAATTTTGAATAGATCGAACCCCTCATTGCTCGATAAATTTTCAAAGCTGCTTTTGTTGGGGATTTGCATAGAAGGAATTGAGCGGCTTCACAATGTTGCAACCCATTTTCTTATGAAGGTTCTTGGTCTTGGGTGGTCTGCAGTCCTGTGGACTTCCATTCCAATGACACAAAAATGACTCTTTCCAGGATCCAACACGTAACAAGTTTAAAAAAAAAAAAATCCTTAACACTCTGGACAAAATGCATCTTGTTAGAGGTATTGGTCTCTTCATCACCATTGATCAGATCACTGTCCAGATCGATCCGACCTTATCCAGTACCATTACCAAGTTACAATCGGAGATGCCCCTGCCTTCTGGTCCTTTTACAAGGACAAATAATCTGTTGTAATGATAGTGGCAGAAGTCATCCTGAGTGTGCAAACTGTATGGAGATGGAACAGGAAGACAATCATTTATCTCCATTCAGTTTGGATTCTTGTTGAAAACGCATCTCCTTTCGGGGAATGTCAAAGGCGACAAATTATTCACCCTGCTGACGATAGGAGGTTGGAATGGGACAATAATTGGGAACAAGAATTGTAAGCTTTTGTACATTGTCTTTTAGGTTTAGTTTAACTCTGTGTTCTCCGTCTTTGGCTTGTCCATTACTTTTGATGGAAAAGAATGTTTTTTGTCGTCGATGAGCAGAAACTGGTTATAAGTTAGTGGGTTTTATAAGACAACAGGAGTTTAGAAAGGACCTTTCACCACCTCACAAACGTGGAGATGAACACAACGTTCTGTAGAGGCAGATGCACTTTGAGTTTTCTTTCTAGCCCCAACAGTTGCTGAGATATCAGTCCCAGTATCTGACTATTATATTCCTCACTACTGTCAGAGAGGAGGAGCTCCTCTGCCTTAGCTCTTCCTTTCTGACAGTGCAGAGGACTACAATGGTCGGATACCGGGACTGATATCTCAACAACTGTGGGGACTAGAAAGAAGTGCCCCTGAATCTGTGTAGCAACCACTATAGAATGTGCTTATCTTATGTGTGAGGTGGTGAAAGGTCCTTTTTAAGACAGTATTTAGGTCTCCACGTAGAGATTTCTGTAACTTTGTGCCTTGTCAAAAAACCTGTAATTTTAAAAGAATAACAAGAGAGGACCTGAGCAGGGGGGAGTGTAGTTACCAGCATTAGATTTGCTTAATCGTTACATTGAGAAGGAGCCAATAATCAGTGGCAAATCACAAGGTAAAAACCAACGCTAACAAATGTCAATTCCTCACTGTAGTCCTGGACACGTGTGACAATGTGGAGGATTCATTTATATATTTGTAGATATCTGTAGTCACATTCTCTCTCTGATTATGCACCGTATCCTGGACCTTGTACAGGGCGACCTCTGCCTGTATATAGTGCGCAGCTTTCTGTACATAATAAACATGGGCTATTTTTTTTTTGTTCCTGGTTTTAATCTCCATTACCTTACAAAAAGATAAATGCCCTGTTACAAGCTCCATGAAGGGTGCAATGGTTGGGATGGAGCAGATGTATTACTAAGTGCAGGAAAGCTCCTGGTGTATGGCCCTGCATCCCCCCACATGGAGGCCATGGCCTCCCCCTAGGCATTATGGGTAAGAAAGTGCAGCAGATGTTCTATAGAAAGTGTTGCCAGTCTATATGGGAATTGTCCCAGGATCCCATCATGCAAATGTATCCTGAGCATCTAATGTTATAGGAAATTCTACGTCCATCCTGATAAACCAGGGACATTACTCATAGATCTAGGCACAGTGACCGTGGTAATCGATTTATATATGTTATCCATGGCCGCCTCCCTTCTAACATCAACTTTTAAAATTATGCTAATGAGCTATAAGGGCTCAGGGGGGCACTCACAGCTTCTCTGTGTTGGAACTTCACATGCTGTCACACTGTCCCCCCACAGTGTGCTGCTGCTGAAAGAATATTGTAGGTAGAGAGAGGGGGAAACAGTGTCCCATCCTGTAAAGACAGCACAGAGGGGCTCAGGTAGAGCCATTATGGCTTATTAGCATAATTTGGAAAGTTGACTTTAGTAGGAAATCCACTATGCCTTTGATTTCTATATGGTTTCAAATGAAAGGGTTTCAGGATACTACTAGTACTATAATGGAGCATCGGAGCATGTTATATCCATAAAACAATAGGAGCGCGTCTCATCTTTCATGGGAATTCTCCACCTTTAGGCTACATTCACATGATGTATACCCGCCGTACCGTAGTATAACGGGCATACATCGGCGTGCTGGGAGGAGCAGGGGATGAGCGCATGGCACCATATTCCGTAGAAAGAGGACATGTCATATCTTGCTACGGAGCGATACGGTGCTGCACGTGTGCTGCCCCGCTCCCGTACAGGGCCGTGAGCCCATAGAAGTGTATGGAGGAGGTATGTACATCCCCCATACGTTCATGTGAATGTAGCCTCGCTCTTTATGTTGGTTTAGTAAGAGACAAGACAGACATAAGAGGAATACATTCTGCAACAAAGTAGTAACCAGCTGCCCGGCTCTTGTCCATCACCCTGGTACAACGTGACATTTATTCTGCATTATAAAGGAATGCATTGAAATTCCAGCAGTGTTAGAGGATTGGAATAATTCCTCCACAGAGGCCATAGATGTCACCACAGTCAGTGTCTGGGTCTATGAGTAATGTTCCTGGTTTGTCAGGATGGATTTTCTTTAACAAGAAGCATTTCTAATGTGGACATTGACCTCTTCTACTTCAGTCATTTCGATATCTCCCCTCCTTCCCTACATTGCAAGTCTCACTGCCATTTGTTCCCCAACCTCAAGGGAACCTGTCAGCACATTTTTCACATATACAGCTAGTGCCATGTTCCGATGAAGCCCTAGTAACTAACTGACATCCTTGTTTGAGCTAAAAAAAAATTCCCACAGATCCCCATAAATCAACTTTTCATGTGACATCTGTATGTATTTGAAATCACAGCAGCCTCCATGGAGGATGGGCAGGAGTAGAAGTCAATAGAGGCTGCTGGGATTTCACGAGATCATATACATACACGGGGTAGACAATGCAGATGTAACGGGACCTTAGCTGATGTCACTGTGATCACATGACTTTCAATGGCCAATGATGTAACAGAGCTCTCTTAAAGGGAACCTGTCACCAGGGACCTCATTTTCACTAAAGACAGATTATAAAAGCCCATGACACCTGCAGTGCAAATCTGCGTCTCTTCCTTTTCAAAGCATTTGCATTACAAGACAATTGTTTGTTGTAACTTACTCTTGTATCCTGACAAAATCCTGGGGTAGTCACAGGGGTTGGGCTTTGGTTTGAATGCATTTCAAAAAACAACATGTGACTTGTCTGTGTTGCTCACTCCTTAGATCTTAGCCCCCACCTTTGTTTTTTGAAATGCATGCAAACCAAAGTCCAGCCCCTGTGACTACCCCAGGATTTTGTCAGGGTGCAAGGTATGTTATAACACACAATTATATTGTAATGCTTATAAAAGGCAGAGGGGCAGATTTGCACTGCAGCTGTAATGGGCTGCTGTAACCTGTCTCTAGTAAAAATGAGGTCTCTGGTGACAGGTTCCCTTTAATGTTCCATACAATGAAGTTGTAGCAAAAAAGTGGAAAAGCGGAGACATAGGGGCACATTTACATTCACTAAGATCGTGCGCACGATTTCCTGCATGTGTCACTTCCCCGCTCAGGTCCACCAGAGTTCACCTTCTTCCTGGTGCATGTAAGTGCATTGTCTTGCGACACAATTTGAAAGTTAAATCTTGTGCTCAGTCCGAAACAGTCAGATCGTCCGACGCCACGCACCCCGATTTGTGTCGCATGGAAGCCAGCGCAGTTGCGCCAAATTACGATCAACAAAAGTGCAATCCGCAACCCCTTGGTAAATAAGCCCCATAGTGTAGTATTGTAGAACGGTTACATAAGGGGTACAGGTCACCTTATGTAATTGTGTATAAGCCACAACAAAAATATAGCGCTTTGTTGGTAGCCGATGGTAGCCAATTGTTAGGATCCAGTGGATATTTTTACATTATGAATGCAATGCTAGCGGAATGTGTGACCGTGGCTGAGGTGCGTTTTTACATGTTACCATGCATTTGGTTGGTTTGAATCCGTTCTTCATTTTTTTGGAAGTGTAAGCAGCTGTAATATGTTGTTCACAACTGCTTACACTTCCAGTAATGAAGAAAAGACGGGTTCAAACCAACCAAAAACATGGTAACATGTAAAAACCCACCAAGTGACCGCACACTTAGGGTTAAGGGTAATGCTTTTAACACATAGTTTTTCATGAAGTATTTATCTCAGGAACCTGAAAGTGTAAACATAGTCTTAATGTTTTGTGCTGATCTTGAATTGGTTCTGGTGTATCCCTAGCACCTGAAGTTTTTTTTTCCCCCTTTAAATTTACATATGACATAACAACTGCACAGTTTCAGAGGTTGTTTCACAGAAAGCAAATCACAAACATTCCTCGTTATTTACTTAGTTTTTCACAACATGTTTAACTCGTTTAGGACCGCCCACTGACATTAGACAGTTTTCTACTGCTCCCGTGCTAATAATCCCTGATTCCTGTCACACACAGCAGGGGGCAGTATAATAATCACTGATTCCTGTCACACACAGCAGGGGGCAGTATAATAATCACTGATTCCTGTCACACACAGCAGGGGGCAGTATAATAATCACTGATTCCTGTCACACACAGCAGGGGGCAGTATAATAATCACTGATTCCTGTCACACACAGCAGGGGGCAGTATAATAATCACTGATTCCTGTCACACACAGCAGGGGGCAGTATAATAATCACTGATTCCTGTCACACACAGCAGGGGGCAGTATAATAATCCGTGATACCTGTCACACACAGCAGGGGGCAGTATAATAATCACTGATTCCTGTCACACACAGCAGGGGGCAGTATAATAATAATCACTGATTCCTGTCACACACAGCAGGGGGCAGTATAATAATCACTGATTCCTGTCACACACAGCAGGGGGCAGTATAATAATCACTGATTCCTGTCACACACAGAAGGGGGCAGTATAATAATCACTGATTCCTGTCACACACAGCAGGGGGCAGTATAATAATCCCTGATACCTGTCACACACAGCAGGGGGCAGTATAATAATCACTGATTCCTGTCACACACAGCAGGGGGCAGTATAATAATAATCCCTGATTCCTGTCACACACAGCAGGGGGCAGTATAATAATCACTGATTCCTGTCACACACAGCAGGGGGCAGTATAATAATCACTGATTCCTGTCACACACAGCAGGGGGCAGTATAATAATAATCCCTGATTCCTGTCACACACAGCAGGGGGCAGTATAATAATCACTGATTCCTGTCACACACAGCAGGAGGCAGTATAATAATCACTGATTCCTGTCACACACAGCAGGGGGCAGTATAATAATCACTGATTCCTGTCACACACAGCAGGGGGCAGTATAATAATCACTGATTCCTGTCACACACAGCAGGGGGCAGTATAATAATCACTGATTCCTGTCACACACAGCAGGGGGCAGTATAATAATAATCCCTGATTCCTGTCACACACAGCAGGGGGCAGTATAATAATCACTGATTCCTGTCACACACAGCAGGGGCAGTATAATAATCACTGATTCCTGTCACACACAGCAGGGGGCAGTATAATAATCACTGATTCCTGTCACACACAGCAGGGGGCAGTATAATAATCACTGATTCCTGTCACACACAGCAGGGGGCAGTATAATAATAATCCCTGATTCCTGTCACACACAGCAGGGGGCAGTATAATAATCACTGATTCCTATCACACACAGCAGGGGGCAGTATAATATTCACTGATTCCTGTCACACACAGCAGGGGGCAGTTTAATAATCACTGATTCCTGTCACACACAGCAGGGGGCAGTATAATAATCACTGATTCTTGTCACACACAGCAGGGGGCAGTATAATAATCACTGATTCTTGTCACACACAGCAGGGGGCAGTATAATAATCACTGATTCTTGTCACACACAGCAGGGGGCAGTATAATAATCACTGATTCCTGTCACACACAGCAGAGGGCAGTATAATAATCACTGATTCCTGTCACACACAGCAGGGGCAGTATAATAATCACTGATTCCTGTCACACACAGCAGGGGGCAGTATAATAATCACTGATTCCTGTCACACACAGCAGGGGGCAGTATAATAATCACTGATTCCTGTCACACACAGCAGGGGGCAGTATAATAATAATCCCTGATTCCTGTCACACACAGCAGGGGGCAGTATAATAATCACTGATTCCTGTCACACACAGCAGGAGGCAGTATAATAATCACTGATTCCTGTCACACACAGCAGGGGGCAGTATAATAATCACTGATTCCTGTCACACACAGCAGGGGGCAGTATAATAATCACTGATTCCTGTCACACACAGCAGGGGGCAGTATAATAATCACTGATTCCTGTCACACACAGCAGGGGGCAGTATAATAATAATCCCTGATTCCTGTCACACACAGCAGGGGGCAGTATAATAATCACTGATTCCTGTCACACACAGCAGGGGCAGTATAATAATCACTGATTCCTGTCACACACAGCAGGGGGCAGTATAATAATCACTGATTCCTGTCACACACAGCAGGGGGCAGTATAATAATCACTGATTCCTGTCACACACAGCAGGGGGCAGTATAATAATCACTGATTCCTGTCACACACAGCAGGGGGCAGTATAATAATCACTGATTCCTGTCACACACAGCAGGGGGCAGTATAATAATCCCTGATACCTGTCACACACAGCAAGGGGCAGTATAATAATCACTGATTCCTGTCACACACAGCAGGGGGCAGTATAATAATCACTGATTCCTGTCACACACAGCAGGGGGCAGTATAATAATAATCCCTGATTCCTGTCACACACAGCAGGGGGCAGTATAATAATCACTGATTCCTGTCACACACAGCAGGGGGCAGTATAATAATCACTGATTCCTGTCACACACAGCAGGGGCAGTATAATAATCACTGATTCCTGTCACACACAGCAAGGGGCAGTATAATAATCACTGATTCCTGTCACACACAGCAGGGGGCAGTATAATAATCACTGATTCCTGTCACACACAGCAGGGGGCAGTATAATAATCACTGATTCCTGTCACACACAGCAGGGGGCAGTATAATAATCACTGATTCCTGTCACACACAGCAGGGGGCAGTATAATAATCACTGATACCTGTCACACACAGCAGGGGGCAGTCTAATAATCACTGATTCCTGTCACACACAGCAGGGGGCAGTATAATAATCACTGATTCCTGTCACACACAGCAGGGGGCAGTATAATAATAATCCCTGATTCCTGTCACACACAGCAGGGGGCAGTATAATAATCACTGATTCCTGTCACACACAGCAGAGGGCAGTATAATAATCACTGATTCCTGTCACACACAGCAGGGGCAGTATAATAATCACTGATTCCTGTCACACACAGCAAGGGGCAGTATAATAATCACTGATTCCTGTCACACACAGCAGGGGGCAGTATAATAATCACTGATTCCTGTCACACACAGCAGGGGGCAGTATAATAATCACTGATTCCTGTCACACACAGCAGGGGGCAGTATAATAATCACTGATTCCTGTCACACACAGCAGGGGGCAGTATAATAATCACTGATACCTGTCACACACAGCAGGGGGCAGTATAATAATCACTGATTCCTGTCACACACAGCAGGGGGCAGTATAATAATCACTGATTCCTGTCACACACAGCAGGGGGCAGTATAATAATCACTGATTCCTGTCACACACAGCAGGGGGCAGTATAATAATAATCCCTGATTCCTGTCACACACAGCAGGGGGCAGTATAATAATCACTGATTCCTGTCACACACAGCAGGGGGCAGTATAATAATCACTGATTCCTGTCACACACAGCAGGGGCAGTATAATAATCACTGATTCCTGTCACACACAGCAAGGGGCAGTATAATAATCACTGATTCCTGTCACACACAGCAGGGGGCAGTATAATAATCACTGATTCCTGTCACACACAGCAGGGGGCAGTATAATAATCACTGATTCCTGTCACACACAGCAGGGGGCAGTATAATAATCACTGATTCCTGTCACACACAGCAGGGGGCAGTATAATAATCACTGATACCTGTCACACACAGCAGGGGGCAGTATAATAATCACTGATTCCTGTCACACACAGCAGGGGGCAGTATAATAATCACTGATTCCTGTCACACACAGCAGGGGGCAGTATAATAATAATCCCTGATTCCTGTCACACACAGCAGGGGGCAGTATAATAATCACTGATTCCTGTCACACACAGCAGAGGGCAGTATAATAATCACTGATTCCTGTCACACACAGCAGGGGCAGTATAATAATCACTGATTCCTGTCACACACAGCAAGGGGCAGTATAATAATCACTGATTCCTGTCACACACAGCAGGGGGCAGTATAATAATCACTGATTCCTGTCACACACAGCAGGGGGCAGTATAATGATCACTTATTCCTGTCACACAATCTCCCAGTATTTTCTAGACTCTTCCCGAGCTCTCCCGCGCGGCCCCGCCTCCTCCTACTGCTGATTGGCTGAGTAGATCTACGACTGACAGCTCGGCCTGGAACTATCCCGAAATTTCTCGCATAGCTCTGACGTCACGGACACCGACACTGCTGATTGGACGAATCGCGGAAAGCTCGCGAATATTCTCCACCGTCTGTGAGTACAGCTGCGCTGTGATTGGCTGGTTGTGCGGGGACCCCTCGGGAAATCTTCGGGATAGTTGCCGAGTGACGGGGAGCGTGGTGAGGATCGCGCTGTGATTGGTCGGGAGGCCGGTGACGTGTGCACCCTGTACACAGATATATAGCGGCCGTGCAGCGCGGAGGAGCTGATAACATGAGCTACTGACACACGAGCTGCAAAGCGCAACTTCAGGAGAAGCTCCTCACTGCTGAGCCGTCACCAAGAAGCTGCTCTGCGCCTGCGCTGCTGCCTCACACCTCCAGACACTCATCCTCACAGAAGATGGCACCTCAAGGAGTGGCGATTGGCATTGACCTGGGCACCACCTACTCCTGTGTAGGGGTCTTCCAGCATGGCAAGGTGGAGATCATCGCCAACGACCAGGGCAACCGCACCACCCCCAGCTACGTGGCCTTCACCGACACCGAGAGACTCATTGGAGATGCCGCCAAGAACCAGGTGGCCCTCAACCCCCACAACACCGTGTTTGATGCCAAGAGGCTGATTGGCAGAAGGTTTGATGATCCTGTGGTGCAGTCTGACATGAAGCACTGGCCCTTCCAGGTGCTGAGTGATGGGGGAAAGCCCAAGGTTAGGGTGGAATATAAAGGAGAGCACAAGAACTTCTCCCCGGAGGAGATCTCCTCTATGGTGCTACTCAAGATGAAGGAGACGGCTGAGGCTTACCTGGGTCATCCAGTCACCAATGCTGTCATTACCGTGCCAGCCTACTTCAATGACTCCCAGCGCCAGGCCACCAAAGACACCGGGGTCATCGCCGGACTCAACGTCCTGAGAATCATCAATGAGCCCACAGCAGCCGCCATCGCATACGGGCTGGACAAGGGAGCCCGGGGAGAGCGCAACGTCCTGATCTTTGACCTGGGAGGTGGCACCTTTGATGTCTCCATCCTCACCATTGATGATGGCATTTTTGAGGTAAAGGCCACAGCGGGTGACACTCATCTGGGTGGGGAGGACTTTGATAACAGAATGGTGACTCACTTTGTAGAAGAATTCAAACGCAAACATAAGAAGGACATTACGCAAAACAAGAGGGCCCTGAGGAGACTGAGGACCGCCTGTGAGAGAGCCAAGCGCACCCTGTCCTCCAGCACCCAGGCAAGCATTGAGATCGACTCCTTGTATGAGGGCATTGACTTCTACACCTCCATCACTAGAGCCCGCTTTGAGGAGCTGTGTTCTGACCTCTTCCGTGGTACCCTGGACCCCGTGGAGAAAGCCCTGAGAGATGCCAAGCTGGACAAGTCACAGATCCATGAAATCGTCCTAGTGGGAGGCTCCACACGTATCCCCAAGGTGCAAAAGCTGCTGCAGGACTTCTTCAATGGTCGAGATCTGAACAAGAGCATCAATCCAGATGAAGCTGTGGCCTATGGGGCTGCGGTCCAGGCTGCCATCCTCATGGGAGACAAGTCTGAGAATGTGCAGGACCTCCTCCTACTAGATGTGGCTCCCCTTTCTTTGGGTCTAGAAACAGTTGGAGGAGTTATGACTGTTCTCATCAAATGTAACACCACCATCCCCACCAAGCAGACCCAAGTGTTCACCACCTACTCTGACAACCAGCCGGGTGTCCTCATTCAGGTGTATGAGGGGGAG